>NW_015373923.1:11499034-11623254 GCF_001272555.1 Dufourea novaeangliae
TCTATCTCATAAAACCACGTTCTATATTACATCGAACTAGGATTATTTTAGAAATCGATATGAGATTCAAAGTGTAAAAATGTCTAGTACTTTGAACGTTTTAGAAAATTATTCTAGATAAAGATGTATGGAACTACCGGAAATCACTTCAGATTCCTTTTCCTTATTCTGTAAATTCTTTGATTGGAATATGAATGCTGCTGGAAGTATGAACATTTTCACAGGACAATGATATAAATGGAACTGTAAAACTTTTTTAAGTGTTACAGCGATATTTCGTTGGCCTCCGTATTAGCGCACTGCGCCGAACGCGGATAGCATGATGTTGTAGTCGCAAGGGAGCAATTGAATCGAATAGACGTATTGTACCGTAGCGCATCGTATTGTATTTCAAACTTTTATATCATTATCATTAGAAGCTTCATTTCATCGAATTGTCTTAAATATAACTGCATAAATATTGTACAATCCTATACTAATTATAGTTGTCTGGTTCAACAGGTTACTACAGAAACTAACTACTGCCTACGTCTTTTAAACTTGAGCTGTAGTAGTATCTGCAGAAACTGCCATGGTTGCTGGGGTTACTATATACTTTGCTCACGGAAGCACGCACAAGTGTCAGTCAGATTGCGACAGTTGCACAAGCAACATTAGACCGAGCTCGAAACTCGTACGAGCAACAACGATTAAGGATCACATTTCAAAATTCTTGTGCATGCTCCGGGGGTTCTATGACCCCATGTTCTCACCACACGGGGTCTCTGGCGCCACGTCAGGGGGTTCTATGACCCCATGTTCCCACCACACGGAGTCACTGGCGCCACCTCCGGGGGTTCTACGACCCCATGTTCTCACCACACTGAGTCACTGGCGCCACCTCCGGGGGTTCTATGACCCCGTGTTCTCATCACACGGAGTCTCTGGCGCCACCTCCGGGGGTTCTATGACACCACGTTCTCATCACACGGGGTCACTGGCGCCTCCTCCGGGGGTTCTATGACCCCACGTTCTCACCACACGGGGTCTCTCACCACATCGAACGCACAGTTTTATCTATATAGAAGCATGTGACAATTTCAAAAAGAATTGCTGTTTGTTAAAGGATTGCATACAAATAATCAAATTACAAAACGGTATCAGTTAGAGATGGCGTGCAAAATCACTAACGATGACTTATCACAGTGATCGCCGAATCTCAATGACGGTCGTGATTTAACTTCATTTACGACCGTAATTGCGATTTTGTTATCTTGAGTGAATTTGCTCACTGCGACCGCAAGTCCTTGATCTTTAAACAGAAAAACGTATTCAATATTATTTTACGATGAATTACATTACCATTTATGTTTGTAAAAGTCAGTAGAAAAAAACAAGAAATTCTAAAAGAATGATTTGCTAGGTAACATGTAAATTATAATTTATAATCATTAATTTATTCATTATTCTTCATTGTTTCTAATTATTCCTTCACTTTATAGGATATAACTCGAATTTTTGTTTTGATGTCGTTAATATAAAATATACAGATTATGTGTCGCGTGTAAAGAACTGTTAGGTTTCTCCACGAATCAGAAACGATCACGAGAAATCACGAATCACTGTGAAAAATCATCGTGATTGGGAACGAACGTGATCGAATCACGAGTGATGCACAAGTACCAGTTCACGTCATCTCTAGTGAGCACACGACTCAAGGAACACGAGTGATGCACCAGGTTGGGTGGGTACATTCAATCAGCTGTTACAGAACACCAGAAGACAACAGGACACAGAATACTCTTCAACGTAGCTAAAGTTATACCAAAGACCAATGGATACTTTCCCAGAAAATACCGGGAAACGTTGGAGATACTGAAACACCGTGTATAATAACATCAACAGGGATACAAGCCACCACCTTGACTCAATCTGGAGCCCCCTCCTCCTAGTTTTTTAATTGTTCAGAATTGAATGCACCGGAAAATAAGCAAACTCCAGTATATTAGAGGAGCACCACAAGGCACACACCAGTATCAGTGTGTTTTTCGACCCCCTAATGAAGCTAGCAGCAATGCTTGCGAAAAGTTGGGAAAACAATTCCACACGGACACGGCTTCCATCTGAAAGTCTCAACAGTCAGAACTGTATGATGTTGGGCCATGAATGCTTCAAATCTCTGATTCTGTGAATAAACATTTCTGATATATCTAAAAATAGCGGAACGTAAAGTGTGTATATCCATCCCACCCTATATATAATATGTAGCTGCGTCGCACATCTGAACAGCCGAGCTTGGGAAAAGCGCTCGAGTAACTGGTTACCGATTCCTGCACGGTTCCTGGAAATTAGCCCTCTACAGCCCCAGCTCGTGCGGGAATCGAATGTCTACTATATGTTCTTCTACATGTATACATATTGAGAAACTATGTTAAATAAATAGTGAGAAACATATAACATACTCAGTACTAGTTTAGATTCGCAAAAATTGGAGTTCCACAACTTTTCTATTGAAAAGGTGATATATTTATAAAAAAGTACAAATAATATATATATTAAAAACTGAAATGAATTTCTCATTCGTAACTTTTTCATTACCTGACTCTATAAAACTACACCTTTGTATATTTTCGCAGTCCGACATACTTCATACTCAAGCACTCTTTAAAGGGGTTCACTCAATATTTATATATTTAAAAACAAAGGATCTGTAAAAACGATAACACAATAAACAATTTCTTCCGTCTACAGCGAAAGACAAAGCATTTCTTGTATTTTAGAACAGCGATAAAGCTATATTGAATTACAAACGTAGCAGCAATGTCGTTATATACATTGAAATTTTTAAATTCAGATGCGTTTATTACCGATAGAACGTTACACGTGCATCTGACAGTACAATACGCGCCACAGTTCGTCGTAACATAGACGGGATAGCTGTTTTCCGTAACGTGGAAAGCAAAAGTAACGTGGATAACTATTTTGTTCGTTTCTGTATATTTGAAGTAAATGCGGAACCATGACAACTTGTAAGTCTCTTAATAAAATCAAATAAAATTACATTTTCCCCATTTACATTTAGTTATAAGACACACCAGAATTGCCCAAATCCACCTCATTTTAACTAGAAGAGTTACCGTTCTATAGTTACGTATGATCTTATGCAATTTCTACCGAAATCCCCGCACCTGTTTCAGTCTGAATCGAAGTGAAAAGGGATGAACAGTATATTTCCCGAGGCTAGGGTTCTTGCAAACAATGCACTTGCCTAAACTGGTGAATCATCTGCGGAGCTGCAGCAGCAACGAAAAATTTCCTATCAGATCGTATAACGTGACAGACGTCTACGAATAAGGCACAGTGCGTTATGTCAGTCTGAAAGCTTCCCGAAAGGAACGAATTGCAGTCGTATCGAGCGAGTAATTGTCATTCGTTAAAGAATTGTCGTGCACTCATACAGCTCCTTGATATTGTCACATCAACGTGCTCAAGTGTTGATTCTTATTTCTATCAAAAAATTACATAATGTATGTGCATGAGTCACAAGGTGTATAGGGGGGACGTGTAAACGTCAAAATCGTGCTACTCCGATTTTCTTGTATTCTAGGTACGGTAAACAGATACTGATCTGTCCGGTTCATTGTTCGATCTCAATTGGATCTTCCGCGAACGGCAATAGAATAACGTTAGATTGGTAATTGTTAATCGACCGAACAGAATACGAACATCAGTTACTACATACTCCGTCCAATGTCGGTCGTTCAATGTGCTGCCATTAGAATTTTTACAACGAAACGTTCCTTCGTGTTAGAATTTGTAAGGAATATTCAGGACTTTTGGGAATAAAATAACAATATTGCATTCATCATTTATCGCATTAAGTAATTAGTCGTACGATAATGATTGCGTTTATCGGTTATTGGCCGAAATTTTTGCAATTCATGATAATTGAAGTGATGACAGATTTGGTGTAATAGATTTCTCAAGGTTAAATGACTAATGTATAAATGCAATTGTGACAATATTACGTTCATTGCAGTATCAGTTCGTTTTTCGTCTTTGTGCTGTGCATCAAAATACGGTTTATTGTTAATGCTAAAAACTATTAAAGTTTCTAGATTTTCTTAAAATATATACTTTAAATTTCAACATCTTTTACAATATTATTTTTCATTGAAGTTCACGGAATATATTATGAGACATATACTGACTTTTCATCAACATTTCAGCTTGGATCTGTGCAAGAAATTCTAGCAGGCCATTTGCAATGAACAGAATTCATCATACTGTCTGGCGGTGAATAGAAAGAGTACCCATGAGAAATGGCAATTCTCAGATTGAGTACATTGAAGCATAGGTGTCTGATTTCATAGCTGGACGTGTCGCCATTGTATCATAGCACTGAACCAGGTATTTGTTAATCGAACAAAGTAGTTGTTCGTACAGGATTTATTTTGTGAGAAATGCCAGCACCACCTCCACCTCTCTCAAGTTTGCCAGAGACACCTATGTGTGAAAAAACAGAAGTGAGCGATGCGGATTCCCTGCCGTCTTGGGCCAAAATTACCCTCACCTCTGCAGAGGCAGAGATTGAGAAGCTGATAGCCCGAAATGAGTTAAAGGATGCTGAAGTTACATATTTTTGTCAAGTCGAACCAATTTTGCAAGATGGGCCACAGTAAGTTTTATTTTTAAATCATTCACAGATGATTACTACCAAATAAGCAATGTTCTTACACATTTTTTCCACAAAGGAAAAGTTTATTTGAAGTATAAAAGTATAATTATTATGCTACATTATTCAACAGATGCGGTTTGGTGGCACTTGCTATGGCATCACAAGAATACACAAAACCAGTTTCTGTGAGCCAACTTCTAGCAGAAGCTCGTGTGAGAGGCTTTACCCAACATGGAGAAGTATACAGTGTTGATTTCATGGGCACACTAGCTGCTGAATATTTACCTGACCACAGACCAGATATTTTAGTAGATCTACAACAATGCCCGGATACCGTAACTCATGCTTTAGCTCATGGAGCTATGGTATTGATTCCATACGATTCTGATTTCAACCATGCTCCCTGCTTAAAGAGAGGCCATAAAGCCCATTGGGCATTACTCGTTGGTCTAATTTCATCCAGGTACACTTTTAAACAGTTACACATTGATCTGTAGGAGGAAGTGAAAATTGAAATCATTATTATAATTCTGATACTAACTTTTAAAACAATAGAAATAATGTTTATAATCATTTTGAACAAATTATATAACCCAAAGTCTGGCTTTGTTCTAATTACTTTTAAAGTATTTATAACAGCTCGTTATAAGATTTAATAAAATCTCTACTTTATAAATACTCAATTTAAGAAATTATTACGGAAATTTTGTTATTTGAATTTAACAGTGTAAGATTTTTAAATTATTTGAAGTAATTTTTAGATTCAAGTTTTTAAAACTTAGTTCTGCTATTCAGTTTGGATATTTATCGATGAAAACAACGACGTCTAAAACTTTGTGAAGAACAATTTTATAGAAAATCATTATTCCATCACTTATTACTATGGGTACTATGGTTAGAGTTTCGACGGTGCTAACAAAATTGTTTTAAATTATTGTTGTTATTTCGGTTTTTACACCCTAATTTGAAATAAATGCAATTACTCTAATTAATAACTCTCAGTTAAGGAAAATAAATTATATATTTTTCAGGCAAGGATATCATGTCTTAGCACGCCATGGAAAATCTCGTCATTTAGCTTGCTGGCGGCTGCGCGATTTAATTGAAAGTAATGGTAATTTGGAAGAAGAAGGGACAGCCAGACACGCTGGGGGATATGTTATACCAAAGGGAGGAGTCGGAGGACAGAGAGGTTTACGCGGTAGAGCATTGGCGTTACATCCGTACATATAAAGCCATGTACAAGAATTGTAGGTAATTAATATCACAGTGAAAGACAGAAATTACTACTATAATATTACTATATCCACATTATGGTATATGGTAAATATTCAAGGTGTAACAATATTTGCACAGCTGTCAAAAAATTTGTTCATAAAATATGATGCTTTTAAGTACCATGTGTTTCAACTCACATTGCAAATTTTTCTGACATCCAGTAGAGGGATAACAATCTCCAAATTTTTCGTATTAGATAGAATAACAGATGGTATTTCATTCGTTACACCACGACACACAATGTAAATAATAATTTCGTATGTTTAACTTACATGCACGCGACCTCTTTGAAAATTTTGTTGTGTGTCGAGTATTAAACTCTTCCTGTGATGCTATACGTACTAAGCAGGCGTGTAATTTAGTCTGAAAAATAGACATGTACACGTGCATGAAAGGGCAAACGTGAGGAAACAAAGTCTAAGAAAATATCTGCATTATATAAGTATCTAAGTATCCTAAGTGTACTAGCTAGGGAGTTATCAAAATCATAACTAGCCGGGACGAAAAGATCTAAGTATATTTATTTAGCAAAACGAAACAAAAGTTTTCGATAATCATTGTGGAATATTGTTTAAAGTTGGCACTATAAATAAAGACTAAGTCTATTCAAAGAGCCTCACAATTGCATTTGAGGCAATAAAACTTAATGTTCATGTGCTATATCAAATTAAGCGCATTGCTTTTAAGATGTAAAAGTGATAAATAATTAGCAGAATTGAAATGATTACCTTATACTATCATGTGGTAATTATGCCAGTCTTTTTATCAAATATTATGTACAGGCATGTAAGAGTAAAAATCGTAGGTATTATTCCATATTATCAAAAACGTAACTGATTTCATACTTTTCTATTTACGATAGATGTTACAATATTTTGTTGAATGTCTTGAAAGCAATGTGCTTTTAACAAAAATCTTACTGTGTAGATTATATGATATGCTTGTTTTACTATTTATTTACCAATATGTAAAGTATGAGCATAGTCCTCATAATTGATATATAAAAATATATA
This sequence comes from Dufourea novaeangliae, assembly GCF_001272555.1. Taxonomy (NCBI): domain Eukaryota; kingdom Metazoa; phylum Arthropoda; class Insecta; order Hymenoptera; family Halictidae; genus Dufourea; species Dufourea novaeangliae. The sequence goes on from NW_015373923.1 coordinate 11,505,983, forward strand.
TATGTATACACTAAAATATAAAACCTGAAGATACCTTATGACTGGCTGGTTTCTTCAGTTATGCGGTATCTTAAGTGTTTTCTATCAAATCTGTCAGTAAGAAGCATAAACCAGGTTCAGAAGAGATGCTATAAATTTGTAGACTCCTTAAATGGTTTCAAATCGAATAAAAGAAACCAGTAAAAATAAAGTGTACCCAAGTGCCGCAAAATATGAAGTTTATTTATTAACAGAAGAATTGTATACTGTGCTGCTTATGTTTACAAACGTTTCTGAAAATTTATTGTCTCGTCATAATTGAAATACTCTGTAAAAATGTTTATTCGTGCAAGCATGTTATCTTCTTAACTATTTGTGGAGATAATCAAAATGCATATTTTCCTGCTCTGATTCTGAAACCGAAATCATCTTCGTAGTAATTATATAACGTCTTCCGTTACTTACCGAAGTGCTGTTTCTTTATATAGTTAAAAACTAAATACTCGGCTAGGAAATGTTTGTTTTATTTCGTATTTATATCAATGTATTTTAATGGGATAGTTTGAAGGTTTTTCAAGAGTTCTATTGTGCCCATTATGTATGCGATATGACAGGTAATAATTCTGTTGTATCACCTGTGATTCAAAGTGCAACAATAGCTAAGCGGTACATGTATTGTGTTATGTTGTAAGAGATTAATATGTGATCATTGTTAATTCTTGTTTCTTTGTGTACACGCATTTTACTTATTTGTTATTGGTTTTTAGCTTTAATCATGATAAATATAAAGAATGTTATAATTTACATATATTTGATTATGATTATTTTATCTTAAATTTGTCTTCTGCGTCAACCAAATATTTTGGAATATTCAAGAAAGCATTGCACCGATGTTTTCTCTGTTATAAATTTAAAACCACAACAAAAGAAGAAACAGAGAATGTTATGAAACAGAAGAAGTATGTTCTCTGCAAGGGTATTAGTATAAGTGCATTGGAGTACAATAGAATACTGAAAACTGCGTTACATTTATATTTCAAACTTACAAACATCAACAACACAGTTCCATTTTATTTTTAAATCTTAGCTTCTCTTTAATGTTGCTTTCTTTTCTAAACATACAGATGGCACATTCTTTACTACTTCCTAATTATATTAACATCTACTTGTGTCCTGAGATGTGATACAAGTCAGCATCTTATTCACATCTGTATATAAATACAAAATCATTGAACAACTCTGCTTTTCCGTAGAGAGTTAAAGACATCGCTAAAATAATGATTCATGCTCCATTTGGATCCTATTACATCACGAGAATGTTAAAGATTAAACTGTTGCCTACATGAACGATACGAACAAATTACTACAAAACAACCTATAGTTTTATCGCCGTTTTACGCATTGTACTCTGTGTGAAAAAAAAAAACTCTACTACGGCACCGTGCTCTAGTATAAAACTACCATACACGCCCAGGACACAAGGCGTCTATTCTATAGATTAACCCTTTGAGCTGCAAGTGTTTACGAGCGTCATTCGAACAGCGTGTCACAGCGTGTAGCGTGCAGTGGAACGCTCAAGGGCTTTCATCGAACATGTTAACAAACGCGACAAACGGTACTATTGCACGTCGAATGTTCGTATCTTAGCACCGAAAGGGTTAATAACAACGATATCCTGTATTCAAATATTACGTTTAATAATATACATATATCACATGTAGGTATTTCGTACTTATTATATCAACAATAGGGGAGTTGAATTAAGAAAGGCTAGCTAATTAAATTATTAGAAATTTATATTTTCAATGTCTCTTCAATCACTATCTCTTTCTCTGCTTGCTCGTCTCTCGATTTTTGATCGAAAAAAAATCAAAAATTTTCAATACTGCATGTTTCAATCTATTCGGTGATTTACTCGTAATTAAATTCTTAGAATCTCGAGACAATTAACAAAAGGACCACGTGGTACAAACTTCTTCGGACCTGTCAAGTACGCTAAACGTGGATTAATCATTAGCACTTTACAAAGCTCGTTTGTGAAATACAAGTGTGTATTTATATACAATATAAGGGCGTTTCAGGTAACTTGATCACTTTGAATAATAACTTAACGGTGCATTTTATGAAAATTTTGAAGCGTAGAATTTAAATGGCATCAAGGGACACATTTTACAAGGTACGTGCTTTTTTTGTGAGTGGAGGCATTTCAGAGATTTCAAGGTCACCTTGATTTTTTTTAACGCAATGACTTATTTGTTTGTATCATAGATCGATAGAGTATCAAATTTTGAGTAAAAATGTGTTGACCTTCACACGTCCTAAACCTAATAATTAACGAGATATTTACAAAATAATTTTTAATACGTACATACTTACTATCTGGAAGTTATGGGACCTATAGGACCATTTAAGTTCCACGCTTCAAAATTTTCAGAAAGTGTACCGTTAAGTCATTATTCGAGATGAACAAGTTAGCTGAGACACTCTGTATATTTATACGTAGAAACTTAGATTTAATATTGTTAGCCGTGAATTAAATTTGTTGCGAGGTAACGAGGTCCATATATTAATATTATTGTTATTATATAATATCCTGTACACACCGTGTCTTACGTTTTATGAGAAAGCATAAATTTAGCGTGGAAATATTTCAGGATATCACGAACTATGTAGGAAATAATATATCTCCGACGTGTATATCAAATATTATCTTAACAATTTTCACATTTTTGTTATACATTTGCTTTCTCGACAGTTTATTTGCATAATGGATATCTGTGAACGAAAAATAAAATTTGTTCATTTTTGGTACGTTCGTAAAGTAAAATTTGAGTTAATCGTTTAGGTGGATGCACATAAAATATCGTTATCCTGCAATCAGAATATTTCAGTATCACAGTACAAGATCTACCATACTAAGGAAAGTGTCTACTTCTTTGGGGAATGTTGAAAAGAAAGATAAGCATTTTCTAATAAATATAGATACGATGTATTTTTGAAAAAGATGGTGTTCTTAAGGAAGATAGGCAAATTCAGGCGATAAAATGTTGTTCAATAAATTATGAATGGTATTGGGATCTATAGTTTGCAATATGGTCACCATATATTACAATGTTACTCGTATGTTGTACTTTTGAAAAACACGGTAATAATTTTTCGTACGTAAACATAAACATTCAGTCCAACCCATGAGATTTACCAAAATTTAAATAATGTTATCAATATTAGCCACTTATGTCTCAAATAATTTTGTCAATAACATTTATCCCATTAAATATCTGTTTTCTGCGTTATATCGATAAAACACTTTTTATTTCATATGAAATTCTCTATCACCCCTTGTTAACGTACAAGCTTCTTCACGTTAATAGAATAAAATTAATTGAACTCAGATCCAGTCGCACCATAGTGCAACATAAAAACTGAAACTTAAGAGTTTCTCGAACTTTCCGATGTTATCCTATAATTCGTTGTCCATATTTGTTCATGTTGTAAGCATTCAGATGATTTTTTCCAGATTAAATTGTTCCCTAAAAATCTACAGAATCAACTATAGAAAAGTCCTTGCCCACTACAATGTATTCAATATCTACCAAATCGGAATCAGTTGTTAAGAACAGTAAAACAATTAACATAGAAATTTTCAATTATTACGTACATAGGACACTTCGGAAAAGCTCTATGTGCTTTACTGTTTTGTTTAAAACGAAAATACATTTCATGTGCACGAGCCTAATGGTAATTGGAACTCGCAGCAAATCTCATTTCAAGAAAGGGTCAAAGGAAAGGAAAGAGACTGGTTAGTTACAGGGTGTACACTGGAAATCCTGTTGTCCCGGTTGTCGTTCTCGTGGTATGTCTCCCACTCGAACGGAGGATTTTACAACCCCGTTAATTGAACTCTCTAATATTATTGATAACAAGTTTAATAATATATACATGTACGATTAGACGTCGCCGTTTGTAAGCAGTACAATAAAGACGTCTAAAAATCTCGTATGGAAATGAAGACGCCATCTAATGAACATTTAGTCGCTGTACCAAACACGCGCGTTCAATATATTAATTACTTCTTTTAATTATTGTAAGCTTTGAGCTTGGGCGTTGCCCACCCACACGTGTGTTTTAAAACTTACTATACACCGACGAACAATAGCAAATTTATTATTATTCCGTTTCCTTCTTCTCTCTTTAGAATACTTCTCCTGGTGAACGTGCTCACGGGTCATCGAGGTTCCCTGTTCAAACGAACCGAAAACTCTTGATCCGTTCTTTCCGTGTTCCTCGTAAGCCGGATAGAAAACCCCGTTAAATCGCGATAACGTGACCCAGCACGCTATGATTCTCGATGATACATATAAATATGCACTCTGGGCTGGATATTCCAGCGAGAGCCCAGGGACGTGTCGATAGATCCCGGTTCGAATTACAACGCGGTCTCATATTTTGACTAGAATCTATAAATTATCATTAAGTCTTAACGAGCGCGACTGGGTGGAGGTCGAATGGAATTACCGTGTCGACCGAAACCTTGGAACGAACACGGAACGAAAACGTCTCGAAGAGGCGTGGACCGTGAGGCACGTGTCACCAGGTATCGTCGCTCGTGTCACTTACTACGTTTCTAACAAGAATTCATCGCGTCGCCCTTACAAAGCTTATAAATAAACTTCACGACGGACAAAAGTCGACGGCTGAACGCGTAGAGTTTCTACTAGCGAACGGAAGGAAAGAACATAGGGGGGTTTGGGAACGATAAACATAAGATCGAGGTACATTACAACATCGTCAAATCGCTTACACGCTATTGATCAGGCTATCGCGGAAGAAATAAAAGAGAAAACACAGTTGTATTTCTGCCCCAAATACTGCACGTTCGTGAGTCCACGAATGGTAATTATAGTCTTCTCGAACGTTTTCGCGGTTACGAAATCTTGTCGTTCTTTTACGCGTGAAACGTCGGGACTCGGGATAACCGTCGGCCATCTTGGGGACACACTTGAACCAGTTGCCTTCAGATTTATTGTGACTGTAGTTGTTAAAAAAAAAAAAAGAAACATGAGAACGGTTTCGATCGAAATGTCTGAGGAACAGGTCAGTGTGGTCCGGAAATGGTAGAGACGTTATCGCTGTTGGTGAACGGTGACGAAGAAACAATGATATCGTGCAAAACTGCGAAGCAACGCGCGAACACTGTTCAGATGCTTCAAAACTGTGGGAGCGTATAATATCTATATGTACGTGTAGATATATATACATACATTGTATGGCAGGTTCGATTGCTGAAAAAACGACCCTCAGCATTGCTCAACGAAAGAAGGCAACGAACGTCGTGTGCACATGTGATCGTTGGAACGTCACATCATTGACTGTCTAAAACTCGTGTGGTCTCACATGTCCGAGGCTGAATGAATTGACTTCTCAAGGTCACTTAGGGATACTACCCCCATCATATCGCTCAAATATTTTTTTTCCATTTCACTTCCTAATTTTGAGAATTAAGGAAGGTCCATGAATGAAATATGATGTTTATATTTAGTATTGATTTCATTTGTCATATTAAACAATTAGAATTCAACTAAAAACTGTTAGACAGCTAGTTGTCCGTTTAAAGATTTACTAAAAAGTTAAATTGTCGTTATGTAGTCAGAAGAAGGTAGTAGTTAAGTTCATGCTTCTTTTTTTTTAAATAAATTTCATTTCAAGATGGAATTAAATTTGTTTGTATGCTTTTTGATTAACCAACAACGCATAACAAATGTTTTTGTTTAGACTTTACCACGTTCATATTTTTTTAAGACGGATTAAAGTCACTTGACATTGTTCGAGATTATTAAGAGTGTTCTCACCATAATATTCAACTATTCGAAAATATGAACAAAAAAGAAAGAGTAAATATTAACAAAAACTCTGACAAATATTTGCTGCTCGGGTCATATGAATTCTTCATGACAACATTCTTCTGACAAACATTTTCTAAACGTGACGATTAAAAGTGGCCGTTTTTGGTAACACAGAACTTAGGAAGAACTAGCGCTGTTCAATCCATCAGCAAATAATACCCCGCAAATAATCTTATCATTATTTAAAGCTTCTAACAGCACCAATAGTTTCCGTTTCCTTTTTTTAATTCCTTCTTCAAGAAGAAATGTTGCTCTGCCAACAAATTAATATTATAAACTGAGAAATACTATTTAAACAATCTTTTTTTTTTTACATATTTTGAACAGTATTTCTTCTGGAACGTTGATCTATTAACATTTTATGAATAATTTAATACGAGCTTACTATATCAAGACCTGAAAAGGCTGGACAGATGAATCTGTATTTCCTCGCACCTTCACTTTAAATTAAATTTCAGACGTTAGTAAGACCACAATACCACGATCAGCCATTGCCTTCTACTAGCTTTAAGTCAACTATTTTGCCGGGAGTTTGCATAACCGGGATAATGCTCTTAGCCGTTAAGAATGTAAAATGTAGGACTATGTTTGCAGTTCGATACTCGTTAAGAACTAATTACGGACTAGCAAAGAACAGGGGGAAGTGGGCTATATGAATGTATATATGTATTTATACAGAAAAATGCAAAAGTATTCGTATAGTAAAACTGGGGAAACAAAAAGCTATACTTCCGATATTCATAATTATATGAAAATTTAACGGTGTATTATACACTAACTGCAAGTGTAATAATTACACAGGAACAAAAGTTAATTACACCGAACAGTAATACTACCATTAATGTCTATTAATGGAATTATACTCTTGCATTCTATTATTATATTATTCATAAGTTGCGAATCTTTATACAAATTTATTTCTACCATTAGGACTTCTGTTAGATTTAGTAGTCCAAGAAAAATTTAACTAAATGTTATTGACTTTGTGCGCACTCACATTTACCATAAATCCAAAAAATGAACAGTTTGAGTATTAATGCTATGTTAATATGATGTTATTAGGAACTGTTCTCACCTGAAAGTTTACGAATAGAATGCATTAAAGTTTCACCGAGTAAGGTGATATATTGTTTTATTCTTTGAATACTGATATAGTAGCAGCATTAACTTTTCTTCCTATGGTTTTCGTTACCATTGAAGTTTACGTATAGCATATAATTGTACATGTCTAAAATAAACTGAAGAATGCTGAGAGACATTGATTATTAAAAGTAAACAAAAACATGAAAATTAATGCAATCTTTATGCATATTTGTAGTTCCGTACTTTTCTTCCATACTCTTCTAACACGTACGCTGCTGGCGGTTCCGATTGGAGGCATAAAGTGACCCCGATCGGAGTCTCCAGCAGCGGCAGCGAATATGTTAATTTCATTTTTCTACAACTTTGCCCTTAAATACAGATTATTTATTCCCCATAATTGAAAGAAGCACGTAATCAAATTATACACTGCAGGAATTATTTATACTCTGTCTGGTCAGTTGCATTATATAAATCTAACAAGACAGTGGGTTATAAGTAACTTTCATCCCTTTTTTCAAAGTCTGTAACCGTCGAAGACAATTGACAATTACTCTTCATTATTATTAAACTTAAGAATTATTGTTAAATGTAATTTATATTATTACTATTGTTTAATTATTATTTACCGAATATTCGGCATCTGCAACTGAACTTATTTCTGAAATAATTCAATGTATTAAAAAGCAATTCAAGCATGGTGGATATATAGAGTATTTTTATGAAATCAATGTATTTTTCGACACAATTACTAATATAAAAAAATGTATTACTTTTCTGTCTTCTAGTTCAGTCGACGAACACTGTACGAATACTTTTAGTTCTCTCTGCACGTGTAGTATGGAGGGGCGTGATACAAGGAAAGATTTCCATTCTGATGTTACTTTGGCAAAACGCAATCGCCACCACTAAAGGATGAAGCGTCATTATCGCACTTCGCTACAGAATGCCGCTCGAAAGTCTTTTTATCATTGGATTCCGGACAAATTTCAGTAGGCATTTCCTGTTTTGCTTTTTTTCTCTCTTTCAATTTGGCATTAGGCAGTCAACGCGACGGCTACGTCGCTGGAAACAGTAGAGCACTGTTCTATAATCGTCTTTTTTTTTTAACAATCTCTTTTCTCATCGTTGCTAGATCAAAAAGGAAGAAGTCAAAAAGTATGTTTTAGTGTCTACCCTTACACTAACAGTACAATTTTTCCTGGAGGAAAACGTTTGCTCTCATTCTCTTGCATTCTTTTTCTAATCTACGACAACGTTAACGTTAGTTCCTATCGTTTATCATTTTTTTATGATATGGTTTTTAAGGGACGAGGGCTGGAGGATAAGCGAACAAAACTGTAACTCGTGGGTACATCGTTCATTCTTTCTCTTCTTCTTGCTTCGAATAACAAAAGAAAGAAAGAAACAAAGGGATAAACAGGACATGTTAAACGCGTTCTTCGATACTGTATTTTCACGATAATTAATGCTTGTCGTATCGTCGATCGATACCACGGGAAAATCACTTCGGAAACGCGCAACACACGTCGTTCCTGTACGTTTCAACGCATTTTCGTTCTGTATCTACGCGAAACGAATGTTACGTCTGCTCGCTGTCTAACGGCTTAACAATAATCGCGGTTGAGTATACTCTAATGAAGTCGGGAATAGAGTTCTACTAGGAATAAAGTATTAAACAATAAAATCTGAAAATAGAGTATTTAAACTACAGCAGCCTGGGGCTAAAAGTCTATAAAATGGAATACAAAAAGTACGTCGAAATCTTAAACGAGAAAAGGAGTATAAGAACTAATGAGCTATTTCTTTTTATCGTATCAGTTTTTTTTCGCCAGAGACTCGTGTATGTTCTTCTCTGTCTCTTATTTTGTTTAAACGGATCTCTGTATCCTCTCGATGATCTTTTTCGCTCGAATTTTGCGGACATTGCCAACCCTGCTTTTCTAACCTGGTTTGTGCGCTAAGAGAAATGTTTGCCTGTATCACAGACTTCTTCGATTACGCAGCTGGTCACGCTCCGTGTATTGTAAAAGTACGTTAATTAAATAAATACATAATTTAATTAAAAACCTCTCTTTCTCTCTCCCCCTTCGCACGTGCGATTTAGACAAAGATCTATCTTAGCCGTACTCCCGCTATAAAACCGTCTTAATGCCTGTGGCTTCTTTTCTTTAAATCCTATGTTATGTGTACCAAGGAGTAGGGGATCCGATCCGAGCAAATTTCTTTTGAAAATTTCTTGCGTCTATTCAGGAATTTAATGGCAATTCCCATAACCAACGAAATCCATCATCGTCCTTTATTTTCTATTAATTGTAATACGATATGTTAACTGGCTCTAGTTGCGTCGTTATTCGCGCGCGCTCTCGTTAACCTTCACGCAAGAAACGCTGACAACAGAATGTTCGTAAAAACATAAACAATAGACTGTAACAAGGAATAAAAAGGGAGATAATAATAATAATCATAAACAATTGGCAGCACTATTATACTTGCCCGATCTCAGTTCTCCAGTGATATCCCCGTTTTAACGCTGCGGACTGTTTCCTGACTATGCAAACACCTGCTCTACACTGGACAAATTTCACTTTTTTCATTTCTTTTTTTTTCATGTTTTTTGTTTTGTTTTGGTAGGATTTGGTGGTTATCGGGTTTGCGCGCAAGCTTAAGCTGATGATCCTAATTGGCAATATCGATGAACACAAACAAACGGCAAAACGTGTGTGTGGCCTCTGACGGGGACGAAGGAAGTTTACGTTGGGTTGGGTGTTTGCTGCTGAGAACTGTACTCCAACAGGGCTATCGGGAACGTTTTGATGTGCGTCTGCCACTGCGCCGACAGTTGGAAGAACTTTACGCCGTACCACTCGGTACCGTCGATGCTCACTGGAAACAAAGGAAAGGAAATCGTTCATGTAGATTTATAATATTAAGCAGCCGCTTTTGATACGCTGGATTCGCTTTAGTTATACTAGTGTTTTATTGAAATTTATACAAAACCGATTAGTAGACTGCGGATTTTTATGCAAAATGACATTTTTTAAAGTAATTTTTTACGACAACAGCAAAGGTAGGAATTTATTTCTTTTCTTAAATATTTTATTGGGTTCAGAATAAAGTAAAAAACATATTGTATCTGACGAAAGTTTCCTCTCTTTCGTATTATACAAAGGCCTATTGGTTATAAATGCATAAAATCCGCAGTCTACCGATTAGATTAGCGGGACATAAATGGCTGTTGCTGTTGTCTGTGCTATAATTCCAAAATATGTAGAATTTCTATATTTGTATGTATACATATAATGGTGAAGATTAGAATATGTAGAATTAAAATAGATTGTAACGAACAACATTTTTTATCCATCTATACAAACTACACGTGATTATAATACCAGCGCTGGGCTATTTATTTCTCATCAACGCAGTGTCAGTTGAAGTCGGATTATCTACGTTCACTAACATAATATTGTATTGTTCCGAAATTTCGTAGCATTATTAAGAGGCGAATAGCGATATGCAGTTCTCATTGTGCATTTTGCCTATATTTTCCATTCCTTTCCTTATTTTAAAGAAATACATTTTTGAATTTGAAACCAATATGTAGAAAACCCTATTAAGTGTAGTTTGCTTGCTAAATGATTCTGTGTTAAAAGCTATCATAACATATACATTCACAATATTAAAAAAAAGTGAAAGTACTGTTAAAACTGAGAGTACTTCTCAGCACAAATTGTGACTGAATCATATACGAAACATTGGCGAACACGTAACAACAGAATCAGTAGGCTCATAAATAAGCTTTATATTTAAATAAACTTTGGAGTCGTAATTATCAGACCACATGAATTACCTCTTAATGGAATGTTGTGAGTTTTCGCGGAACATATAAGTCGCGTCACGCCCTCGACCGTTTGACTCTTTGGCTCGTTTTCCTTCTCTTTCTCTTTCTTCTTGCCCAATCTCATTACTGTAAAAGTAGCAACGTTATGGGGTGGTATTACGTGAAAGAAAGCAAAAAGGAAGTAATCTGAAAACGTTCAAGATTGTTTCGGTTAAGTTTAAAGTCGAACATCGTTCTACGTTTACGCACTTTTCTGTTTCTTCTCCTTCGTTGTGTAATTCATGGACAAGTGGTGGCCAGGTGTTTCACCAAGCCCCGGGAGTCTTTGTACGTGAAGCGCCCTGAACGCTTGCCTCAACGTGTTCTTGCCCTTCTCGCCCTGCGTATGCTTGCTCCAGTAATCGAGTTGAAGCTCGACCGGTTCCCAGCCCTCCCTCATGGGTTGACCAACATTTGGACTGCTGGGCGGCGTTAACCGACCGGGCGGCGGAATTGGCAATCCCGGGGGTGGCAGAGAGGGCGGTGAACCAGACATGGTGACGTTGCTTTCCTCCAGGTCAACCGAAGCGGAAGAACTGCTGTCCGGGCAGCCCACACGAACGTCGTTTATGAATGGGATAAATATTTGGCTGCTGTCATCTGTCTCTCTGTCAATGAAATTTAATATGCATTTTATTATCAGTGCCTGTAAAAAGTTCTTGTGCTTTCTTCTTTAGAAAATGTCATGAATTGGCTTGGATAGATTTCATTTAATCCGTTAAGTCCCAAGCAGTGAAATAAGGCGGCTCTTACATATACAGGATGTCTCATTTAAATCGACCCACTCGCATATCTCCGAAAATAATAAATAAAATAATAAGTTCGAAAGATAATAAACGTTTAATTAAATTTGTACTTTACTTTTAACTTTTTCGAAATAGTTAATAGATAAAAATTAAATTCTATTTAAGTCTTCTTTCTATGAAATGGCCTAACAAAATCAAAAGCTTAAACATTTACGATTTATTTATTATAATATTCAGAAACTTCTTTAACCACGTATGTAGTATTAAATTATTAAGAATATATGTATTGGTGTTATGATTTTATACATTTACTTACATGGATCAAAATGTTATTTTGTGTAATTTATTTTAGAATAATCTGCACATAGACACCAGATGTTTACGCGAATTCTAACGTTCATAAATGATTTTAAAAAAATCAGAATTAAAGAAAAGTTTGTTTCACCGAATGAAAAATTTATTAACGTCAAAACAAAAAAAAAATAATTTTTTTATGTTTCGCTGCATTTTAAAAATTCGACAATCGCACAAGTGCAGAAAATTCACAGTCCATTTATCATACTGTAAGAACAATGGAATTTCAACAAGTTCCAGCTGCTATTTTTCCCATCAAGTGAATATCATCTTAAAAAAAAAAAAAGAATGGTCAGTGATTAATTACCTGTACGTGACCATGGCTTCTGCGATTGGCAATAGCATAGTAGTCCCAGCGTCGGCCAAATACTCTGACACCCTCGCCGCGCACTCGCTCGCTCCGCCGCCTTCTCTTTCCAGCAACTCTTTCCATTCTTCGCCGAAAAGCATCGAGTACTTCCCGTCTATCGAACTGAGATACTTCGACAACGTGTTGGAACCAAGAGGCACGACCAAGAACTTCAGGTAATTCTGCCAGTCAGGCGGCCGAAAGCTCAGCAGGTCCACGTAATGGCGCAACACCGTGTTCACGAAACTGTCCCCACCGGCGATCACCACTTTGATCGGTGCAGGTGGTTTCGCTGAGCTGTTGCAACTGGTAAATAAACGATATCTTTCGAATATACTCTATTACAAGTCGTACCGAACTCAGGACGGGCAAAGTTGACACGTGAATTTTTCACTTCTTTACTCGTTGGTATCTAGCGGTGGGAATTTATTTCCGCCCATTCATTCCTTTCCATTAATTAATCCAAACAAACGGAAATGCATTGATTGCTAAGAGGAATGACGTTTCTTCGGTTAAAGGAAAGATGATCGATGCAAGAAGAATGATGACGTTACATGACGTTACAATGCCAGGGCATGGAAATGAACACTATGGGATGAAAGGGGGGAATGTGTGGTGGTTACTGAAATGGAAATAGACCAACCCTCCTCAGCGCCGGATTAAGGGGTAGGCTAGGGGGAGCTATAGTTTCGGACCCCACTGTCAAGGGGGATCCCGATCGAAGCCTTCCGTTTATGTCAAAAAATAATTGAATTAAATTTTGCTCACTGTTTCCCTTTTGAAATAATTAAAAATTGTACTAAATGTAGAAATAAATCGAATCAAAGTTGTTAAAATATAACGAAGCATTGTTCGTTATAATCAAGCGTTCGTTAGGATTAAACGATATTTAATTTTACTTAGACTAAATTTCAATTTTAGAAGATTAATGTATTTTATTGTATGTTGCATTACAACAATTTTGTGTGCCCCCCCCCTTGCTTTTCAACCAAGGGGACCCTCAAAGGTCTAATAGCCTCGGGCCACAAGAAATCATAACGACCCCCAATCGCATATCAACTTTGGCCGTCCTGACTTTCATGGTTTCTAACAACCTTTATATTAACACCTTCAGATCCGTTGCGTAGAAATATATATACGGATTTGACATCTTCTTTTAAGAATACCGACAATTTAGAGGAGTCACGGTGACATAGAAAAATTATTTTTCAGACATATCCAGTTATTGTGAGAGACCCAATTTTCCGTTCACGTTATGACTATTGTGTATTAACATGACAGTTCAGTTGTGATCGTCATGAATGTGTTAACCCTTGGAAGGTAGATGCTTTTAATGACAATACAGACAGTTGCATCTGGATAGTACGTTTGGACCCTTACACATATCACTTTTTCTAAATGAATTTTTGAACGTTCTTTTTCTTTAAACGCCTATCTTTTTATCGAAACTAATGTAAACAAGGGTTAGCTTATATTAGTTTTCGAGTTACATGATGCTCTTGAAAACTCTTTAGACATTAAATTGTAATATTATGTCACGTTTGAAGGGCAAATTCACATATATACATAGTTGTTAACTAACACGGATTCAAGTCAATGTAAAAAATAACCGTGTATAATCTGTCAAATTTCATTAAAATCGAAGATTGCCATTTCGATCGATGTTCCCCGTGGGCTACACTGACAAATGGAGACTCGGCAAAAAAATAAATATTATAAAGGAGAAGTATTTACAATTTTTGTATTCGGGTGACCAAGCACGTGAACGTCGCACGAACGTCAGCGGGAGATGCAGTCGTTAGGACTCTGTGGTTTCTTTCTTGAAGCCTCGTTGCAAGCAGCGCTCCGCCTGGATCCGCTAATGAGACCAACGACACGGCGTCTGGCAGACTGTCATCGGGCAAAACGCGGCTTAATTGTTCGACCAATGCTTTCCTCGGCTGAAACAGCATACACATTGATCAGTACACACTTGCCAAAGAACCATGGAACACAACCGTAACCGTTTTCGTCGGAGACACCGTATACAGGTCGTTCCATAATACGTGGATTTCTCTTTGGCAGTGAACAAAGCAGAAAAAGTAACTAGAAGAATTTTCCTAATCATATGTCATAGTCATTTTTGTACTATAATAACGTGTAGACACTTTAGCTTGACAGGAAGCCTTCAAAATGGCCATCTTTGGTCTGACCACATGACTTGTAGTCATGTCACATTTTCGCAATTTTTTAAATATTCATTCAAAGGTTTAAGAAGTATAAAGACTTACAATATTTGTTGGGAACTTCTGCCGTATTTTGCGCCCTTTACTTAACTTATGTCACATTTCCGGTAACTTACCAATTCCTTACGCATAAAAATCTTTCCTTTAACATAAACATGGCTTGAAAAAACGACAGAACTTTCCAACAGGTTTAATATTATTAAAAAATAACTATAACTCAAAAACAAGGTTAACAAGGGTTAGGTCTGGTGTTAGGTACCAAGGTGAATTATCCAGTGATTCAATTTTTCTTAATCTTCTCTTTTCTGAAATTTCATCAATTTAAGTTAAATCTAAGAAATTAGTACAATGCACCTCTCTACTTTGTGAAATTTATTAAGAAAATATACAAATAAATAAGGTAGTAAAAAGAATTATTAAGAATCTTTTATACAGGGTGTCTCAGGTTGGGTAATACAACCAGGCAGGAGGTGATTCTGTAAGAAAAAATAAGTCGCAAAAAGAAATGAATTTGTTCGTTTGAAGTTTCGTTTTCAAGAAACTTGGTTTTGAACAATCATTGGAAACGCGTGAATTTGCGTTAGTAATAAGTAGAAACGGCCTGCAATGTACAGACGCGTTAGCTAAGTCCTATTTTACAGGCTGTAACAAAAGTGTTGTTGATCCTTGAAATGGGTTACTCATGAGGTGATTTGGAACAAGTTTTTCCTTAGCAAAAATGTTATCCGAGGCTTTGTTAACGAGATATTAACGGAAAACCCCGACCAATCAGAGTGCCAGTCTACCGGCAGAGCTCTGATTGGTCGGGGTTTTCTGTTAATATCTCGTTAACAAAGCTTCGGATAATATTTTTGTTAAGGAAAAACTTGTTCCAAATCACCTCACGAGTGACCCAATTCAGAGATCTATAACACTTGTGTTACACTCTGTATTGCTTGTGTATCCAACAATTATTCAGGTTTAATTATCTTGAAAATGAAGCATTATCCGACAAAATTTTATTGTTTTTTTCTTCAAGTTATTTTTTCTTATAGAATCTCCTTGTGCCCAGTTGTACCACACAATCTGGAACACCCCATATGTATGTATACATAACCTCAAAACTCTGGAGTATCGTAGTCCCCTCGGATTTTACATCTCAAACATATCAGCCGTTCACAGGCCAATGAGGCTAACTCTATTTTTCAAACTTTTACAAATTTTTGTGCCTAAGTACAAAATTGGTGCTTAACTTTTCACATTTAAAATAAATTTCCTTGATAATTTCTATAGAGTTAATAACTTTGGAAAATTAATAGCTCATACGGTCCTTTCGTACTATAAGGTTAAATAGAGTTCACGATTGTATGAATTCTTCTAACTACTTCCGTATCCCTCGTTCATCACTGACAAGGGAAGGACCTCAACTGTACCACTTCGATTTTATCGATCTTGTGTAGGATGATAGAATACATATTTCTAATCGTATGTGTGAAATATTATCCATAGTTATTTGATAGTTTTAAAGGTATAATTAATTAAATTGACATACCTAGTTACATATGTATTATAAATATAGGTATCTGTGTATCTTCTTCTTTTTTCTTTTATGGCTTCCAGATGTACAAGCCACTTCGCCATCGCGGATTTCACAAACAGACACCTATATCCATAGTACATATACATATACAGGGCTCTCGTAATTATTGTCCCAAACTCGGGTCCGCGCAGGGACTATAATCGTGGACCACGCGAAACGTTTCTGACCCTCGTGAATACATTTCTTGCCCGAAGCTGGAGCCTCGGCAACTCGCCTTTGTAGTATTCCGAACGTAGAAAAGGACAAGCCAGTGAAAAACAGAGAGAAAACTTCTCTTCCCATTCTATTCGGCTGCGTGGCCCGTCTGCGACGCTCTCGCCGACCAACCATCGAGCGCATACATTGTTGCCCGCCGCGCGAGACGACGCTAATGCAACGATGAAACGTTTTTATTTTTGATTCGTTGTTAATGAAACTTTTACTAGTATATTGGTGAGGTGTTTCTGATTAAAATGATACAAAATGTGACATAATTTGGATCATATTTACGCATTTAGAAAGTGTTAATAGTTCATATTAGTTCATTATCGATTCTGATAAATCATAAGCAAATATGACCCAAATTATATCGTGTTTGGTATCATTTTAATAAAAAAAATCTCATCAATATGTTCATAAAAGTTTCGTTAATAAAGAACCAAAAATAAAAAAGTTTTATCGTTGCATTAGTATTGTTTCACCGACACCTGGGAATGTAACCTTTTTGTGGGCTCCCAACGTTCAGTCGTCGGCTCGTGAACGGAAAGCTATCTCGGCGCGCCGCAGCAACAAAATATGCGGTTGCCGAGTTCTACGCCCCCCTAGAGATGGGGATGACGCCTGGACAATAATCGCATATCAACAAAGAGTCAATAATCGCGAGGCCCCTGTGACTAGGTATGTATCTTTAATTAATTATACCTTTAAAACTATCAAGTAACTATGGCTCATATTTCACATACTATAAATATGTATTCTATCTTCCTACTAATGATCGATAAAATCGAAGTGGTACAGTTAGGGTTCTCCTCTTGTGAGCGTGGTCCTAAATTGTTATGAAACACCCTGTTCGTCTCGATACGGAACACGTGCAACTAAATATCCCATATCTACCTCAGAGCTATTCAAATCGGCCGGCGGCTTCAAGTCCACGCTGAGACTGTGCTTTTTGGACTTATTGTTACCAGGTGCGCCTCTGTCCCGGGTAAACAGTCTGCTCCTTCGGTCCGAGCTCTCGGTTTTATTGTGCTGCTCCGATTTCGGCGGGGAGCCCGGCACGTAATTCGGTGGATCGTTCGCCTCGTGGTCCGTCCAATTTTCGGGATGGGAATCGCTGTCCGCTCTCCGGGAGCTATCATCGCTTTGCCTATCCACGCCTCGTTCTGCAATGAAATTTCATTAACTCTTCGTTGCAGTGTACCATCGATAGGCTTTCTCCATCGTTGCTCGCAAAAGCCCGAGACCACCAATTCCCTTCGTTCCCATATTTCGACTCGTTTAACGTACACTTTCGTTCATAAGTTACCGGGCATTTACTACCCTTATTTCTATATTATGAATACAACACTATCATTTACTATGTATGTAAATATATTAACATTCAGGGAAATTGTACTGTGAAATAAAAAAATGTTTTTTAATTATCATCACGCAGGAAAAATATCTGTATTACTGCCAGTGCCCCCCATACTGTCACTTATTTTATTTAATATAAACGTAAAGTATACAAAATTGGGATTATGATTTACAGAAGAATAAAGAAACACATCTATGTACCTGGTATTTAAAAAGTAATATTGAAAAATGAAAGTGCAATTTAAGCGTCAAAAACGTGACTACGTAAGTAGGAAGTGATGGCAAAAGCATACTAAAGAGCCGTAATTTTACTATTCAACCTATCTTTATTGTACAAAATGAATTATTAAAGTATAGAAGGATTACTTTAATTTTTGAGGTGACAGTTATAAAGGCACTGGGATTGCTCGGAGATTTTAATTAATTATTAATTAATTCTTCATATTTAATATACAAAACTATTTTTGTAATGGAAGAGATCTTAAACAATATTAAATATGTTCCAAACTAAGACGATTTTTAGATTAAACAACACGTAAAATGATTAAATCAAGTTATGCTACAATCATAAGGCGACAGTAACGGAAACATCTATACTCTATGTCAGGGTAGCTACTGGATGTTATGACGTATGCTGGTGAAATCAATAAGAATCACTTAATATTATTAAGCTATGGAAATTATCACATAGGATTAATGATTCTTTATCTGTTAGCTGAATGATGATTTTAGTATAAATATCTATATTCCCATGCATAAATATGAGGACATGTTTCACATGGAAATGAAACCGAAGAATCGTTATAAAATTATTAAAAAAGTGTTGAACACTTATTTTTTGTGGGCATATATATTAAAGCTTAATAAAAACATTTGTTTCTGATGATTGTTTTATTTTTTCCTCCGATTAGAGTATCAATTTTGTAGTGGCATTAAAATTGACAAACTAAGAAATTGTTGTGCAAGTTTTTGGTCTATGTAATTGTTAATTCGTATAAATAATTTTTTAATTTTTTTTCTGCAAGTTTGGAAGTATCTGGTGACTTACAAATGGCGTATCGTGTTTCCAGACTATACGATGTTAAATTATTCGTAACCTAATTGTTATACAACAATATTGTATGTGAACTAAAGATTACATGATCCTAAAGAGGACATAGGTATTCTATATGTAGTGACTATTTTTCATCTACGTTGTCGCTTACGGAGTTTTTAAGGTTGTATTTGAAATAGCGTATTCTTATGCTAGATTTTGCACGCTCTTTTAAATAAATTTATACATTAACTATTCTAACTCATTTGTAGATATTCTTAACGTGTAATACAAACGTATTATTCCTATCGTTATTATTTTTAAGGCTGCTTTCAGTAATTTCGTAATGAAATACTCGATCTCTTATTATGAAAATCTAAAAAGTGTCAGAGTTAAAAAGATTTGTGACACAAGACATGTAAAATTGATGATTATTGAAACTAATGACAAATCAATCAAAAGAGTCATATGAAAAACCAAAATCAAATTTAGGTATAATTAATATATTATATTCTATATTCAAATGAGAGTGTAATTTTAGTGCAATTTTTATCGTAAGATCAATATGAAAAATTAAGAGCAGCAGGCTATTTAATCTTCTATGACGCTGTCCGACTTCGAAGTTGTACATTATACATTGATATACGTCGAGTCTACTATTATATCTGGATTCATTGGCTCGTCGAATTCGGATAACCTTTTCACCGACATAAAAATATGCACCACGGATTTAATTTCTTAATTTATAACTTACGTCCAAACTTTACCTCGTTATTCTATTATTTCAAATCTGGTCATATAGATGTAATTTTAGATTCTGATAAATCAATTTTTCATCGATACATTACCAATATAAATAAAATAATCATTATTATAAAACTTTGTATCACTAGTCACTGTACAAAACTTCAGCATACACGCTGAATTTAACACCGTACAATGTTAATAATTTACTCAACAATATATTTTCCCTCTTAAACATTTCGTTCCACTGTCCAAAGCATTGGCCCTTTATTTCGTGGAAAAATAAAATCAATTTCCAAATTCAATCTGCATTTATCTATTTACAGATGAAAAATTATTTTTTACACATCTAAACGAGCCGTCCCACTTGAATTCTTCAATTTCAATAGCGTTATTATTGTCTGTTTCGCTGAAGGTGGTCTTGAACTTGTAACGAGCAACGTGAACGCCGTGTAAACGGCTCGCAGAGAGCAGCAACGATAGAGACACGTCTAGCGCGTCCAATTAGACAATTACTAAAACACACCACGCTTAAGTGTTCGACGGTTGGAACCGGTTACACAGAATGCAGAATGTAAACTTACTAAATCACAATCAGGGGCACCACGTGTTTGCACGCAAGATACATGGGCAAAGGACATTCATGATCGACAGTCAGGTGTGCGGAATGTGTCCCACGATAAGCGCCGATTAAAATATTGCCAATACTACTGACTATACATAAGAACTCCGAAGGGAATATTTGTACCGTTGAAATCATAAAGTTTGTTGTAATAAAGAGATATTTTCTAATAAGAGATATTTTTTCTATCAAAGAGATATATTTATTGCCTTTATTTAATGGAATATGCTTTTATACTGGTATTTAAATAGTGGTATTATTGGGTAGTTGGTATTTGAACAGAAAAAGACAATTACATTGATATTTTACAGCATGACACTGGGGGAAAGTGTTTAACCAAAAGTGGTGATATGATCATTACAGGAAATAGATATATGCGTTAAAAACGGAAAATATTGTTGTATGTATATTAACGCAATAGAATACAAGATTTGACATTATCCAGAGGAAATATTAGTAGAATAATAAATGTTCTTTTGTATTTATTAAGAAGGGAATAATACGTAATGTTCACTGGAAAGAGAAACTTGGAAAAAATTCTATAAGCAATTCTACAAAATATTTAAACATTCTCAAGTTTCTGAAAAAAACAGATGATAATACAGGTTGTGAACATTTTTCTTTCACGCCTGAAGACGATTGAGCCTTTTTTCAATTGTTGCTGATTTTCTCAATCTGTATTCTGTAAGTAAATGAACATATCATTTCAAGAATTCACCTAAATAAAAAGGATTAGAATTTTTGCCAAGAGCAATAGCATTCGATATTTTTATAAAAATGTTTAAAAGAAGTATCCTTATAAAAATAAGACAAAGCGATAAGACATCGTTAAATTCATTTAAAAGATTAATTTGACGTTCAGATGACCTTAAACATAGAATACTAAAACTATCTCTGTTATCACAATAGATCCTACGATTCTCACAGTAGAAAATTCCCCCTCTACGATCCTTCTCATAACATCGACAATCTATGCGCTACTTCGATCAGTGCTTGTCATGGGACACCCTGTACAGTAGATTGATTTCTTAATGCTTAGTAATTTAACATTAGTAACTCGTGTTATACAAACGGTCGAGAACAAAAAGAAGGTCAGCTTATAAGTAACTATAATAATCGATAGTAATAAAGAGATACGTACGTACGAGCAGATAGATAGAGACGGAAAGAGAGAGGCCGGTGAACAAGATTTTAAGTATGATTAAATGCTACATACAGAAAGCTGCGGAAAAAGGCACACAGAGACACAACCATTCTCATGGAGTGTTTCGAGGTCGATCGAAAAGCGAAAGAGTATTTGAACAACCAACCCAAAACAATCTTTCCTCGGTGGGGACCGAACGGAGCCGTTCCTGATCGTGGTGGGTAATCAAACCGTTCAAACGTGGTTAAACATCTGACGAGGAGTCCAGAAAGTTCAAGCCAAGTATGATTACGGTGAGACGTTCAAGCTGAAGGTCATTTTCAAACAGTCCGATGACGTTTCTAAACGTCTAAATGAAATTCGCGCCATTCACTGCGCATGTCTCGTCTGAACGTAGACACCCGTCACGTGGTTTCTGGCGTCTGTATGGACCACTGTCGTATACACAGGTCCGGAAACTTCCGTGGTGGGGGCGATCCCGTAAAGAAGATCAAAAGTTTCGTGAATCTACCTCTAGCCACACAGTGCTGCAATCATATTGTATATATATAGAAAAAGTGACATAAGGAACGGACCTCCTATCACTTGGTATTGGGAATTACTGAAATTTATATCTAATTAACATTCGACTTATCCTTTATTCCAGTAATTGAAATAAATTTACCAAGTAGTAGAAGGCCCTTCTCCTACGCCACTTTTTTCCCCTAGCGGAAACCGCGTTTGCTCGCAAGGATACATCATGTTTTAAAAGCAAGAATAAGCCCATGCGCCCTGATGCGCCACGGGAAATGTATACGACTGCGACTGCACCCATGAACTTAGGAATTAGAAAACAGAGAGCAAGGTCCCATTCCTAGGCCCATGATTGAACCATAAGACCGTAGTGCCCTCGATTCGTGGCAAAGTTCGAAAGTACACTTGGCATCCTTAAGGGATCACTCCCACCACGGGAGTTTCCGGACCTGTGTATACGACCGTGGTGTAGACTGTTGCCAAATTAGGCGATTTCGAATTTATGGTTATATTATACAAGACGTAACAAAAGTCTTGTAGGTCCCTGAAATGCTCAACTCCTGCGGTAGCGTTGGCTACCAATCGCAGCGCGTAGCCGATGCTGCCGCGGGAGCTAGCAGACTCGCGCTCTGATTGGTCGGGGGTTTTCGTTAATATCTCGTTAACAAAGCCACCAATAACATTTTTGCGAAGGAAAAACTTCTTCCAAATCACCTCACGAGTGATCCATTTCAGGGACCCACAACACTTTTGTTAGATCCGTATGAACGTGTTCGTTTGAAACATATATGGCTGCTCCTTTTTACCATTGTACAAGGGTGATTCTATCACTGCGCAAATCAAATCATTCTATTGGTCAGTAAATATTAATAAATGTGTTGCAAATGTATTATTTATTTTTAATTCAAAAACGGATGGAACTTTCCGGTAGACCTAATATATATCTATTTTTTGAATGTATTATACTAGAAAAAAGTATTTTAATTTAAAAATCCCGTGGTAACACCACCTTCAAGATTTTGTTGACAGCACTATTACGATTACGGGCGATTTTAGACAACTGTGTCTGTGAGAATCTTATTAAAAAACTCAGAACTCTGTGTGTGCGCGCATGGTGTATGGCACAGTTAGTTGAAAAATTTCAATTACTGCATGTACGTATAGCAATATCAAAAAGTAGTATTTTATTCCGTTTCCTCTTACGATGATAAGTACCAAAGACATAGCTTAGTTTATTATGTGATGTGTTAAATATATTCTTTCATAAACTGAAGCGTACAATCGACCAAATACAATCCTCGAACCTCCTAATAGTTTCAAACACTAAACAGTCTGATGACGTTGTAAGCACCAAATTCTCGAGCCCCGAACATCGGTCAAACGACTCGAGGTGGTAGAGTATCGGATACTTCACACTCAGCTAATTAACGATATCCACCTCGTTTCCGCAGAAGTATCGAACGTTTTCTTACTGTATGGAAATTTCATATAAGCTCGGGGTTTGAAATGTCATCAAACTGTTTGAGGTTAGAAATGTCATCAAACTGTTTGAGGTTAGAAATGTCATCAAACTATTTGAAGTTTGCAACGTCATCAAACTATTTGGAGTTTGAAACATCATGAAACTGTCTGGAGTGAAACGTCATGGAACTGTTTGAGGTTGGAAACGTCATCGAACTGTCTAGAGTTTGGAACGTCATCAAACTGTTTGGGGGTTTGAAATGTCATCAAACTGTTTGGGGTTTGAACGTTATCAAACAATTTGGGGTTTGAAACGTTATCAAACAGTTTGGAATTTGGAACGTCATCAAACTGTCTGGAGTTTGCAACGTTATAAAACTGTTTGGAATTTGAAACTCAGACTTGGCTTGAACAAGCACGTTTGAAACGGTTTGTTCGCGAACCCATTACTACTAGTCTCCGAAATATGTTCTTTCGTCGCAGAAGCAATGAGAAAAAAAATGACTACAAGAAATCAGATGCCAAGTAAACATTTATTTCTCTCTACAACTATTACATTCATTGTGGTATTACATGGTTTCACAACTACCGGCCAGGAATGTTATTATTACGATGCAATACAAGAACAACAGAAGCGGACACGTAGTTTCGTTCGTCTTGACGATACGTTGCGCTTCGAACATAAGCGTGACGAACTGAAAATGCGAAAGTACAGATAATACTTCGATTATCATTGCATTCCGCGCAGCTCAGTTACCGGGATCATACTTACTCACGGAAACGAACATCGAATCATAATTGCAAAGATCGTTACGAGGAACGTGCGTATAATTCGATCGGGCTCTATTTGCGAAACTACAGGCATCTAATTGCCGAATCTTTGATCATTAAGCACCATGCTTCTGCTGACTAGTCATTCATGCGCTGGAGTTCCTTCTCCAATCTATAAAATTGCGTACACTGGAATAACGTATCGGTCTCCATCCTCGTTAGTGTATCCACACTCTTCTCCTGTTATATGAGCCGCTTTTTTTATTTTTGAAATGATACAAGTCCAATTTTGAAAAAAAAAATGAGTTAAAACTACAAAAGTTTCAGCCACAAATGCATGTCTTTTATTTGTATTTATACAAACAAAGTTAATACAGCACAAAAAAAGTTGTACTGTTAAATGAAATTGCATAAATATTTCTTTTGAATCTGGTGTAAGTCCATTTGTAACAATGAGTCAATTTATTTAACACATTCTACGAAGCAAAGTGAATAAAATATGAGTAAAAGTTATTAACATTATCTATCTTTACGATTGTACTTTCATTTCTTTTTAGATCATTCTTTCATTAAACCTATAATAAAATGCTCAAAAATGTATATTAAATGAGTATATTTGTACATTTAGTAATATACATTTATTGCTTTTATTATAGTTATTATTATTGATATTTTAGAATTACATTTCAGAAAAGCCTAGTTCAATTATAAATTTAACTTCGGTATTAGTCAAATTTTTGACAATTTACTATTTCTGAACACAACATTATTACAATAAAGAATTTATTATTTCTAACACAAACACTGTTTTACTTGGAGAATATTTATAAAAATGATCACATAATAAAATTAAACATATCTGGAATCTTAAAAGCATAAAACAAGCTTATTAACTTTTAACAATATGTTTAAACAAGGTAGAATGCAAAAGATCAAATATCTCGAGATAAAGAAAAGTAGACTTGTACCTACCATTTAAAAAAACGGCTCATATGTTACTTTCATCTCTTGAGGGATACTGGCACGTATATCTACGTTCAGTTTTTTCTTTCATTCAAGCATCATTCCGAAAGTGTAATGAAATATTCACTAGGATATTCTCCAACAAAAATGGATATTCCACCAATTCATTGTCGTTAACATTTGTAAATATATTTCAATTAAATACAACCGAAGAATAAAGAAGATATTCTTTCTAGTCTTAATAAATTCGTCCCTGAAGAGGTTAACCCCTACATTATCCTCCTCTTTTTATTCGTTTCTATTTGTTCGTAATAATTTGAATTATGTAGGACTAAATGTAGTTTGAAAGTTATCGTATTTGGAATCATTTTCATTGGGAAAATCTAGCCAATCTATTGGTAGTTTCGTAAGAGTACCTAACATGTAAATTACGGGAATTGATTTTAAATTAGTACTCTAGGTGTGAAGAAAGTCAGTGTAATACTCCATCTCGTTTGCTCTTAATGTATTCGCAATGTTCGTGTGTATTCAAAATCATTTGTACGTACATTTCAGGTTAAAATATTTTTTAAATATTCTTAAAACATTTGTAAATAAATATTAATCATTGTCATATATAGTTAGAAAGAAACAAAAGGAATTCTTGTACTTATCGCAATTGTACATTTACTTTATAACTTAAATATTAATATCAGGAAACTAGTATTTCACATTGAGTCAAAGTAAACGAATAATATTTACGTTTGTTGAATCCATTTTGATACCATCACCACGAGTCTGGCTCGATGTTATAAGGCAACGGGTTAAAAGACAGTTATCCTTTCAAGCACTACTTAAAATGCATACCAATTGTAATTACAAAAGAAAAAATATTTAAATACACTTATATGATTGTTCATTTCATTTGCTATAGTTTCTCCAATCTCACTATATTCAAATGAGCAAACAGTGTCGCGTGTAACCGAGAATCTGATTAAAAGGAACGAACATCATGCTAGATTTACGCAGCCATGCTCGCCTGGTGAGAAGCATAGGTCCTTAAAACGATCCAGCTAATTATCCTTAAATCCTGCTATGAACACGGTTGTATATATGTATACATATAGTTTTACATACCTGGAGTGGTGTGTCCGACACGGTGTTTCTCTTTAGGTAGCTGACCTGCGCTCTGTTGACCTACGGCCGTAGCAGGTGCGTTTCCGGTCTCCTCGTTGGTAACTACTACCGAATCGTAACATGCAACAATGCAAAGCCAACCCACCAGACTTTCACTTAGTTAAAAATGATCGGAAACTCCGCACTATGTTTAAACTCTTAGCAGCCTAATCGTCGCCATCTGACACGAATACGTAGCGGACGCTAATCATCGACGATTACGTGGAAAATCGTAACCAACCAAGTTGGAACCTTGGGAATCGGGCAACGTTCGAATGCAAATGTTGAAATTAAAATGTGAGGTCTATTCTGGGATTGATCGCTTGGATCACGAGGATCGTTCCGGAAATTTCGAGGTGTTTTATACTGTTTGTGTTTGCTTACGATTACGGAATCGTAAGTCTCGATTCGAGAGTGGAATGCAACTTTTGCACGTTTATAGCAAATGCAAACATGTAGAATACAATGAAACGGGAAATTTTAACACTACATATAACAATTTAATATGTACACCCTTGTCTTTAAGTCACCGGACACTTGATTGTATTGAGAAAAATTAAAATAGAAATACAAGTTCTGGAAGTAATTTCACTAATTTATTCTATTTATTGACAAGAGAGTGATCTTGAATATACCTTACACATCTTTCAGAATTACTTAGCAA
Source organism: Dufourea novaeangliae (assembly GCF_001272555.1). Classification (NCBI taxonomy): domain Eukaryota; kingdom Metazoa; phylum Arthropoda; class Insecta; order Hymenoptera; family Halictidae; genus Dufourea; species Dufourea novaeangliae. The sequence goes on from NW_015373923.1 coordinate 11,532,702, forward strand.
AAATTACAACATAACAATCAGTTAGTAATTTCGTGACACTATCCATAGTCGACCACATTTAATACAATCGAATAATTTTGGCACTGATTTCTAAAAAATAAAGAATTAAGAATATGCGTGAAAATTAATGAAGAACTCGTGGAAGTGATTTGTAAAATCATTTCAGTGACATCAGGGAAAAATTATTTTTAAAAATTCACTTGTTAAAGTTCCACGAATCATTTGGATGAATATTCCTGAATGAAATAAACACAATAATTAAATAGATTTTTAAGACTGTTCAGAACACTGAATGTGATTTACATTTTCTTTGCAATGTGTAAGATTATGTAGTAAGAATTTGTTTATTTCATACTTCAGGCAACTTTTTAGTTATAATTCTTTCTTATTCTACGCTTAATGGCGTAAGTGTCGGGTGTCTTGTGGACGGGAGTGATATGTTTATACGTGGAATGAAAGAATTCGACCCGAATATGTCCCCGACCTACCATTACGAATATGTCCCCGACTAAATCATTAATTAATAAAATGGCATATAAAAAGTGCGGAATGTGGGTAGAACATAGCATAAGCCAGGTTACATGAGAACAAACATTACTTGTAACAAATAAACGCGATGTGGTGAGGATATTCGTTAAGGAAACTATAACTGTACTGTTTTGATCTATAATTTCGGTTTTCTTTTTTCACAACGTAACACACGCAAGAAATGTTCAAATTTTACGCTGATAATATTATTCCTTAACGTATAGAGCCCAGTTGCGAAACTTCAGTCAAAGGAAATGAATTTACATTAAATATAGCTATATATGATTGGGGTTGAAGAACAAGTTCGTTCGGATTTTTTAACAATATTTGAATTTGTGTCAAATTGGAATTTACTATAACTTTGCACGAAGTCACTGTAATAGTTCTACTATTTCTATGAAAATATAGACATATACGGCGGTCACTGAGAAAGTTTTGAGAAACTATTCAGGCATTAGTTATATGTTCATTAATTTTCCTATTTTATATCAATGTGTTATCCATGTGTCACTATACACCATCTCACTCTCAAAAAATAATTAGTACTTTTTTCAGTGAAGTTCATTATATGTATTAGGTCGTTGCACGTGAAATGACCGATTTCAGTGATAGATGTATTTGAGGTAACTTTTATGAATGAAAATGATTAACATCGCTCCTTGTTTATTGGAAAATTACTCAGTGGTACTCTATTCTTTTCAAAGTACTATCTAACAAAGCAGTAAAATCAATTATTTGAATATTGGATTAAAAAGTAAAGAATTAATCTGAGTTAAATTCGGTTACTTTCTCCAGATGCATCGAATGATGGACATTTCAGTCAAATTTATAAATAAACTTTATAAAGATGCATCGATGTATCTGCTAGAAAATATTATTTAGCTATGACAACGTTCAGCGAAAAGATGGCAACTAAACTGTTTTTGAGGAGTCGTCGTCAAATTCAGTATAGTAATTATCTAATGAATATAACACGCATGTAACACCTGTATTTCGATGAAAAAAAGTATACGGTCGATTTAATCTTACTATGATTAATAAAATTCGTACAATGTTCAATGTAATACCAAGGATTGATAAATAATACAATGGCCATTTCATTTGCAAAAACCTAATACATACCTGCCCTCCTCAAAATTTTTCTAGTTTTATTTTCAGTTTTAACGTACACTTCCACTCATAACTCCTGGGCATTTTTGCCACTATGAAGAATGTAATATTTCATAAAACCTACATGCTTTAATAGTTTATTTTAAACATATTTATACAAGATTATAAAAGAACCGATTTCTGTGAACTGCTTAATGTCTTGATAATATCTCGTGTCATAGATTATGAATTGTTTCCAATTATTTTCATGTAATAATACATCATCGTAAATCTTCATTAATCACTCATAAATCACTGTTCGTGAACTTCTAAGCTGTTTTCCAGTAGTAAATGGTAATTATAGTGCCACTATATACGTTACAAACTTCTTGATATAATAAAATAAATGTGGTTTACTTTTCGACCGAATTATTTTATCAAGCTGCATCTCGTATTATTTATTTAACTGAGCATAAATTCACGCGAACCTGAATGTACTAACTTAAAATCAGAACTAACCGACATATTATTTGTGATATACATATTCGTGAAATTCTGAGATATTACTCATACAAATCGATTCTTACTAGAAATTGTTTAAAGATTGGTATCTCTAAATATCACAAAAATCCGAACGAAGTTCTTCCTCGAGCCGTAAAAAAATATCGAGGAACTGCAACAGCCATATCATGCTGCACCGCCAAGAAGTCAATAATATGACTGAATTGTGAATAAACAAAACATGAATAAAGAGGTGTACTTTCTACAAATGTCACGTAAATTTTGTTCCTTTTGAAAGATTCGTTCGTTGAAAAATGTAAATAATAGTCGCATCGAAAATGAATGATGGTTTATCATTGCATGCCGACGGCTGGGTCAACGGAGTTTCACCGTCCTGAGCGGCAACGCATACGGTAGCTAAAAACTTGTAACTTTCATAGGATAACGTCGTGTAATTTCGCCTGGAAAAAAGATCTTAATGTGAAGAGTTACTGGTTGATGAACCATGAAATTATGTAGAGTTTATAAAGACAAAGGTAATACACAATAAGTCTCCTTACAAAATTAAATATTTTACGAGAATAACAGTCCGAGTTCGCGAGTGTTCCATAGAAATCTAGTAGTCATACAGTAGTAGTCAGCCTGCCTCTTTCACCTTTGTTATACAAATTGCAATACCATTCTTATCATGTTTTTAATTTCAATGAAACGGTTACTAAAGAAAATAAAGCCACTATGAAATAATCCATTCATCAAACAATATCTCTACAAACGTGGATTCGTGCAGATATCCGCAGTCAGGTAACAATTTCACGAAGTACATTTGACTTATTATATACAGCCCTAGGCCCCATTTTCCAGGGGGACCCGTTTTGAACCTTCTATGTATTTATATCACAAAATAATCGAATGAAATTTTTTTACTGTTTCCTTTTTGAAATCATTAGAAATTGCACTAAATGTAAAAATAAATCGGACGGCAGTTATTGAAATATAACACAGCATTGGTAAAATTAAAGTTACGGATACAATAACGTAATCCCCTCCCGCTTTTCAACCAAGGGTGCTCTCGAAGGTCCCAGATCCCAAAAGGTCTTAACCCGGGCCTGTCAGATACCACAAACGAGAATAAATGCTGTTAACTTACAATTTCTAAATCTATTACAACTGACGTAATCATAGTACTTATTTAAATAAAAAAAAAGAAGTGAAACACAATATAGATTTTAACAATATAGACTGTAACATTTCAGTGTGCGTCACAATTGACCCAGCCATCGGCACTCCCGTACTCCGAGGTTTAACCAATAAACGCGTATGAATTTGTAGAAAGCACAATGTGTATACTGCATGTGTACTCTTTTTATTCTCTAGCAGAAGCGAGTCATAATACAATAGTCTTCGAATATACGTAATATACCAGCGTTCCTTACCGTGTAACTATACAAAGAGAAGGGACATTTAGATCGATAGAGGGGGGCAAATACATCGTCGGACGTTTAACACTCGACGTTACGCGGGGTAGCTTGTCGCACGAAGCATTTCAGACGCTCTCGCGTCGAGATTTTGCAAATTCTACAGATTACTCAAGACGCTCACGTGGATTGGTTGTTCACTTACCGGAATGAGGTGGCGCCAGAAGGGATCGACTAGAGCTGAAGAAAGGACGCAGGGACGGTTTGGGCGTGCTGCTGACGGACATTGTGTCCAGTTCTGGGCCACTGTCGGACAAGTCTTCCAGTTCGTCGAACAACTCTTCGATCTCCATGTCGCCTCCTGAAACGAACGAAACGCATTCTATTAACCCTTTCGTTCCAAAATTATTAAAAAATTAGCAGAGAAATAATTTTGATGTATTTTTGTGTATATTATATGACACATAAGTGATTGATAAGAACATGTGCACATTTTGAAACCGTCTAACGCCATTTTTTATTTGTTGCCTTTTCACAATTTTTTTTTACTTTTGTCAGTTATATACAGGGTGTAACAAAAATGTTGCAGGTCCCTGATATGGGACACGCCTTAGGCGATTTGGAACAAGTTTTTCCTTAACAAAAATGTTATCCGAGGCTTTTTTAACGAGATATTAACGAAAATCCCCGACCAATCAGAGTGCGAGTCAGCCGGCCGAGTTCCCGCGGTAATGTTGGCTACCAATCGCAGCGCGTACTGATTGCGCGTGCTAAGCGCGCTCTGATTGGTTGGGGTTTTTCGTTAATATTTCCGTTAATAAAGCCTCGGATAACATTTTTGCTACGGAAAAACTTGTTCTAAATCGTCTCAGGAGTGTCCTATTTCAGGAACCTGCAACATTTATGTAACACCCTGTATAATAATTCCCATTACAATTATAAAAAAAAATTTCTCACTCAATTAATACGTGACAATCATTTTCTCAGTTTCATATTATTTGTATTATCATTCATGATCAGCTATGTGTCAGTTTCGTTGAAAGTATACAGTTTTACACTTGTTAAGTGTATACCTGAAAGCTTCTGCCCGATCTCCTCTTGATCTTGATCCAGATCCTCGGACACCCTAAACCGTCGCTTCAGAAGGGCTATGAACTTCTGCTTTAAATTCCTTTGCTGTAACAGCGACAATCGTTCCATTAAACGCTGCAAATCATAGAAACGACACTTTTAGTGGAATTTCGTTGCACTCTTCAGCCGTTATTCTTATAAGGTACGAAATACAAAAGGTGTGATACTACGAAGTATTCGGAACATTTTGATTAGATGGAACTAAGACACCGTGTACATTTAACTCTGATATTAATTGATTATGAGTAAAGTGCAGATGATATGCTAAAGCCAGTGAAACAGACATAATACAGTAGAATTTCGATAGTCCGGCCTGCTCGAGACTGATACTACTGGGTTATCAGATATGTTGGATTATGGGACCTGCAATGCGGTAATAACGACGAAAATAATTTAAGAAACGACCATGGTTAATATAGTAATCTAATTTAATCTTCTTAATCTATTTCCATTGCGATAATTACCGAATGACATTTGTAGCGAATAGTCATCGTTGGGGCTATGTATGCAGAGTTATCAGAATTCTACTGTAATAAGCATTAATAAAGTTGTTATTCCATGTAAATAATATAAATTTTTTTCAAAATATTGAAGTGCGTAAAATTTGTATGAAAATGAATAAAAATACGTACTCTAATTATGAGCACTACTACTAATTTAATAATAATTTAATAATAAATACTTAAATATGTTTGTGAGTCACATACAGTGTTGAAATACAATGGATGATTCAATAAAAACAGTTGTCATTACAACAGTAAAATTTGTTTTAAAGTAATTATGAAGTTAAACTAACAAAAAATTTTAAAATCTTTTTTCTTGACATAGGAATGATATACGTATTACATATCTATATGTATACAATAGATCTAAACCCATATTACATATTATTTTTGTAATACATATTAGTATTGAATACATATAGAATTTGATTACATATTATTTTTGTAATACATATTAAAATAAGAAAATCAAGTAATTGAATTACTAACACTTAAAATGATAAATTCACTATGGAATTTGTTAATTTATCATTAACTTGAAAAATTAGAGCATTATTAACTTAACACACAAACTTAAATTAATTTTGTACATCGTTGCCTAATGAACATGGAAAATCAAGTAATTGAAAAACTGTGTGGTTTATTGTGGCTGATAAACATATTGCGTGCACAAGGCGTGACATGAAAATGAAGACAAAAAAAGTTTGGTGATCGAAACGACACATAAAAATAGTATTATAAACGTTTACCCCGTTTTGTAACACAGTGCTTCAATAATTCTCACTGTTTAGTGCAACGTATCTGCCAACTATGGGCGGTAATAATTTCCGGAGCAATACTAATTAGATTATCCAGAATTTAACTGCAGCTTTTAGTACAATCACAAGTACTCTGCGGTTGCTGTGCGTTTATAGCATGTACAACTGCGAAATATCACACTAAAGAAGTATCTTTATCAAAATGTTAATGCAATTTTTAGTTTATTGGTAACGAAAAATCATTTAATAATAAATGTAAATTTCCATCTAATTTGTATGAAATTTATACTTAATTTCCAGTCTCATTTCTAAAAAAAAAATATATTCCAATTCTTGGAAAATTTTAGAATTTGTAATTCGATTAATCCCTCATAACGACCATCAATAGTCTCTACAAATATTGATTATTTTTGCTTTAAATATTTGGTACAATAATTGTCAACTGAAGGGAGATTATACGAGTGCAGATAATCTGATCTACTACTAAACGGACAATGTCAAGGATAGTTTTGCTTTATAACCAATTATTACTGGAACAATTAATGGGAAAGATCGAGTAAAACATTATTTTAAACATATATCAAATACGAACACCTGAAACATTAAATGTAGTATATAGGGCGACATTAAATTAGTCCCAGAAAATTTACAGGTATATTCTCACATCACACTTAACACTAATCTATGGGGGGGGGGGGGTGACCGCACATCCATGGAACCTCTTTATGAACAACAAAACACAATTACAGCAAAGTCTCATATATCCGAACTAATAGGGAGATACAAAAATGTGTTCAGATAAAGGAATTTTTGCATGATAAAACAATCATGTTTGTGTTACTAAACTTCATTTGGCTGTACTATAGCAGTTAGGCCTAATATCCACAGGGAGTATGGTACACCTTTGGAAAGCTTATAAGTAAACAAATCTAACAAGATTGGTCACGGCTACCGTAAACGTCGTATTAAAAAAATATAGACCAAAAATAATACCCCATCAAAAATATTATTTTTCTTAAACTGTCTCTAACCAACACAGAATCGGTTTTTGCTCTGAATCAGTGATGTTCTTCTTAAACTGTGATTAACCAACACAGACTCAGTATTTTGTTTTGAGTCAGTGATTTCTTTTTTTAAGGTAGCTTCCGCGTTTGGTGTCGTATCTAGCTGGGACTCCATATGGCGCTTTATATTTTTTATAAATTTTACCAATTTAATTTGAATGATTAATATTTTAAACTACTTCAAAATACTTAAATGGAAAAAATATGTACAAATAAGTGAAAAAAAAAACACAAAATTTTTTTCTAATTATATACAATTTTAATTTTTTTTTTAATTTTTAAAAAAAACTTGCAAAATTTGTCGAACAAACCAAAGGAAAACAAGCGACGAAGACGCTCATAGCAGACATACGCAGAAGAAACTACCAAACGAATTGAAACCTAAGTTTACATACTTTGACCTTAATTTAGTTTATTTTGATCGTTTAAATAGTTTTATTTGATCGTTGACATATCTTTTTTCAATGCCATCGTAATCTCCGTACAGAAATCTATAACCACCTAATTTTGTATGAAAATGTAATTTTTTGTAACTAAGTAAGAAGTTAACTGCTCAGTATGATCTACACACTTCCATAAGGCTCGTGTTAAAAAGAAATTTTTATAACGTTTCTTTTTCAATAATTTTATCGTTGACCTTGCGATTTTCTGGTGGCAATCGAAAATTGAAGCTTGTAAGAATGTTCTGTTACAGTGTCAACTAAATTTATAATTATTAAAACTTTGCGGGGACCACCTTAAACTGTCTCTAACCAACATAGCATCAATATGTATATTGCTTTGAAAATAAAAATGATGCACAACAAACATATAGACCATACCCCCTTGTGGTCGTCGACCTAAATGCTTTAGCCCTGCCCTTAATTTATTTAAACAGAGATAAAGAAAATTGACAAAATAAATATTTACGGATTTCTTCGACCGAACTTACATAAATTTTTCCATACAAGTAACTGCGTAGAATTCGATCAAACAGAAGAAAATATACATTCCATGTAAGCACTAGGATATTTACAACAGGAGAGGACATCTGTACTTGAAGATCCTCTGTTCGGATAACAGAACGTTCGGACATTAAGGTATTCGTGTAATGGGTGTTTGAATACAGGAGGCTTTACTGTACTTTCAAGATTCCTTGTCGAAAGAGGTGACAAAAACGTGCAATCGTATAAAACGTTCGCTGGACCGTAGCGAAATAAGAACGCAACCAAGATAAAGTGAACAACGCGCGTGGTCGAAGGAGGTCGACAGCCTGTCCTCAGTCGATCGGCGGGTAAAAACACACACGTCTTCACGAATCGAATCGATCCACTCGACAAGATGGAAATTAAACAAAGCAGAACTAATTCGTTTTACGCACCCTGGCGTTGGCCGGAATCTTCGCCCGGCTCTTCCGCCTGTGCATCTCGATTGTCGGCTCGCTGTCGCTGCCCTCCGCCTCGCCCTCTGAACTGAACTCTTCCTCCTCGTCGCTGTACTCCGGGCAGAGCCTCTCGTTCGGATCGTTCATCAGTCTTTTGTCCTGGTCGACCGGTTGCGAGCTCAACGCGACCACGCTTACGCGAGCCAACGCCACCGAATGGCCGCCATATTTCTCGGCCTTGTCCGACACCAGCTCCAGCTCCAGGTCCATCTGCTTCTGTAGGACCTATGGACAATTACGCAGGTGCGAATTGCCTGGTGAAACGGCGATTCGAACGAGAGGGGAACCGACGAAGTGTATCTCTCGAGATTTTTTGATCAATCTTTTGGTAAAAGTTAGGTTTAGAGTTTTAGAGAATGCAGCTCCGATAATTTCAACCTTGGCATATGTTACTAAGGATATTTTTCTAAGTAACCCCCAAGAGGTTTTAGTCGTCGCTCGTTTTCTATTAAAAAGTTATTAGCAAAAAAAAAAAATTGCAACATATACTAGTTATTCCAACCAGTTACTCTAACCAACTCTGATCAGTATAATGCTTCTTATACTGATAGTTGATACTAGATCTTGAACTGTCTCTAATCAACTCCGGTCAGTATGATGCTTCAGAGTTGCTTAGACACAGTACAAACAAACAAATCAGCCAGAGTTGATTAGAGACAGTTACTTTTTATCTTGAATTGTTTAACCAACTCTGATCAGTATAATGCTTCAGAGTTGGTTGGACACAGTTCAAGAAAAAAAGGTATCGTTGTTCTCTTAATAATTTTTTAATAAACATTTGGACCCTCAGGAAGGTGACCTTGACAACATATGTCAGACCACAATTAAAATTTGCCTCTATAATCTGGGCTCCTTATGTTACTAGGCAATGTGTTTTAATTGAACGTGTTCCACAGAAATTGCTCAGAGGAATTAGCATTTTTATACATGACCCTATGCATTTTACCAACCATAACTATCAGCCGTACTTAAACGGACTAAATCTACTCACACTTGAAAACAGACGAAGATCACTAGATTTACTGCTCTTGTTTAAGATTGTAAATCGTTGCATTGTTTGCCCAGAAACACTGGGAAACTTTAAATTTCAACTACCTACGCGTAATTTCGGAACTCATCCTTAGTTTCACGTCCAATATCACAAAACCGACTACGGTAAGTTTAAACCATAGCTTCCCAAACTTTTTTGACTCACTGCCCCTTTTTAAAAGTTTTTTCTGTTTAGCGCCCCTTTCGGTTAAACTATCTCTATTATTAAAATTGCCAAGTCTAGTTGTGCGTGTAATCTTTGAATCTGAAAAAGTTAGACTGAAAATAAAGAAATCAAAATAACTAGAATGCCTTCATAGAACTCTTCAGTGCCCACTTTGGGAACCTATGGTTTAGACCATTAAACCGCTTTTGTATGATGACCAACACTCTTGAGGAATCTTTCGATTTCTTTTACCTGTCACTAAGCGCATTTCGACATAAATTATTAACTAGTCATTGTTACTGTATTTTTTTTTATCTCTTATTATCGTGTCCTTGTTTCAATACATGTTATCTTTGTATAAAAGGATTTTTCCCATTAAAATAAACATTCTTATTATTATAATACTAGACATTGTATTATAGGAACCCTCTATATGAAACAGATGCACCAAAAAATTTCCATGATTTAAGAAAAACTTGTTTATCATAGTACCATAAATACTTCAACTTCTTCAATTTTCAAAACGTCGTAGGATCTAAGTGGAAGAGGAAATAGTGGCGAAAAAAAATATCAAGCCAATCTTTGAAATCCTTTTTTGCAATTGCAACATGAAACACAGAATTCAATAAAGTAAATTCACTGAAAAAAAAACTGTGTTCGAAATGTTGCGTTAACGTGACGTTAGGTCCTAGCGGATTAATTTTCCCGGTCAACCTGACAACGAGAAACCTCCCGAAACGACAAAGTGTTCCCAGGTTCACGTTGTTATCTATGTCCATTATCGCTTTCTGTACGATCTAGAAAACCGGAATCCGATACGCGTTTACCGCGACGGGTTGACGTCAGTTCTAACGTGGCGACCCTGTTATAACGGTGCACCTTTCGGTGCCTTTAACGGGTCGTTTATCAAAGGGTAGAGCCCTTCACCTTCGCCCGTGTCTCACGGCCCCGTTTTCGATCGACTTACTTGCGCCATGTTGATGACACCCTCGGCCAGGGTCTTATATCCGAGCATCGTACGATTTTTATAGCGTTTCCGTCTCTGCAGCAATATCAGAAGCTTGTTCCCGTCCCTCTTGAGGAAATGGGGATACTGGAGGGCGAACTGTAACTCCAGATCGGTATCCAGCATCCCACCGATCGGGATCGCCATCTCGTTCGAGCGCAACGTCCTTTTCGAGCCGTGCATCTTGACGGCGATGCTGATGGATGTCAGATCGGAGCCTAATGGCCGTAGAATCACCAGCCGGGTCAAGGTCAGAGAGCACAGCCTGGAACACACGAAGACCTCTGACTTTAGGTTTTGTTCATTATCACGTTAGCTACCGATATGAAAAGGGTTTCTACAAATAGCCGTGTACTTAGACACACCGACCACCTTTCTACTAATATTACCTACACAATAAACATACAATCGTGTTGAGTCTACAATACCCCGCCATTGAATTATGACCGAATAGAAAATTTTAGAGAATTTTGTTTTTCCCCTAAATAAAACAAAATTAATTTGAGTTTTTGTACATTGTAATAATATACATTTATTCGTACATTGTTGCTAGCACATTACAAAAAAAAAATACTGAATTTCAGTATTTAGTGTTTTCACTCCATCATCATTTTTCCACACTTCTTCGATATTTTTCTTTAATTGAACAATTGTAGTGTTTTTCCAGCTGTGATTTTAAGTAAAACCAACAGTTAGACCTTGTCATAATTGTTACTTTTTAGGAATACCTGGAAATTGGGATATACCATTTTATGAGTTAGGGGTGCAGGTAATACTCAACATATGCATAATCAGACATTTTCCCAAAAAAAGACAAAGATGTCGCCTGGTGCTCATTAAATTACAAAAATTCTTGGGAAATGCAATCGGTCATAATTCGATGGCGGGGTACTGTATATTTACTACTGATTGAAAAGAAAGCAATATAAGCTGTCGCTCCGATCGGAGACACTGATAAGAACCAAACGTTGACGAATGACTCCGATTGGAGCCGATGGCAGCGAAAGTGTTAAATGGCGAATTATTAGCTAATAGAATTGTTCAACCAATACGACTGGTTGATACAATATAGAAAATTTAACCTGTTAACTGGCACGGATTTCGATCGAAACCGTCCCTAGATGAGTGGTGACGAAGGGCAAGTTAGCTCGTCTTACCTGCAGTAGGTATGGATATGTCTTAATGTTATTTTTTGTATAAATAGAATAATAAACGTAATGATAGATAATTGTGGTAAAAAAATGTGTGACAAAAGGAAAGGAAAAAAAACATCAAAGGACATATCTATGTACTGTCTCTGTAGTGGAAATGAGAAACATAAATACATCAGATTAGGTTAGTACCGTCCACACATTCATAACCATTCGCCGTCTATTACGTAAAAAATAATATGTTAACTCGTTAAATCGTCGTTAATATTTGTAGTTTTCATACACTTTTATCTAATACATATAAATGATTAACATTAATCATCCTTAAAAAACTTCAATCCTCAGACAAACATCCAAAAAGACTATTCGAAAAATACGAGAGAATACTTTTTAAAAAAGTCCGAGCTCAAGTACATGAAATGAATAAAATAATTAAAGGACAAAATATATCTTTGAAAGAATAAAAGGTTAGAAACTGTATAAAACCAAAAGAAAATAAAACTGGATAGCTGAATCCACAAATCAAAGTCCAGGGCTCCATGCAGCTCGTACTAAAAATTCACCTATTTTTCAATATTGGTTATGGAGTACCATCACTCTTCACGAATATTGCTTTGTACCGTGTCGTTTGTTATACAATGGTACGTAGTTGAAAGCAATATATATGAAACGTCAGAGATCCAGAGATTTGCAGTGCTCGATTGCAATACATACTTCTAAACGGATTACACAATTGCATATTTTTTCTTCGTTGTTAACGTTAAAGGTGGTCCAAGAAATTTAGAGTAGTCGTCAAAAGTGAACCTCGTGTCGAGTGGCATGCAGTTCTACACAAAGATACTTTACGAGTTACTGCTGCACAAGATTCGTTAGTATCTATTGAAGAGCCGACACAGAAGTTGAAAGTACTTACGTTATTCATTAATTACCAACAAGAAGTTGTTTATTTTCATTAATGTGGATACCGATAACAAATCCCTTACTTATGGGATGACCAAATATTATATTGCTGCAAAACTTCTCACCCTTATATTATAAAAAGAAGTTTACATTTTAATTCACACTATGCTTAACAACTGGTCTGGAGGAGACGTTTTCTTGTCTGTTCAAGGACTGATGGACAGAATTTCTACCGCAATTTAATACAGGTGGTACATTAAATCCCCATTTATTTTACAGAAATTAGTGTACAGAGAACAAAACTCCAAGGGGATGTTGTTAGATGGATATTTTAATATAAAACTCAAACAATTTCTTCCATTAATTGCAAATTATCGATTCTGCAGGGATACGCGTGAGATTTGATAATGCCCCAAGAGAAAAAATCTTATTCTTTTTTTGGTAGAATTAGTGAAACAAATTATTCAAGTTGTACATTAAAATATTCCTTTAACAACATTACCTTGGAGTTTTGTTCGTTTCGCAACAATTTCTATAAAGCAAATGGGTTTTATGGACGCCTTGTAGATTCGCTGAACGAACGTTGGAGAACACAGAGTAACTTAGAACACACTGTACACCCGTCACGTGTAGGATCAATCTATATTTCATACGACACGGCATCGTAGTGACGTCTTTAAACGAACATGATTGTTATCGCTGTCTACGTACCGGCCCTGATCGATACCATTGTGCCGTCGTTTTTGCTTTAAGCTTCAATTTGGCCTGGTTTCAGAACCGGCCGTTCCCGATTCACTCTAAAAAAAAACCGTACGGTTTTTGCAATCTCGACGAGCCTCCTCGGCATTCATTTTCGATACAAACTATGCATGTATTCGATCCAACGATTCTTTAATTAACGACGACGGTGAAACGGTAACACTGTTGATAACGTGCAAACCTTTTTTCTTTTTGAACAAGGAGTAGTGAATAGTAAACGATACGATTCTGAAAACTTTTAATTCGAAGAATGTTTCAGTAAACGAATTTCAAAATGAAATGTGGTAAATTCTTAAGGGATTTTGTTAAGTTGTTTTCAAAGTTAATTAGATAAAACCAAATACATTTGGTGTCGTGAACAATGCTATTAAATGATTTTCGTCTATTATGAGACACCATGTCCCCCTCCCCCATTTTGATAAAAAGTAGAAGTAAATCTATGTATATTCCGATTCGTATTATGCACATACATTGAAAGCTTGTAGAAAACTTGTATACTTTGGATGGTAAATTACTTAAAAAATTAAAGATAAACATTTGTGACAATCCTCTACACTTCTGCATTTGTTAATTATACTTAGCGTTAATGAAAATACATTACTTGCTAATCAAGTAATTCTTTAACAAACCCCTGCTCACACCATCAAAAATATTTGCGTCAGAATAACTTTTGGTAGTCAGTTACGATTTTTAATAACAATCGTGTCAAAGACACTCTAATTGATTGTTTGTGGCATAATTTTTTAAGAAGTTTGAAACTTGTTAGTTCCAAAAATTGCAGGAAAACATTTTCTATAACACGCGCAAAAAGCTAAGAATTCACTTTTCAAAGTGTAAACCCTTCTCAGAGGGTACTTCTATTATTAAACAAAAACTTTTTGAAGTGAACTCGTACATGCTCAAAAAGAGCGTGAAAAACACGGTCGTCACAGTGTGTAAGCACATTTTGTACGGTACATCGGCGTGTAAACGAAATCTGTTCGTGGATCATGTCGTTCTCTTACTTCTTAAATGTCACTGAAAATTAACACGGGGAGTTTAGAATGGGTACACTTTGTAGACTTAATTTAGGCCTGTTCGTAATTTTCAATAAAACGTACCAATTCGAGATTTTTCTAAGTATTAGTAAATATTTAAATGGAGGTAACGTGTTTACTTATACGCATCGCTTTTAATAACTGGCAAAAGATTTAAGCTATTGTAGAATTCAATACTTCTATTTTATAACGGGATATACTAGATTAAATTTTGATATAACTATAGTAATAAAAGATATAGAAATGTTTCACGTTATAATTAAAACTATCATATAAAATATTTATAATATTCATTTTAAATTTGTTATCATAAACACTTGCCTCTTTTATAAATATGTATTACCATGCGCATGAATAATCCGTCTATGTATGTATAATTCTATATGACTCGTATAATACGGATTCATGTAACACGGAATGTAATCCCCCGTGTAACAGGAGAGGTCTACTGCAGTTAATATTTTATTACTCATCAAAGGAAAGAAATAGTGTTCACATGTATATAGAAAATTCTCGTTTTATAGAGGAAGTAACGAGTAAAGTATTAATTTGGGTAAAAACGTATAATTCACCCAAGTATAGGTACCCAATTAGAAGTCGTCTATTTTGAATGATTACAATTGCCAAACTCCAACGATGCAGACAATTGTCACGTTATAATAGATCTGAAATGCGGAACAAGTAGCAAAATCTATAAGGGGTAGAAACGCAATTTCAGTGGAACCATTGTGTCGGGTAAGGGGGAGGAGGACTTCTTTTTATTTTCAGAACGCATCCCTGGTTCGGGGGAGGATACTAAATATAACCCCCAGGGGTGATAAATAACCACAGGTGGTGCTTCTGTTTCGACCCGACACGAACGGTATTACACAACCGACAATAAGACTGTTTGTTTGGGAATGGATTGGAAAAAGAAGAGAGACGAGAGAACTCGACGTCATTGTTACGTATCAGGCCAGTCCATATGAATCATATAATCATCATCCGCATTTACAGTAGATAATTTTGTAAAAAAATTAGAATCTTTCTTTGTTATAACAATCAAAACGTTACCGTGAGGGAATAAGATTTTACATATTATTGTATTTATTAATAATAAATGAATCATGTAAATATTATTTTGTTGTAAATATTATGTATATATTCCTATTTTGTTGTAAATATCATAAATATTACTTATTTTGTTGTAAATATTATAGAGAATATAGAGGATATTGGGGCTAGTAAAGAAAACAGGATGAAAATCAATTCAATCTTATTAATGCCAACAAGCTAGCGTTAATGCAAACCAAGCAATATATCTGTAGTCTTTGTATAATTCACTTACTAATTGGCTTTTTGGAGTTACAAAAAGTAACGGCAAACGTAGTAAATAATAAAGAACTAATACATACACTGGGTGGTTCACCTATTGCGACCACCTCAATTATTGTTCGTACATTATTGGCTGTATGAAAAAATATGTTGAACAGAAGTTGCGTGGTATCAGGGGAAGCATGTAATACAGTAATAGGTTTTTTCATTACGTTACATTTTTATCAAGATATAACCTTTAGTTTTTTGTTACCTTCAGTTTTTTTAATGGAATATCCAATCCAGAATTTTGATAAATTATCAAATCCTACATAAACAAGTATTATATCATATAGGGTCTAAGTGAACAGTTTCCGAAATATCAATAAATTTTTGTAACACGTTAGTAAGATACGTAAGGTATGTACCAATATTGGAATATTTTATTTCAGTGGCTCTAGATCATCCAAAAATGTATGAAAAGTATTATATATGGCTCTTATTATCAAAGAACTTGCCCACTTCTACTGTATACCGTAAACGTAAATGATGTGAGGTAATTTAGTACGTGAATAAAAAAGGATTCTGAATTTATCCACGAATGCAAGAAGAATAAGCACCCACGCGTTACAGTTCTGCAACGTTTCTTTTTACGTAGGGGGGTATGGCATTTCTAGGAAATCATGACGTATCAGCTCGAACGCACTGAATTCACCCTCTTTTGTCGTGCGCTGTCATCCATTATGCAATGCACTTCGTTGCCCCAACTTCACTAGTAATTTTGTATTATTAGTCCGAATCGATCCCTGTCTCTCCACGCGAAATCGAATCGACAAAGCTGTACGTGTACAATGCATGCGGCTGAAAGCCTCTATATCTCGGCGGGTTTTCATCGTGCGTGTCGTGAACGCTTATCAATCTTTAATACATGTCCTTTTTCATATGCGAACGCAGTACCGCACAAGAGTATCGTTTTTTTTATCGTGACACGATGCGCATGCAGATTGCTGTGGTTTTCATACAACTATTTTTTTCTTTTCGTTTCATAATAGTTCCGTGTATTTTGTTATTATTTTATGGAATGATTAATAAACTCATTTTACATTTATGTCCATTGAGTAAGCAAGATTTAAAAAGTTATTTCATCGAAGAATTAAACGATATAATTAACAATATTATATGTAGTGTATCTTCTAATGTTGGTTATTTCAACATTTAAAAAATTTGAGGTGACTGTGAAAGAAGGGAATTCATATCGACTATTGATTATATAATTACCTGTATTATTCATGTCAAACATTTAAAATAGTTATACATACTTTTTTGTGACCGTATAGCTATAATAAATGTTGACATTTGTTATTCTGTGAATTTTTGGTAATATTGATCTATCTAATCCTCTTTCTAAAAGTTTCAGGTAAAAGAGTCCCTAAAGCTTCTAAGTTCAGAACATGTTTATTTTACAAATGTTGTTCCATGAACGTCATTACATAATGTTTTGGTTGATATTAATCCCTTCATGAATACTTTTTTAGGCTGACTATACAATTACTGTTTAATGATGATTTTTTAATTTGAAAATAATACGTAAATGAAGAGCAATATAAATTTTAATGAGAAAGTACGGCATAAGCTATTTAGATACGCCATCTCTCGATCATGCCGAGATGACGAGTTTATTATTGAACACCACTAAGTGATCAATCTAGAAACAAGAAAAGTTACCTATAATCTATTGTTGTATGAAATGATAATTCATCACTTCAAATGTACACCTATTCCTGAACTCATTAGTTTCAGTGGCCCAAACAAAATAATTTTGAAGCAGTCAATCCAAATATCTATACTAATAAATACGTCCACATAGTAGAAATTTTATTTTTAGTAGGTACATATGCATATGCAAATATTTACCATTGCAATTTCGACCTTCTTTATAACACATTTGTATGATTTTAAAAAATGTATAAAAAAGAATCTTCAAGTTAGTACATATATGAAAGAAATGGATAAATAAATAGATATATTTCGTATGAAAATTTCATAGAACATAAAGTATTTGCATGTTTGATTGACAGAAATATTGAAAATATGCCCAATGGACAAGCTGTATGAAAAACTTTTTAAAACTGCTTCTATCAATATTCTTTTGTATGTTAAAATATTATCAAATCTTGTTGATCAGCTCAATATTCTTTCGGTTTTTTCTTTTGTTACGTTAAGTAGTCAAAAAAAGCGTATTTCTTAGTGTAAGGAATTTATTGCTGATAAACACTGTGAATCATCGGTGATTCACGTAATCGGAGAACGTGTTCGATAATTGCGTTCTTCCCAGACGGCGGCAAAAACATAAAACGAAAGAGAGAATGCAGTAGCGGAAAGTATACATATAATATTGTGGAGATTAAGAAATTGCTGGTAGACTTTCGGCTATAAAACAAATTGCAGACAAATGTTGTAATCCGATACATTTGCACGCCACTATAGACTGTTTAACTGTCAATCGGATGACTTTATGAGCCTAACACCTACGCAGATATAATTAACGACGATTGAAATTAACTCGACAAATATTCTGTCATCATAAACATACCTAAAATGTAGTTTATACTAATACAGCTGTCATGATACAGTTATATGCATTAATAATTACTTACATGAAAAAGTAAGAAAATTAAAGGCTAGCGGAAGATGGAGACGAATATAAATGACGAGGTAATTGGACTTCTTCGGTTAACATTTTTCTGTCAAAAACGCTTACTGGCTGGGTAGCGATAAATTACAGAAGTTTTGTTCAGAACTGGTATGACTACAGCATAACGTCTATTATCCGAATGTCAATTCTGGGTACATCGATCATTCCAAATACCAACCACGGGAACAAAGAACCATTTATGAATGTTTCATGTAAGAGTTCGTTTAAAAGGTTATGTTAGGCGAAGTACAGGAGAACGTACTACAGTCTTAGGTAAGCTTGAAGTATATTATTAGAATGGATAAGATAAATTAGATAGGATATGTCTCCCTATTAGTTCAGATACAAATAGAATAATAAAATTAATGACAAATAATTCGGGAGCATGACAGAAGAAAAGTGAACAAATACCAGAAGATATGCTGCCTCTGTAGTATAATTAAGAATCAAAAACAGCACGTAACTATATTTTTTTTAATGGTACAATTTCCTAACAGTAATGACAAGTTAACTCGATTTTGCCAGTTAAGAAGTTCATTAAATCACGAGTCAATCGTCTTTCCAGGTTGACAGATTAAGTAAATGACGAGTTAACTCGTTTTGCCCATTGAAGATATATTTTGAAATGACGATGTAACTCGACGTCACCGGTTAACAGATTAAGTATTAAATAATGAGTTAAAGTGTTTTAGCCGGTAACAGATTATGTAACCTTTACTAGAGTATAATGTATACTAATACAGTTAAAACCAGAAATAATTATATAAATCAATAAGTGAATGAAGGCTGCTGAAAGGCAGAATACAAATGACAAGTCAACTCCTCTTCCCCAATTGGATACGATACACACATACCTACATTCCTTCTCAACAGTTTCAAGTTTCTAACATTAATGAAGATTAATTAACTCGTCTTGTCCAGTAAAGGACCACTTTCAAATGACGAGTTAACTCGAACTCGCCGGTTAACAGGTTAAGTACACACATAACAAATTACCTCGTCTTTCCTGATCAGAGTTGGACACAATTTTATTCGAATAACACATAGTGAAAAGCAGCAGTATCTTAGGATCGTCATCCTGTCCTTTAAACCGTCAATGAGATTAAATAATTATTTGCCAAGTGTCTCCTCATTCAAGAAGAAATATTACTTTACTATAAAAGTTGGAATTCCACGTTTAATCAATTAAAAATAGCGAAATACGTATTTACCTTTTATTCGTTATTTGAATCATTTTATCTAGATAATAAATTTGTCCACCTCTGTCCCTGATTAGCAGATTAACTAAACGACAATATCTAGCGTGCAGTCTGTGTTAAAACCTAAGCCACACGTAACAAAAGAAATACGTATTTAACATAGCATTATCAATAAAAGCATAATGCACGATCTTAGGGTGGAACCACTCCTGGCGTGAGTACTATATGGTCGAAGTCACTCCAGGAGGGAATCGATTTCAAGCGCAGCGTGGTACACATCATCGTAACGAAATCGACTATAAACCGCGCGTTCGTAGCATCGACCGGGCATAGTCGAGCGTCTATATGTATGTATACAACGGAGCCCCGTGTCGTATGAATCACCAAACGCCGTCAGCTGATGAATGAGCTCTGGCGTCAAGTGTACCCCCGGTGTGGCCTCCCCCGCTACTTGACCCCAACCCCCCACCCCTCTTCCTTCACTGCACTAGCGAAGACACGCGTTTCGCGTACGTGTCTTGACCTCGCTGCACCCTTTCTGCGATGTCATCGAGGTAATCTGGGGATTAACGACACCGTTTTTTCTTCGTTTTGCTGTCTTTGTCAACCCCCTTCTCTTTTTCTCTCTCTTTCTTTCAACCCTTTTCCTCTCGGTCGTTCCAATTCGTTCCATTTTCTCTGTTCTCCCGCCTTTCTCTCTCTTCCTCGGCTTGACACGAAGAATGGCGACCGCATTATATGCAAAAGAAGCGGCGGCAATCTCTCGTCTCTGACCGAAACACCGGATGAATTCCAACCGGCCTCGTTCATCAAATAAAGGCTGGAAAGTCGACGCTTTTTGTTACGGATTCAGCTTGCGAAGCGGTTCGTTCCTTTCTATTCGTCACGTTTGTCGAATTTTACGTTCGTGTAAACTCGTAGCGATTCGCGAATCGTATGCAAAGACGGCTCTTGAGAATACTTAAAACTACCCGACATCGCGGCGAATCGGTAAGAGTAATGATCTTTACGCAAATTGGACTGGATTCTATTAGAGGTGACAATTTCGCGTTTTATGTGACTGTAACATCTTATCAATCGTGTGGTCGGTATATTACGCTGGATTCTGTTCGTATTGTGAATTATTATTGACGTGTCGCGAAGTAGCAGCTACAGGTTACAGGACCTCGACCATCTAAATTGCTTTATTGCCGTCAAACCTTGTAAACCTGGATTTCTGGACAGCTGTATGCATGTGGTTGTGGGAGCATTTTATTAATTTCTGACGAACGCTGATTCTAGAAATCTGTATTGAATTCCGAGTCGCAGAATCAAGTGCAACACTTTTAAAAAATCTCAAAAAGGATCATTCAATTATACGTAATAGAGTGTCGTAGAATATAATAAACGTTTCGAAGTTCGGAGGTCTATGTCTGGATTAGGTCTGACGTGGATGTATTACAGAACAGTTGCTCAGAGTACTATAGATTCAGAGTGACCGAACAAGAATTAAGCTGATCGTGAAATTGCATAGTGGTCCTTAGTACAGGACGAGTAACTAGGAATTAAGACTTTGGGCAAATTAAGGGTGACTATTAACATGTTTTGGACAGAGCAGCGCCGTCGCAGATATTCAGAGTGAATCAGAGTAAATAGGTTGGTCATCCAACATCTAGGTACCCTCAAGAGCAAACTGTAAAAAATGTAACATAGTAAAAAAGATATTACTGCATTACTTGTCACCGTTGATGTCATGCAACTTTTATTTAAAATATTTCTTCATACAGCCAATAATTTACGACTAATTGAGGTGGTCACGTTAGGTGAAACACCCTATACGGGGTAATATAATAATTCTAATCAATGTATAATAATATCTAAAGTATAAGATTTATTTCTTCTAATGCAAACTGATTCAATGGCTATATTTAGTAAATGAAGAAAGCGTTGAACACTTAATTTTTTGAAACGCTAACATAAAAATGTCCTACTAATCAGTAATAAGTAATAAGATTTCCACTTGGTCAGTTAAGGGTTAATCTTTCATTCCGTGTTTGAGGTCAATAACAGCCTCACGTGCATAGCGTGGGTGAACAAACTGATAGGAAAAAAAAAGAGACCGTTCGATAACGGTAGATCTGTCAAGGATTTTCGTTAACGACATTCGTGTCCTATCTTTTTTATCGTCAGTTCCGACGATCGACGGTCTATACTATAGTCTGTAATCTATAGAAACGTAAGGCGCAGGTTCCACGATAAGCTTATCGCTCCGTTTCGTGTGCAAGAGGAAAATATCGTAGACTCTACCCTACTTCCCCTGTGACGTAGAGCCTTCCAGGTCTCTCCCTCCATGGAATAGTTTCTTCCTTATCGCGGACATGAAATTTTCAACTGCTATGACCCATGGATTCGCGTTCAAAATCGCGAAAACTAGTTCCGAACTCGATTCCCCATTTACCATTTGCTTTTATATATCGCTTCTGTTGAGACTCGAGAAAACGTGGTGGCATGTTGCGATTAAAGCAAATATCAACCTCATTTCGTCTCGCAAATTGTCGCCGTCTAATTTCAAAGTCGGCTGCTGGCTTCGACAGAAGACGAATCATTCTACCCCCGTTTCTGGACGAACGGGGAATATTAATCGAACACGTCTATTATAATATCGACAGAACATTTCTTGTCATCGATTCGAGCAACTCGTGACACGGGAAAATTGAGTTCATTAAGAAATGTAAGGGTCTCAGACTGAGATGGAATTTTTATAATGAATGTAACAATCGATTCTGCTGGAAACCTATCTGTGAACGACACGGTAAATAATTCTGTTCACTTTAAAGTATTTTCAGCTTTTTTCACGGTTGAGAAAGAATAATTTATAACTACAGGTATAAGAAATTAAGAATGTTAGGTGTTCTTTTGACAAATTAATAGAGGTCTGCGATACTTTACGGCTAAGGTGAATCTAATGCACATAACAACTATTACTCTTAGTAATTGTTGTATGAATATGATATTTTTACTATTATTGTTATATGGTTAGTACTTTTTACTGTTTTAATCGGAATGGCTGGAATTCCTTATGACTCAATAGTCTGTGTTTTTAATAAATAGAGATAAACACTTTAATATGTAGATTGATAATTAATTACTCATTATCGAGCTGTGGATTTTACGAAACACGGTGAAACAACAAAATTTAACCTAAAACAACAAAATATGTAGCTACTTTATTTTTCACTTAACATATGCTTTGATTATGATTACACTTAATCTTACGGTTCAAATTGTTATAAAATAGTATCTTACGTTATTATTAACAGTATCAACAGTACAAAAATTTACTTAAATATCAGTAATTTATCTATTATTATTATAATATCTAAAATCAGTGTAATTGGAAAATAAGGACATTAAGTATTTACACTATTAGGTTGACCTGACGTAACCACCTTAATTACTCGTAAATTGTTGGCTGTATGAAAAATATTTTAAACAAAAGTTGCATGGTATCAAGGGGGACATACAATGAAATAATATGTTCTTTACTAGGTTACACATTTTTAGCAAGATACGTATAACGTTCATCTTCAGTTTTTCAAATGGAATGCCCAATATCTCATCCCGAATTGCGAGGAAGTACCGAATACTGCATACAAAAGTATTATATCAATCATTTTTTTAAACACGTTGGTGGGATTCTTCCGATTAAAATGACACCAAACATAACATAATTTAGACCATACTTTTTTATTAATATTATCGTCGGTCACCGATAATCATCATGGCACTCAACATATTAAAGATTTAAAACATCTTCACTTTCTGATACTACACTAACGAATCCGAGTGTTCTAATCTTTCAAGGACAATCTCATCATGACATTCATGACTACTCAAAAATTTCATGCCTCAACAAATCCAATCACCATAAACCACTTGAGTACTTCTGACCAGTCAAACTCGTCAGGCGTTTTTTATGTCGAAGATATTTGAAGTACCTACTGTTCGGCAAGATTAAAGTTACAAGGATGTGTTCATTTTGGATCAGTTTAGCGTAAAGTTAACATTAGTTATAGTTACAAGGTAGTACGGAATGACTGTATATCGAGATGCATTATTTGTAAAACCAGCAAAGAGAAATCATAATTACTTCCTGAATTGTTATTTAACATATTTTATTTGTTCCACTCCGAAATGTATTGCAAGCTAACATGGTCCATTTGCAATTATCACTCGTTTGATAAAAATAAAATAATTGTTCGTTGAAATTGTTTGTTTTCTATACGACTGCAATATAGTAACCCTTTGGGGATTTCCATAATTATTGGATTTTCATAGTGTACACCAGCAGGTTCGCACTTAAATCGAAGAAATTGGGGAAAAGTAAAATCGTTGTTCAGTCAAACTGGACATTGAACCTACTAGAATAAAATCGTTGCCTAGTCACAATGGACGTAAGACCGCAAAAGGTTTAAGATAAGCAGAGAACAATTGAATCGGTTGAGTAAAGTAGCCTAATATGAGACCCTAGCCTATCTCCGTCACGAAGAAGTCTTGAAAGTCGCAAACAATTTCAAAAATTGCACTACTAGGAAACACGTAAAAAGTGATAATTCAACTGATGAATGTGAAGAAGCCTTTGTTTTGAACAATGAAAGTGATGACGAAGAAAATTATGATGCAGAATACTTGTTTTGTAGAGGACTTTATTCTTCAGATGTACATGATGAACAATGGGTTCAGTGTATCAAATGTTACCAATTAATTTTATATGGCCAATGTGTGAAAAAAAAAAACAGAAAAAATAAGTTTTGACAAGATAAAACCTGGGTCTCACATTAGGCGAGCAGTTTTTGAATTCATGTTTTTGCATACTTTTAATTTTTATTTTATTACGATGGAACTCCGTCCGTTTTGTTATAATTTTTAATATATTGTAAAAGTGTACACATCTTACTTTTAAAACGTGTATCGTATTTCAATAAAAGTATTTTTAATCGATTATACGTGCTTTAAAAAATGGGTCTCATATTCGGCTACTTTATTCTACGCAAGTGGTTGATCGCTAACGGATACGGGTTTAACGAATTCGAGGCCAACGGTGAAGTCGTAACAATATCCGTGTCCTCGTGAACAATTGATCAGCCCACTAAATACTGCCAGAAACAGTGGGATACATGCTCCCTCGTAACTACCATCTGACCGTTCAGTTATCCGCTCGATGCATTTGATTGCGTCTGCGACCGGCGTATCTGATAATGGCCACACACTCGATGACTCACAGAGTAATTCCCTTCGAAATCCCCTAATTATATCGACGATTTACATAATACGCCGTGGCCAGCTTAAGTGGCCCGTAATAGCAGGGTTCGCGGTTAGGTCCAGTCTCGTCAATTATGCAAGGTACTTATGCTACTCGCAATAATCATCGTATCTCGGTGGCCGGCTGCCTAACGACACCGCCCCGTGTCAAACCTCGCCGCGATGAAATAGTTAATGAAATACGGTCCGAACGAAAACCTTGGACCTTTGTCCGTTCGTTATCTCGGGAGTGAATAGGATGATTGGTGGTGTGGCAACCTGGCGAGTGAATGATCGATAAGAGGAACATGATCTACGTATACTGCGATGATCCAACCGTGAGATTTCGAAATGCTCAAACCTGTGAATCTGTAGCTGTTCCGTCTGGCACGATATTTTTCTGCGTACATTGTTTAATTCTCCATAAACAAACAGATTTTTTCACATTCCGTAGATAAAGTGAGTCGTTTATGTCATAGCCTAATTTTTTTTTTTTACTGTTTTAGGCTTTCGAAAAATCTGAAAAAATTGTGGAAAGTCTGACTACGTAATACAATTGTTCGTTAAGACGTATGTTTGAAACTTTTTCCAATAAAAATGAATCTGTTGGATCGTTAACGACCTATATTCCCTACGGATGGGTAAAAATGTTTTGAATTAAGTTGTTCCACTGTGGTGGTACCTTTCGTATTTCCCATTGGAGGACCTATATGACGATACCATTCTTGCAGCTTGTATTCGGTTCACCAGCGATTCCTATACAGGAGACGGCTGAAATGACGATGCAAGCAGATACCAGGTGCTTCTTTGCGCAAAAAGAAGTTAAATACATATCTTTACTACAAAGACAGAGTATATTAAGACATACTTTTCAAACTTTAACGGAGAGCAAATCAGAAGTGCAAAAACTTTGTAACTTTGGAACCGTTCAGTAAGAATTCAACGAGAGACAGTCGCTACATTCAAACTATTGAATGGACTTTCATAAGTCTCGTGAATATTGCATTGAGTCCCCTATGTGATGGTCTTTAGACTGTTTGGCTCGAAACAGGAAATGGATTTAATATCATTTTTACACTATTATATTAAAAACTAAACGATTTAGTACGAAATAAAAAATACACTCGGGCTCTGGGATCTAGATATGGATCGAAGCTTTGTTCATTAAAGCTCAGTTCTTGAAACAATCAGCTTTCAATATTCATCTGATACGCATATCGTCGTGCTTACAGTAAGTGGAAACGGTGAGTAATGGAATGACATGTCAGTTATGTGGTAGGTATTCAATTGCTCGCGTATCCAATAGATTTTTAAATTCGAATCTTCCGAGATATGGATCTCAGATGGAAATATTTTATTTTACATATTTGACTCGTATTTGCATAAAGAATCACGTTCGAATTTAATATACTATGAAGATAAAAATTTACGTGAAATCGGAACATACTGTTTTCGTAGAAATAATCTATTCAATCTTAAAAATGCTTTCGATCAGAGATATTCGTACACCTTCATCAGTGTACAAGTATCGTTCTATATCTCGTGAAATTGATTTTGAGTGTTTATATGCTTCCACTTCAAGGTATCTCAAAATATTAGTGACGGTATCATTACAATATGATAATGTAGATATAGTTTATATAAATAAAATTTATACAATAACAATTAAACTGTGGATTTTATTTATTTATAAAATATAAAACAGTATAATACATAGTGATTGAAATAGTTTAATGAAGATTAGTTAAAGTCTTTATTTCATCATTAATCTGATAAATTTCTTAATGGAAACAGTAACTGTCGATTTCACCCTCTTCTTTTAAGAATTACTTTGAAAAATGTGGATTTCCATACGTTTCTGAAGTCTTGTAATAGGAGACCGTATTCTTTGAATATTGTTTCCATTTATAAAAATACAAACAGCGAATATCCATATATTTTTCATTCAATAACGCAGTAAAATATAAAAATAAATATTGGGGTCACAATGTAGCTGAAAGTAAGCTGCCACAGACTGCATAAAAATAGTGTTCGCAGTGAATCATTGTGGAATAACAAATAAGTACCACTTGTACACACAGATAAGATAAATGTTATATAAATGATAGTCAGTATTTTTCAATGAGTAATCCAATTTCACTCTTATCGGTACATTGTGTTTCTTGCAGTCTATTAAGAAATCGTTATTTTTACAGAATTACGCTAATTTTATCATACAAACAAAAATGTGAAACTTTATTCAGAGTATCAAATTAAATCTATTATACTGATAAATATTATTCCGAGAGAGCTAAACCACGAGCGCCAGAGATAACACGGCTGAATTCAAAATTAATTACATTGCGTGTAATATTGATTAAATTATATTCTCAACCAATATGTTATTAGTAATGTCATTACTAACGATATATTATACATAATTAGTTACATTAACACATTTACTGTAATAGACTCTGAACATATCTTACCCGAAAAATAGAGTCCTCAATAAACACATGTAACGACACGAATAAACAATAACGCATCTAGGCACATCGATTCCATTGTTCCTTTAAAAAGCTAGCTATATAAATTTCCGTTTCAAAAATGTCATTTCTATTTAATTTCAGTTTTTATAGATTAATCTGTAAAGTATGAATGCGTGAAGTTACGCAGTCGATTATATAATATTATTAAAGATGATTCCAGTAATTAACCCGTTATTTGTCTAGACATATAAGACCAGGAAAATTGTGACAATTTGGAAACGTTCCCTGAGCCATATTTTTTTAAACTATCTTCAGAGTATCCAATTACCACAGTATAATTATATCATTCTTACTTTTGTGTAGGTAGTTTGTGTCGTAGGTACTCATCAAATGAGCGTATTTCAGACTCTGAAGAAAATGCTCACGTGTGACAAACGCCACGATTTAGGTAGCGACAAATGACGGGTTAATCAAGTTGAATTAAAAGAACCCCAATGAAAATAATTGTATAACAACAAGAGACATTTCCAGAGCGAAAATTTGTTAAATTGACATGAATTTGTAGAAAATTAATAACTATTGAACATGTATTTCTTCTATTAAAAATGTTTCTTTTTTTAATGGACTTTCTGCTTGTTTATACGTTTCGTCGGTACTTCTCACGGGAAATAAAAAAAACGACGTGCAAGTTATACAATAAATACATTCGATCTACACCTGAGAAACAGTACCTATTCACCAGATCAAATTATTTTTCATTCGTCCAATAAGAAGACAACGAAGACAGTGTTTGAAACGCTATGAACTTTCCGAACGTCCAAATATATTATTTGAAGGGCTCATAAGAAAAACAACCATTCTCAAATGTTTCGGTTTTCTGATAGCAACAGATTACAGTAGTTAGAAGCGATATTTACAACATAGTGGAACTTATACATACTATCTCAAAAGCTTTAGCCAATAATATTAGACATCTTTATTATTACAGCATGTTGCGGAAACTATGTATTTCTTTTCAACATTTCTATAGTTCATCATCCTTTGTCGGGCAGTTTAAAGGAATTTTAAAACAGTTGACAAATCTTATTACATTTGTGTCTTTTCCTTATACATTTTCTGTCTATTTCCTAAAAGTTACAGTTCGATGTCAATACGCGCAGCTAATACACATCAACTTGTCTTTAGTTTTGCTGTTAATATTTTTAAAGTTAGAAAATTTCCCTCGAAATATGCCAAAGACGAATGAACTGAGTGACTATCAACGCCAGTTAACTCTTTTTGCAAAAGAACAGGGTAAAAGTCAGAAAGGAAATGCTATGATTGTCAGTTATTAGGACAAAGGGTGACCCAATTCTTTAGGCCAATGCTTATGTCTTGATATATTCTGCAAAGAAAATGATTCTTAAGATTCTTAAAGACCTCAGCAGATTTTTTTACCCTCCCGAAAAAAGAAGAACTAAAATTGACAAGGGTTGTTTTTGTTACGAACCCCTCTTATCTGGTCATTCGTTCAAATCGATCCGTAAGACAAAACCAATGGTACACAATGACAACAGATTTAATTCGACAGAGGAACTGGCTCGATATCAATTTTCATTCGACAATATCCACCAAGCAGATCTCGTGTTCGAGAGGGTTTCTTACGAAATTGACATTATTCAGAGATATACCAGGTGTTATTCAAGGGCGTCACTGCACGATGGCATTCTCCGGCCTGACGAGCCACTGCCAAAATACCACCAAAAAGGAACACGCGTAATGACAAAGCCCGGCGCCGTTGTGTCGTCGGCTTCTACCCGGCAGAAATAAACCAAACGTTAGTATTAATTGCGCAACACCGCTAATTTAACTTTCAGCTTCTTAGCTTTGACGGCCGCCCTCAGCCTCTCTGCGTGCACACCGGTTCCCCGACGGAAATTTTATTTCCCAGCCCTCGATTATCGGGATCCCGTCGCCCCAACCCCCGAGCGAACCTCTTCCGCAATTAAATACGATGAATCACACAATCTGATTGTTTCGTATCTTTATTAGGGCTCCCGGCAGATAGGACTGACTGAAGGAAAGATTCTCTGCTACTTAATGCCACCCTTTTTGTAAAATTAATCCTCCTCTTACGGATGTACCGCGATCGTATACCTACTACTATACAATAATTCCGCTGCAGATATTTATTGGAATTGTCATTTTGAAAAAATATTTCAAAATAACTATTGGACATGTATTTTTGTCCGTTATTTTGAAACTATTAGGGATAGCAATAAGTGGCCCAATATGTTTTTTTAAGAAACAGTGATTCAAATTCAGAACACCTTTCATATAGCCTGTTACAAATAATACTGAAGTAGCCACATGTTTCTGATTTCATAAAAAAAAAAAGTATTGAATTTGACTATGCAGATATAACAGCTTACTTTTTTTTTGGTATACTTAATAAAAGAAATAGTTAGTATTGATGAAATTTTGTCGCTTCATCGTCTATTACCTTCATAGCATATGAGAACAAAAGATACATATTTTAATAATTTCTACCATTCACTTTTGTATTTTGTTATCAAATATATTAGCTATACTTTTACACTTGGATAGTATAATAAGCAGCCTTTAGATGTTTAAGCAAACTACAATTATTAAAGAAATATTTACAAAAAAAGAGATTCCAAGATAAATTTATTTCAGCGATTAGAAGATCGATTAAACTCGGAATAAAATATATATTTTAGTAATATTGATTAAATATCATTTTTTATGTGTATCTTCACACTCCGCAAACGTGAAAAATCTAAATACAAATAATAATTGTTACGATTTTCTTTCATTCTCTCTCGTTTTTGTTTACAAATTTGTTAGATCTATTTTCACAATACAATATTACGATGATTAGACAGTGACTTTTATGCATTTAAAGTGTACTAGAATACGCAAATACTACAAAGCAATAACTCTAATAATGACCGTCACAATTTTTATATTATATTCAACACTAAAACAACCGACGATAAACGCATATCTACTTCGATCGGTGGATAAACTTGACAAACTTTTGAAATACAAATATAAAAATTAACTAATTTCTTCAATTTCATATCGTAATAAAAGTTATTTTGACTTGGTTAGTAGTTCTAGTGTTAAATTAATAAAATTATTATGGATAATAAATTGAATAAACTCCTAAACATAAATTTCTGTTTAATTCTAATACAGTGAATCCTTGATATATTGCAGCTTGCTATATTGCCGCGCGAGGCAGTTCCACTTTACACGTACTTTCACGCAGCAAATTCGGTCTTCCATTAAATGTATGTATACGTTGCGTGCGCCGTCGGTACCAGCACGATCCAGCTATTACGCAGGTGCTAGGGCTGGTGCTACAACGGCAGAACATAGTATCATAGAGAGGGCTCTCGATATATTGCCGCTTCTACGAATTTTACTCTTCTACAACCCGGACCGCAGCAAAATATCAAGGATCCATTGTATTTGTAAATTAGACTTTGAATGTCTGAGTTTACATATACATTCGCAGTTTAATGCTATCGATAATATAAGATGATAATAACTTCATACATGTATGTACTGATTACGAAATTAATTTAGACGAATGTTCCGTGTTTTAAATGTCGCAAAATACACTACTCAAATCTATTATTTGCAGTTCCTATAATTACAAAATCGTCTTCAATTCCTTTACTTTCAGCAAAACCAAGTTATCTCTTTCAAATATTTAAAACAAAAATTTAAGATTAATAAAAGCCGTATAGAAATTAAAAATTTGTTAACAGCCGACATAAATTTAGTCGCATTATAAAATGTATTTCTTAATTATTAACATCATTTACTTAATTCGCCGTTTCTCTGAAAAGAATCTATCCTTGAAATTCTCCGATAAAATACTTTGTGTTAAGGGTTGTTCATTAAAATAATTGATCATCGTATTACACTTATCGTTCAGGAAGTTTCTAACTAAAAAAGAAATCTCTTTCTCGATGTTTTCGTCGAATAATTACGCATATAACGCATATGCAAGAGGAATTCTCGTTAGTATTGCGGTTCGTGCATAAATCGGGTACAATTCTATGAATGTTAATTCGATGCGCGAATACGAATTACAGACGACCGCTGGTTTACGTTGAAAACTGCAACCGTGCAGGTTACCGTGGCGGAAGTTCGCATACAATCAGCTCGATGCACGTTATTTACTGTTCACAGGGAAAAAACGCTTGTCGTAATAACGTACCTGATTTATCGTCAATTAATCTACTTATGTCATCGTGTTATCAACAGTATGTTACGGTATAAGTATTGAATTTCATTATTCGTAGATTTATTTATTAGGGGACTATACACCTTTAATATACACCATATAAGGGAAATATAGTAACACTAACAAACACAGAATAATGTTCTAATTCAACTGATCTATATTCAAGAAATTATTTATCGTTAGTTGCCGTTTGAACATTCCAATTCCTTCGTTAGCATTAATAAGTATGTCGAATATTTTGGGTAGATTAAACCTGCTACGTATATTTGAACAAGTTCAATGAGTTGAAATAATCGATTTATGGGTTTGTTTGATGCATGTACTTTTAAAAACAATTGAACGCGTTTGAATAAGTAACTCAAATAATGGAAACAGTTTATAGGAATAATAAAAGAGAATTCATACGTGTGATCGAAAGTTCCAACTAAAAGTAAAATATCAGATATTCAGCTCCATTATACCACATATTTTTTAATGAACCAAACTTTTGTCTCCTAATACATAGTTTTCACAATGTCAAACGATTATGCATGTGTGAACTGAATAGGATAAAAGCTAGGTAGCACTTTCAATTCAAGCAATTCCAAATTGAAATTTAATGTTTAATTGTCGTTTTTATTGCAAAGACTAATATTAATCTACTATCGACAGCGTATGTATGCTACAATGTAGCGATAAATAAACTTTTCTTTTGGATTCAATTTCATTGGCTGAATTCACGGAGATTAGTAAAGGAATTGTTTTTTGCACAATAATTATCTCGTTTCGATGTGAACACTTTATGTTAACATGCGCTCTCATTTTTCTTGACAGCTAGTTTAAATTTACTACTTAAACTATTATGCACTGCATTTTCAATTATGGTCTCGTTCATGTAAGAATTAAATTCCGTTATGAGTGAATATCGGAATTTTAATTGCGTACTTAGTTAAATTTCAAATTTTCCTTTCATCACTCACAATTAATGCAAATTTGTGTTCTATTAGAAATTGCATATGTATCTTAAAAAAGGATCTTGATTATATTTAAGACTTCAATATGTAAATACATATATTCTAACGTCGATTTATATTGTAGATCGAAATGGTCTATTTCCCTTTTTTTCGTCTATTTCGTGTATAATAAATGGAGATTTTCACGTGATAAAATGTACGCCGTTAATGAATTCATCAAACGCAACGCAAACAAGTCTACGTGATAATATTTATCCGTAACGAACACAAACTGATGTCAAATTGCGTTATTAGAAATACAGTAATTGCTTTTGCTAAGAAATCAAAGCTGGCGACAAACTCGTTAAAATGTAAATTTGAATTTCGTATTCAGTCACCAGATTCTCCATTCATTTTCTTCGCTCTATTCGCTGTTATTTGGATTTGCGTTTGAATATAAATTGCGATTTAAATTGGACTTCTTTGTTGCAATCGATCAGTTACACTATAAATTTATCAGAGCCAGCGTTTCAATTTATTCCCAAACTTCGCACTTTTATTGAATTCCCTTGTTACGTCGAGATATACCTGTACTACTTTGTATTTATGTTTTTAATATTATTTTCGACACTTTAAAAAGAACGCTTTTGTCGCGTACTAGCTGATATAATAAGCTTGAGAAACAACTGTATACAAAGTAAACGAAATTTACAACGTTGAATTTATGTTCTTTACATTCGATAAAAATAAATATTGATAATTTACTGTTAAATATTGATTAGACTTGTAATAGTGATTTCAACATGATAAACACAGTAAAATAGTCTATTACAGATTAATTCATGACAGAATTTCTGTTCCACAGTTATTCCTCGATGAATGCGACACGAGCAACAACATTATTTCCCAGCACTGGGGGAAGCCCCCCCTTCTTTGGAATTAATTTAAACAGAGTAAACAGAAGCTAAGCAGAGGCTCGGCTTCGGGTAAAAAACAAATTTATGAGAGGCTGAAAACCTTTCCGCCTTGCTATGCATGCTCCGAAGTAGACTCGTATACGTTGCATTCATAGAGATTGAAATTTAAATTTTCTATACATGTTCTGTTAAAATAAAAAATATAATTACTTCGAATTATGTACCTCTATTTATTCTGTATTACAGTTTGCAAATAGACCAAAATTAACAATACAACGAAAATTGAACACTAGAACTACCAGGAGTGCATGTATACTAAATTAACTTGTAAAATTTAGTACTATACATATAACATAATACAATCTAACGTAATACAGTCTCATATGAAATGTATACTAAATCAGAAGCCAAAATAAATTCCACAAAAAGCATTATTACGACTTCAGTAACTGTAAAATAAGTAACCTGGAATCCGTCATTTTGACGGGTTTGGTAGTTCTAGTGTTAATGAAATTTTCAATTTTCTTTAATCTCCTGCACCCGTCAGTAAAATTAAATAATATCGAAAAATTTGAACAGCATTCGTGTTAATATAAATTAATGACAACAATTGAAAACTTATAACTTATATGATAGCATCTCTCAACTGTCATATTATTGTAAGTAAGATATATTTTTACATAAATAGAAATAATTAATAATGGTTACATCGATAAACTAAATGGTACTGAAGTGCAGCTTACCACAAAGCTTTTCAAATGTGGTTTCCTCGAAAATGATAAGAAAATTTGTTCTTATACATACGATTCGCCTTTTCCTTTACAGGCGTATGTATTAGTCAATATATGTAGAGCATTTCGTTTTTCACCATTTTCATAATACTATACAATCATTTAAGTTGTTATAAAATACTATTTAATACTTTCATGAAATGTGAAACGTTAACCTGCATGTCTCGACAGTAATTTATGCAACTCATAAAGCATTTTTTGTTAACTCTTATCCGCTAAACCACAAAATTATGCAATTCCTTCGATTTCATGCTCCCATTTATCCCCGTATAAAGTTTCAGACTCAATCTCGAATCGCTTCCGTGTAGTGGTGAGAACGATACCAATACTATTGATCATATTCAATCGATTCGATACCCAAAGTGCTCAGTGGGAAGTATTGATACGTACCAGAACTTTGTGTACTTGGTATCAAATATCAATACCGACTCTTCTTGAATCGATACCAATCCAATACGGCATTAAATCGAAACCCGTTTCGATACCTCACGAAAGTATCGATACCTATTTAATATCTACACGAAAAATCGATATTTTTGGCAGTGTGTTTATTCGAGCCACTGAGGGTCGAGCGCCGAGTGTCGAACGACATGGAGTCTGACTAAATGTGGGATCGACAAGAATGTATGCTATCGCCGTGTTCGCGATGCACATTGTACATCCATCCCTCGATTTACACGGTTTCGCCTTCGTATGGTTTTTAAATTTAAAAAATGAAATACCTAGCATCTTTTACTTCTATTATTACATTTACTATTAAAATTTTACCCCTGCGTATACAAACATATGGTTTTTATTATTAATTCCATTATTTGCCATGGAACATTGCTAATTTATGTCTTGTGTCTTGTATTGTAATAAATGCATTGACATATATAGCGTGAAGAATGAATGCCTTTAAAAGGAAAGTATTCATGTGTCGAGTAGGTATCAAATAGGTATCGATACTCTCAACAATGGATTAAGGGGCGGAGGGGGCTATAGCCCAGGGCCCCACTTTCAAGGGGGCCCCAATCTAAACCTTCCGTTCATGTCAAAAAATAATTCAATGAAATTTTGTTTACAGTTTCCCTTTTGAAATAATTAAAAATTGTACTAAATGTAGAAATAAATCGGATCAAAGTTGTTCAAATATAACGAAGCATTTTTCGTCATAATCAAATGTTCGTTAGGATTTAATGATATTTAATTTTATTTAGAATAAATTTCAATTTTTGAAGATTAATGTATTTTATTGTATGTTGCATTACAATAAATTTATACCCCCTCCTCACCCCCCCCCCTTCAAGCAAGGCGACCCACGAAGGTTTAATAACCCCGGGCCACAAGATATCTTAACCCGAGCCTGGATACTCTCGTGCGCGTATCAAACAAGTATCGACATTTTCGGGTAGGTATGAAATAGGTATCGACTATTTTTGATACCTACGCATTTGATATGTATCGATACCGTACTGAAACTTAGAGAAAGGGTATCGATAATATCGATACGGTATTGGCATTGGGACTTCCTTTTCCGATTCCCGATATCCCTCTCAAATTTCACGTTCCCATTCATTCCACTTATTCCATGTCAACGAATTCAGATTGATTTTCGATCACCAATCACCGAGAGTCATCGATTCACATCGCATGTATGTAGTCGTCCTCACAGTAAGTAGATAGATTAAGTTATGAACAGACACTCTACCAGTCATTCAACGAAGAATATCTAAATTTCATTTCTCGAAAACGGAGCCTTACAAAATGAAAATTTCACATTATACGTTCTTAAATTTATCTACCTTCTATGAAATTTGTTGCAAAATTCTGTCGCTTTTCCATTCGAGTTTTAATGGTAAAGTGCTTAACATATTAGACATTAATGATCGCGTTTGGTTGGGTAATGAATGTACTACTCTCCTTAGTAGCTTAATTATTCTAACTAACATTTTCCAACATCTAAGAAAAATGAGGTTTTAAACTTTACTTTGTGCCGTCCTTCTTTTTATCATAGGACATTTTAATATAGAAAATGGTTTGAATCGTATGTATATTATTTTTTTTTACACACAACTTAAATATGATACTCACCATCGTTATTATTTTTTAACTTTATTGTTAGTAATTGTTAATGATTCCGAAAAAGCGGGGCGATTTGCTGGCATGATTAGCTTCAATTTTGTAATTAAATTAATACTATCTATCTAATTTATGTTAGTAGATGTTATGTAAGATGATACAAACTAGTAAAATTATCTGAAAAACAGTTAGGACAAATAAATTAGAATGTTTCTACAGTCCTACAAAGCATCGTAGGGCATTCCAATTTTAGTTAAAAAGTAGAAAACATATAGGGTTCTAAATATTTCAAAAAATTTTGAAAAACAATAATTTGTTAGATAAGACATTTTAATTAAAGAGGGCTGTATAATTTCCTAAACTTTACTGACTGTCAAGAAGGAACGGTGGTACATTGGGAACGATCGTAGTTTCATAATCCAACTGCTAGGCTTCAATTCCTGTGAGACAACTGGTATAGAGAGAATTCAGCTTTATAATGATCCAAATTCATTGGTAAATGTTTTATAAACCCATAATACAGAATAGAAAAATTTTTCTAAACTTTTTCTAGCATACTTTCTCCATTTTTATTTAATTTTATGTGATTCTTGTAGTTACTTCTTATAACTTTGGGGACTGTGAATTCGAGTTTGTCTACTGATTACCATATCCAAAGTTCCAAATCACGAAAATATTCAAACCGAAGACGGTGAAAAAGACTTTTTGTCATACGCCATTATCTCTATCGTGGTATACCCAGCATTTTGCATTCCATAAATAATCGTACAAAATTTCACGAAAAAACTTGCCAGTTCCTCGAGTAGTTTTCAACGAAGTCTCAGAGGGCTGAAACTTCTGAGAACAGTTTCACCCCTTAAACTTGAGTTACCGCGGCTAAAAAAAGAGTATATGCCAGTTTCTTGTATGTAGCTACTCGGGAAAACTGTAAAGTTTCATAAATACTGGCGTTGTAATACTCCGCGGATGTTCCTCGCGAGAGAAACGCGAGCTGTCGTCTCCGACGGGAGCCGCTGCAGCTAATGATGGGCTCTGAAGCAACGATGGGCAAACTCATTATCCAGATAAAAAGTTTCGAATAACGAATAAAAGATAAAAAAAAGTATTTCGTCATTTTTAATTGTTTAAACGTAGAAATTCCAATTTCTATAACTAAATAATACTTCTTCTTAAATGAATCAACATTTGCACACAATTATTTAATCTCACTAACTGTTTAAAGTTCAGAATGATGCCCTTAGATACTGTTGCTTTTCACTATATACTATTCGAATAAAATTGTGCCCAACTCTGCTCTTAAGTACTTCGAATCATTTCGAATATGTACCTACATGTGGCGAAAATTTCGCATAACTTCGAATACGATTCGATGCTTAAAATTCTTGAAAGTCTTGATGGGTCTTCAATCTTGAATATCGATTAGTCTTGATTTCAATTTACATATTTCAAATAGTACTCTATTCAAACATTCATTACAAATATCTATCATTAAAAATATCTTTGTAAGATACTATACTTATCCAATTTTCAAGATC
This sequence comes from Dufourea novaeangliae, assembly GCF_001272555.1. Classification (NCBI taxonomy): domain Eukaryota; kingdom Metazoa; phylum Arthropoda; class Insecta; order Hymenoptera; family Halictidae; genus Dufourea; species Dufourea novaeangliae. Next base: position 11,570,594 of record NW_015373923.1, read on the forward strand.
TACCGAAACTTTGAATGCTCAAGATTCAAGAGTTATCAAGACTGTCAATAGTTTTAAGTATCGAATTATATTCGAAGTGATGCGAATTTTCACAGTATTGAGAAACTTCGAATCACTTCGAAATTGAGATTCAAACGGCATATTGATGATACTCAAACAATTCGAAATGTAAGTACTCAGCGGGAAGTATCGAAAGACAAATGAAAATCTTGTATACCCGGTACTACATAATATTCAATACTGATGAATCTTGAAACGATATCAATCAATATCGATTCTACAGCAACCAACCAAGCATCGATACCTTGATGAACAGAATTGAATTTTTCAAGTAGGAACTTCATGGACACAAGGATTTCTACTTGTTAATTGCTGCAGCAATGGTATCAATACTTTCGTGTAGTATCGAATGTGCATTGTTACTTTCACAGAAGTATCAAATCGGTACCGATATATTCGTAGAAGTACCATGCAGGTATCGATACTTTCGTATAAGTATTGAAGGGGTATCGATTATTTTGATATCTACATCTTTGCATGTAGACAAGTAGTTCAAATTCGTTAATTTTTAATATAATTTTAGAAATTTCTATTTAATTCCAAGAACTTTTAGAGCAACCCTCCTAAACGAAAGAGTAAAACAGCAGGTTCTAGGTCAAATTCGTTATCCGAATTAACAATTTTTTCCTCAATGAGCGGCAGTCAGAAGCAAACAATTTTAATAAATATTACTAAGGTATCAAGTTGGCATTAAACACACACAACACAATAATACTGGTTGATAACTGGTTAAAATTTACGGCCAGACATCGATAGTATCAATACAGTATCAGTCCCAACATTCCTAGGTACAGCACGCTACACGTGGAACAGACTTGAGCATCGCACAGAGTGTCTGTACAACGCATGTCGATCGGAAACACACGACGTAGTATGTTACTTACACGATGCACCTGTGCGTCTCGACGTGACGCGACGGTGTGCACTGCGGACATTATGCGCGGCGTCGTAAACAATAGCCACGCTGCACGCGGCGTGAAAGTGACAAAAATAGCACGCGACAGTGTTGGCTTCTACCAATTTCTTTATATGTACACCGACGAGCAAACTCGGCTTCCGCTGGGGGAAAAAGTGGCGAAGGGGACGAGCCTGCCACCACTTGATAAATTTATTTCAACTACTGAAATAAATGTTAAACCGTGTGTTAATTTGGCATAAATTTCAATAATTCCCAATACCAAGTGGTGTCCTATTCCCTACGTTACTTTTCCCCTAGTGGAAGCCAAGTTTGCTCGCTAGGGGAACAAATGGCGTAAAAATAAAAGCCTCTACAACTTGCAAAATTTAATTCAATTTAAATTAAAAAAAATATTTTTTTTTTATTTAAATTAAGTAAATTTAATTCTGAAATAGATGTTAAAATAAATGTTAATTTGGCGTAAATTTTAGAAACCTTCGAAACTAAATGGTAGACGGCCCTTTCCCTATGCCACTTTATCCCCAGCGGAAGCCGAGTTTGCACGTCAGTGTACAGTAGATCCCCCTATTACACGAGGGATTCGTTCCGTGTTATACGACTCACGTATACACGGTGTAACAAAAATGTTGGAGGACCCGGAAATGGGAGACGCGTGAGGTGGTTTGAAACAAGTTTTTCCTTAGCAAAAATGTCAGCTAAGGCTTTGTTAACGAGATATTAACGAAAAACCCCAACCAATCAGAGCACGAGTCTGCCGGCCGAGTTCCCGCGGTAGCGTTGGCTACGCGCTGCGAGTGGTAGCAGTTATGTAGTTTTGGTCCATCTGGCCATAAACATATGCGATTATTACCGAGTAGCGACGAATAATAACTTATATTATTTCTAGTATTTTTTATTGAAAATGTTTCATTTTTTCTTCTTGCAATATTTATGTGATAATAATTTTATTTTATTTAGAATATAATTGAAATGTGTATGAATTTTATTTTGTTGTCAAATATTTAAATGTACTTGCATATAAATTTTCGTCACTTTTTTGTACGGTTTTTTGAATGAAAGATAGTTCTTTATTTCATCTTACACGGTTTTTTAATAACTTGAAACGTATCTCCCATTTTACTATAGGAAATGTATTTTCTTTGCACGGTTCTTTATACACGATTTTTTGAGGAACGTATCTTCTGTGTAAAAAAAGGAGTTGAGTGTACACGGATTATGTATGCGCATGGAAATAATATGTACATATTCGTAAACAAACCGTTCATAAGGCCAAAGTGACATTCCCCATTTTCTGAATTTGGCTGCAGTTTCGAAAATGTGCACCCTCTGATTTTTATGAAATTTGGTAAAATTGTTTCGAATACTTCCAAATGAACATATTTAAAAAGTTTTTTGGCGCATTTAATCATGACCTGAGATAAAGGTTATTATGAATCATTTACTATAAAAAATGTAAAATGAGTATTAAAAATATTTCAAGCGATGGTTTCAACTAGAATGTAAGAATATGAATTTATTTACCGTGTTATACGAGCATTGCCACAATTTTTTCGGCGTGTTATACGAACCCGTGTTACATGAAAGTCTACTGTATATCGACGAGGATTAAATGAAACGGTTCAGGCCACGATTTAGTGGGTGGGACAATAAGGTTTCTCGCGATGGCCTGGTATCGCAAAACAAGCCGCTTTATGTGGCACATCGGACAGGAAACTGTCATATTTGGCTTCGTGGTTACGGGCTAACTCATTTTGCCATGTTTAAAACACTTAAAGTTATAATAGAAAATTATCCAGTTTAAATTATACAGTTTATTTTTTTAAGACACGAATTTATGGGGAAAAGATTGTTATCTGTTTGGTGGAAATAAATGACTGAATGTGGTAAATTAACGAGTATTTACTGGAGCAATGAAAAGCGAAACAAGAACTCAATGAAACACGTCACAGGGACGATCGCAGAATTTCGAAACGTTTCCTTAAAAATCGTGAAAAGTCACAAATGTCGATTTCTAAAATTAGAAACGAATTTATAAAGGTACGAACAGTTACGGTTCCTCGTGCATGAAATGACAACCAGGAAGAATCGGTGTTTGGCCAAGAGACCGGGACTGTTGACTGAAATTACACCGGTTCACAGTTGCCCGAGCTTAAAAGGGCGAGGACGCGCAGCGTTTAGTTACTGTTACGCTTTCCGGACTGCGACATTCGAAGTGTCGACCACGAACAAAGTTCCGACAGGATTCGCGTGCAAGCATGCTGGCGTGTAAGCGAATGGTGCAACGGGAGACTACATAAGGTCAATATCGCTGTTTCTAATCATGTCTCGATTTCTACTCCGTGCGTACATTTTTTATATAATGTAAAAAGTTAAATAATAAATTAGTTATACGAGAAATTATTTAAATTAGTTCAGTATTTCCGTATAAAATATTACAGCTCACTGTTCAATAGATGGTAGCATTTTAATAGAAATAAATTTAATAAGTGTGTCCGTCGTACAGAAACGTGATTTGAGCGGTTCCATTGCGATCGTGTGTTACACATGGGCGCTGCGTTTTGAATAAAAAAAAAACTTACGGAATCTTTCATATTGTTCGCCAAAGTTTGGTTTTGTCACTTCCATTTTCGCTGACCAGAAATATGGACATTTTATACTTCATATTAAAATAACTATTATTAAGTTAAAATGTTTTTAAAAATATTTTTATTTAAATTTAATTATAAAGGCAGGTTTAAATTTTATATCTAATAAGTTTTTTTGTCGATTGTTGGATAAATAAATAATAAAAATCAATTTTTGCGATAGTAGAACTCATATGATTAGAAATAGGGACATTGAATACAAATGGAGACATACTCGCGAACCATGGCGAACGAATTCATGGGCCAACACGAGAAGGATCGACGACGAGAAAGTTTCGACTACGGTGGGAATATAACTTTGCCGAATCATCGATTTCACTTTCTGTTTCTCTATCTAACTGGTCCGATAGTTAGTAGTTGGTATATGAACAAACAGTTTCAAACATGTTCGATCTTTCATGAATAGGAGGAGTTTTACACTGGAAATACGGGAGATGACCGTGTTTCTGTTTCTGTCACGTTGGTAAAAGGGACAGATTGTCGAAAGTATGCAAATCGATAAATTAACCCCTTAACGTTCACGGCCCACACAGTGTAGTATTTTAAAAATCTAGCCAAACTAAATTCATGGAGCACCACAGATAGGTTTCAGACAAAAACGCTCAGAATAAAAGTTGTAGCTACTATAATTGTTCTTTTTTTGTTGCACAAAAACAATTTTTTATTAACAGATACTACTGGAAGATAAATCGTGATTGATTTCCGAACACTCCAATATAATATTTGGACCTAGGCTTGAACGTTTCTTCTCTATGTCTCCGCTCGTATTTACTAATTCTACTAATTTTACTCTTTTATACTAATCATTTTTCAAAAAATGCATCGAATGGTGTATTAAAAAAATGCATAGTTTCGGAAAAGACACATACACCACGTAATGCATCATTCAAAACCATTTAATTGTTCCGAATGAATTTGGTTTCTATCCTTCACCGTTTTAACGCGATGGCTTGGTCTAGTTACGCGAAACACTATGTATATATCAACTTTTTTTTTTAATTAATGTAACACTTGTATTACAATGACAAGCACGTATTTAGTCTACTTAATCTTATTTCGTCCAATAAAATTGTTATAACGTTCAGTATAATATCAAGTACCGGTAATAAAACGATGATTTCATGTACGACAACCTAATGCAAACGCATCAAATCCGTAGTTTACTAATAAACAAAGTAGATACTACTAAAACGAGGTATCGCAATTCTCTGTTCGTTATGGGAACACAATAATCCTATATCCGTCTGAATCAAACGTGTCGGCGCATCGAATCGAGCAAAGCCGAACACGATCAAATCGGATCGAACCAAGGTAAACGTAACGTTCGCGCAGCAAAATGAATTAAAAATAGAGCAGATTAGAAATGCATGTTTACTCGGGGCGATGCGATGAAATGCGACGGGTTCCAGGGTATTTGATTGATTCCAGCCCAATCGAGAGTCACGGTTTACGCGATCAAATACGCGTGTGTTATGATTGATTCGGCTGATTCGGTATGTTCCGATATTTGCATTGCAGACGACGCACGCACGTAACGCGCAGCACGGAAATTGGAACACCGAGTTGATTTCTACGACTTCATCGGACGTCGATTTCTCTAGGAACGCCGATGCTGAATGGGAGGAAGAAAGTCGTTGCTATATTACAACAAACATTTTTACTCGTCTGAAGGACTCATGAACAAATAAAATTGATTTAACCTTTAACTGGTCAAGTAGGGCCTGGATAACCCCATGAATATTTCATTTTTATTAGACAGTAACTTAAAGAGTTGATTGTTGAGAATGCAAGACAACTATGTATTTGGATAATAAGTATAATAATGATTTGTGAAATGGGGAATAAGATTTCTACTTGACCAGTTAAAGGTTAACATGTAATATCAAATGTCTTTAAAACAACAGTGGCTTTGAATATCGGAACGGTACTATTGGACTTTACTGAATCTGAATGAAAATTTAAAGCGCAGGTGCACTTTCCTTGACATTTTCATGACATGTCACTCTGATGTCGGCATTAATGACATTTCACATATGTCTACTCTGTGATGCACTAACTCTGTATAGTGACGGTGAATTACATATTTATAGTAACAAAACATCATTTAAATGAATATTCCCATGTTTTAGAATTTCAAAACTATAAATGATAAAATGTACATATATTACTCACCAAGTAAATGAAATTTTAGATATTGTATAAATATAATAAAATTATTTAAACTCTTCACTTTTTCCCTTATTATTTTGGACACGAAGCAATCCAAAAATTAACATATTATCAAGCATTTTTAAGATACGTAACTTACGTTCATTTGTTCTCTACCATCGAAATTGAAATGAAATTGTTACCACAGACTTTGGTGTTAATAGAGAAGTCTACAAACCTGCAAAAGAAAGGAAAACTGTATTAGTATTAAAGTCTGCAAACAGGATTATTAAATTATATACTTATTTTACTGCTCTACTATCATCTTACGTAATTTACTAATTCTAGTTTGGATTACAGTTCTAATAAATATCTTCACATTTTATTTATTTGTTTATTGCTTTTAAACCAAATGTGTTACCAGTAGTTTTGAATAGTAGATAATTTATAACTTATAATTAATTAGATTACATGATAATTTTATAATTATTAATTATTATATTTAGCTACAATAAGATTTTTACATTAGATTGTTTGAGAAAATTATAAATAAGTTTCAAACCTTCGATATCAGGATAACATAAGAGAAAACTGATACAAAGTGGAAGACAGTGCTTACGGCACATTACACATTACATTAGCTTCCTGTACATACTCCAATAAGATTATTCGAAAACTGATTAAAACATCCACTGTGTAAAACTGCAGGAATCAATACATATTGGGTGTCTGAACTAACTTGATCACCCGGAATAATGACTTAACAGTATACTTTATGGAAATTTTGAGGCCTGGAACTTAAATGGCATCCGGGGGCACATCTTATAAGATACGTGCTTTTTTTATAAGTGGAGGCATTTCAGAGATTTCAAGGTCACCTTGATTTTTTTATCGGAATGTCATATTTTTGTACCATAGATCGATAGAGTATCAAATTCTGAGTAAAAATATGTTGACCTTCGTACATCTTAAACCTAATAGTTAACGAGATATTTACAAAATAATCACTGTATTGAAGTTGAGGGGCATCAGTTCGAGCACCTACTACAGCTTCCAGATAGTAAGTACGTATTAAAAATTATTTTGTAAATATATCGTTAACTATTATGTTTAGGACGTATGAAGGTCAACACATTTTTACTCAGAATTTGATACTCTATCGATCTATGGTACAAGAAAATAGGTGATTCCATTTTAAAAAATTAAGGTGACTTTGAAATCTCTGGAATGCCTCCACCCACAAAAAAGCACGTACCTTATATGATGTGCCCCTTGATGCCATTTAAGTTCCGCGCCCCAAAATATTCATAAAGTGTACCGTTAAGTCATTCAAGGTGATCAAGTTACCTGAGACACCCTGTATATACAGGACAAACGGAGCTCCACGTATAATTAAAAAACAGAATAACAGAAAACAAAGGAAGTGAAGATAAAACAGATGAAAGGAATCGAACGATATCGTCCTAATTAATTTTCATACGCGCACGACATGGAATAACGTGTGCCTCGATGCAACATCAAAAGCACGGTAAATTGGATCGCGAATGACGCGGGGGATTATAGATTACGAAACGGATATCTTCATTGCGGACAAGCCTCGCGATGCACCAAAGAGACGCAACGCATTTTAATAACAGCCAGCTGGCGACAACCGGATAAACGCAAGAAGTAAAACGCGAACAGCCGTCCGCGCGTTTAATTTTTGCATTTTTTCATGGGCAGTCGACGATTGTGTCCCCCATTACCCGAGCAATCATCGACTGCGCAACAAATCGTCCGTTGTCGCTGTCGTTCGCTGCGTTGCACAGTGGAAATTGCGCAGCGGAAATTTCGCAGCAGTTGAAAATAATAATTTAATGTGCCCTGTAAGCATCCGGAAACATTAAATTTATCGCCTGCGTACAACTCTCCATCAATAATGTTCGATATTCGTGAAAAGTAATATTTCTAATCTGGACCGTGCAGTGACAACACTGTCGTTACGCAATATTCAATTCACGTGTAAAACGCATAAACGGATATATCTGAAAACGAAATAGGGTGCATTATCGAAGTCATTCTGATTAGACTGTGTTGTGTCATTCAACAGAATTTCACAAATTTTTAAATGATGGAGTGAAACTGGTTTTATTGCCTTGGTTTGGAATTGCTGAATACAATGGTAATCTCACTTTTGACCCTATAAGTAAAGCTTTTGTTTAATTTAATTGCAAATATGGTATACAGGGTGTTGTGTACAGTGATTCCTCGATAGATGCCACACGAATAACGGTGCTATACCCACCACAGAGGGGTTCCCTTCTGGAACCAATCAAAACGGAGTAAATAGAAACTAAGCAGAGGCTTGGCTAAAAACAAATTTATGAGGGATTGAAAACCTTTCTACCTTGCCATGAATGCTCCGAAGCGCACCCGAGTACGTCGCATTCATTGAGACATTACTGTAACTGCTGGTACAACCGGGTAAGGGGTGATTCTAATCGTAGACAAATAAGTCGAAAATATAGCTCAAATTTTCTTTTCATTTAAAACTTTGTATTGATAGCAATAAAGTCAGAAAAATTATACTACATAGATGAATAATTCAAGGAATAAATCAAACTGAATAGCGCGAACTTTATATCTAAAAGTTAGACTTTGTGACGTGCAGGACAAAAACTAAACCAATTATCATGGCCAGCAACCGTTAATTGACACAAAAAACAAGGTTTAGTTCTATCATTTTGGGGCTTGCTGAACAGTGTAATCAACAGTACCTACATACGGTGGATAACAAAATTATTCGAACGATATAGTGCTGTGTAGATTCTTCAAATACATTTCCTCTGATTTTTTTTCTTAATGTTTGTGTAAGATTTATCAACTAGTAGACTTGCAATATTTGTCACTATTTGTGTGCTCGAAAGTACCTGTGAAGGGGAAGTGCCTCGCGTGGCAATATGTTTAGCGGCAATATAGTTAGAGTCCACTGTACTTCTGTACCATCCTGCTATTGATCATGGTAGTAATACATTTGCATATGATTTTTTTAACGTTTTCGGGATAAACAGGCAGCCAACATGTCCGAGAAAAAGAAATTCGGAGCTCTAACCAAAAAATTTGGTAAATATCGTTAAACATGGTGAATGTACTATTATGGTTTGCAGGCAGCATGGCAACCTCTGATGTAGGACAGTTGGTTTTTAGTCATAGTACTGTGGAAGGACTTGCATATTTAAATATTCCAAATCAAATTCAGCTGCAAGCATGGGTCTTTATCCACAGTCACCAGATCTCAATGTCATAGAGCATCTATGAGAAATGTTAGATTCTAAAGTGAGGGAAATAAATATGAATGAATCCCATACTTTTAAAGTGTATATGTACTCACTTTTGACTCTCACTGTACATACATCGCGCGTTTGTTCGGAGAAATTTCGGTTCACTGTGACCCGAATGATAAATGAACTCTACGGTCCTGCTCGAACTGTGTTATACGATCTTTCGTGATCAGGGGCGATAGTACCGTACAGCTCGCTTCCGAAATGTTGGGTGAAGTTTTCTGTTTCTCTTTCGAAACCAGATGCCTGCAGAGCAACGACCCTGAACCCCGAAAATACGAGACCGAGCTTGTGCTCTAAATCATTCTAAGGAACCACTGTCAATGACATACCAGTTTCCATCATACATAATTTGGCTTCTCGTTTTCTGGCTATTTTCACATCCGAGACAAATTAAAGTCACGAATGAAATAGTTTTTAACCCTTTCGTTCCCACTGTAGCCATACGGCTACGTATTATTAATTACGAAATAAAATAGCGGTATCATTTTTATATCTGTAAGGAAGAACAAATAGTTTCTTCTAGTCTTATATAGATGACATGACATGAATAAGATGTTATTGTCCTTTGTTTCTTTCATTGGCGGGAATTCAAATGTTGAGCATTGTTAGCGATACACTAAACACTTATGAAACATGAATTTCTTTCAAATCTTTCAAAAGAGTTTACTGATCAAAGTGAGAAAAATAGGTTTTACTATGTACGATAACTTTATAATATAAATTATTATACATAACTGTGGTAAAAGTGAAAAAATGGCCGAATTGCAACGAATAAAAAATGGCAGTAAACGCATTGAAAATTTAAAAATGTTGTGGATCATTTATATGTCATGTAATATAGACAAAAGTACAAGAAAACATTTTTACAATTGTTAAATAACTTAGGAATGAAAAAGTTAAGATTACAATTTTTGTGGACGATACTAACTGAAATGTTAATTTTTAGGGAAAATATAGAATTATATTTAAGAATGTCATTTGATGATACATAAATATCTAAAAAATAATTTTATTTCGTCGTAGTTGAGAAAAATTCAATTTCATCGATAAACATAAATTAACAATTATTATTTTAATGATCACTTTCATAAAATTATGTAAAATAAAAATAATCAATGAGAATTATTAATATCTCCGGATGAATCAGAGTAGGAGAAAACTTATTTGAATAAATTATGTATATTATATTACATAATTTGTGCCAAATAATGATATCTTTCATAGTAAAGAACTTTTATTCGAAAAATTCTTTTTTCTTGCATCTATAGTTTGGGAGATACGCATGGTAGTAACTTTTTTTACACCCACCTTATGTATTAAACATGCTTTTTGTATTAAACATTGAAGATTACATTATATTATTATTATACTTATTATATATGAAAAAATTTTTGTAATTCGAACAGAAACAATAATAACCTTAGAAGCTTCAAATGTCCACTTATTACCTACAAATCTAACATTAATAATGTAAATTTAAAATACTTTTTCATCATTTGGTTAACGAAACTAACATATTATTGGTGAATTATCTGCAAACACTGTTAAGATAAGATAAACTTTGTACAGTATTAAAACTATCCAATAAATTTCGTGAGACTTTATTAATTGGTACTAATTACACTGTACATGTTTACTCAAATTCACAAGTTTGAAACACTAATTTATAACAACATAAATTAAGAAGAAATTTATTTTCTGTGCCAAAGGTGTTCGTTATATGTATCAGCAATAACAAATAAACATCATTAAACTTAACGAAGCCCTTAAGCTACTACATTTTGCTGTTTAAACGATATGTACTATAAATGCATAAACACCGTAGAAAAACATCGCCCTATTATTCTAGTTACCGCGGCTCTTTTCATAACCGTTATCAACCTCGTCCCATAAGTTCAAGTTGATCGCGGGCGCGCTGCCGCAAAAATGTAGAAAGTTTTCATCAAGTACCTAGGAGGGATTTATCTCGAGGGAGATAAAACTGAATACAACGTGAATCACGGAACAAGGTGGAGGATGTCGGGGCTGCATAAAATGTGTAAACCAGAGATTAGGGACCATGAAAAATGGTTGTGTCCCCGACGCGCGTTATTATGCATATGTTTGTAGTTGCAGCCAGGCACACGGAACTTGAAAAGAATGCCTCGTCTCTTCCGTCGTTTATGACTCACCGTTCGACTATCTGAAGCGTTTAACGACGACGGAGAGGAAAGCAGATGGGCAGGATGAACGAATGAAGCTGGATTTACACTATCCGTCAAGAAACTGTCAATGGAATACCGCGTCGACTTGTCTATCGACACATTATTGCCGTCAGGTCCAGATTAAGATTGTGGCCCAAGGCTACCAGATTTTCGGGGGCCACCTTGATTGAAAAGCGGACCGGGGGGGGGGTAATAACAGCACAACAAGATACACAAATCTTAAAAAATTGAGATTTATTTTAAGTGAAATAAAATAACATTTAATCAATAATGAAATGGAAGGTTCAGAACGGGGTCCCCCTGAAACGTGGAGCCCGGAACTACAGCACCCCAAGACCCCCCTCGATCCGGCTCTGATTGCCGTGGACCAGAGTGGGGCATTGCTCTAATGAAATTTTATTCGAGTAAACATTCGAATAAATTTTTCGAATAAAATTTTGATAAAATAATCTTCAAATAGAAGTTCGATTAAATCTTTCAAATCAAATTTTATTCAAATAATCTTCAGATAAAAGTTCGAAATAATTTTTCGAATAAAAGTTGCAAATAAACCATATTTATTCGAGAATAACGATTAACGTTTGTTTGGGACTAGCAAATAATTTTTGGTCGAACAAAATCGTTATTCATTATTCACGAGTAAATCCTGCCTTACCAGGCAACCTTGAAAGTGTTCTCATCCCCGTAAAGAAGGCACATCTGCGAAGCAACGTGATTCAAAGCAAACAATCATGAGATAATTTTAAACATTTTCTTAATTTTATCATTCTTTTAAGAGTTCCTTTAATTTAACTTGACTTATTAGTAAAATCATCTTAAATAATAATGTAAATTAGTATAGGAAACTAGTACAGGAAAGTCATGTAATGCCCTACGGTGAACATTAATAATAAGTAATAATCATAGTGGTAGTAGGATCACCTTTTGGAGGTAATTGGACTGTAAAAATTTACAGGAAATATATAAAACCGAGATGAAATAAAAATTTATATTCTTATTAAAGGATTCATTAGATTAAAAGTGGAATAAAAGTGTTAAACGAAATGAGTTTCGCATTTTATGGAGATCTGTATCGTGACTGTTAATTAAACTAAATTTTATTAAACGAAATGAATTTTTCATTTTATTAAAATCCGTACAGTGATTTGTACTACTACTTTTTAAATTGCAAATCTAGAGGTAATATTAACTATGTAAAAAAGATTATCGACAATGTTAATAGTATAATAATTAGTGTTAAAATGCGAATGTTTCTGTAAGTCTGCATTTTCCATGAGTATTTAATAAAAACTAACAATATGAAAAAAAGTAGCACAGAAAATATTATCGTTAGGCGCCCATATTTATAGTTATGTCTAATAGCTCTCAGCCTTTTTTTAATTATGTTTTGATAAGCAATATATCCGTGTGAGAAGTCAAGTATGCATGTGTATCGCCAAGACATACGAGTAAAGAATAAAACGAGCAAATTAAATTGCCGTGGAAGAAGGAGGAATGGGAGACACGCGAGTAATTCACGTGACACCGTTTCACATCTTCCAAACGCGCTGTAAAATTCATTTCCTCCCAAGAGTGTTTCTCTTGGGAGGAAAAGCGATCAAGAAGAACGAATTTATTAAACCATGAAGGCTTCCCAACCGCTTCAATTTTTATTTATCGAAGTAATAATTCGCTTTATTCGTTTATGAATCAATTTCACCGATATTAAATTCATTATTACATTCAATTTTATTTGAAATTTCTTTACTGAATTCCTTATAAAACAGTTTTTTTACGGGAAATATATAGCACATTTATGGGTCTTTTGCAAATTAAAATTAATAAATGTTGTTATTTCATTAGAAAACTTCTAAACATTGTTTTAAAATCTCTATACAATGTTTTTTGATCGTCAAATTAAAAATCATTTTTGGGGACATATGATGTAGAAGATACATACAACAGAACCTGTATTTTCTTTTAAATAACACAAATGCGTAACACACTTCTTTGAAAATATATATTATGTTTCTTTTTATTGATCATTGATATTAATATATTTGAAATAAGGATATAAGTACATATATTGTGTATTATTTTATTCTTGACAAAGAAAGCAAATGACGATTACATTAAACAAAAGGTACTACTGGCGTATTGCTTGAAAATTAATACAAAATACAATAATTTCAAGACGTTCTTATAGTCGTATAAAAACATTTGAAGATAGTGTGCAGATTGTTGCCACTAATTCAAACATTATATCATTCTGAAATAGTTTATTGTAGCGTCTATTTAACGGGAAATTGCAAAATAGTGGTATCATTGTATACTAATGATACTAATTTTCATTTTATATAATTTGAGTATCTTATCATATTAACTTTGATTGAACGTTTTTTTTATACTTCCATGTAATCAATTGATATTATTGGCCAGTAATCGACTATAACCCCCAACGCTCGTGTATATTAATATTTAAATTATACACACTGCGTAATGCCTCCAATTTCGATCAATTCGATGCACTAAATTTTAATGTGCTAAGTTCTGATTTCGCAAATTATATTGATTCTGCTTTTATACGCTAACCACTTTGATTCATATAGGAACACTTATTTTCTACTTTACTCTCAGAAGTGTGTTTCAATCATCGATCAAGAATTGACAAGGGGTGCGTATGTACGTATAACAGCGGTCTTAGAATTTCATGATGCATTCGATAGGTATGCCTTGAATTACTGAACTGACAGTGAACTTCTAGACAGATTGAATGTACTCAAAATGGATTTTATTTTTCATTTTCTATTCGTAGATATTGCGAAGATTTGTTCGCTTAACAACAGAATACTTGCGTTAGATATTATAATTTATTAATATTCCAATAAACAACTGTTTTGTAATGAGAGTGAAATTGTGGATTAATGATTTGTAATTCGTTGTTTGACGTTAAATTGACGTTAAATTTGACATTAAAAATACCAACGCTAAATTTATTCTAAATTAAATTGCAAAATACAGTAATATGAAATATAATACAATACAATACAATATAACATAATAGAGTACAACATAAAGTGAAGGTTAATATAAATTCCGACAAAAGCACTTTTATGATTTCGGTAATGGTAAAATAAAGAATCTGAAATTCCTGCTTTCTGACGAGTTTGGACGCTCTAGTATGAATACATTTTTCGTTGTGACGTAGGTTTTGGCCTTTGGTTCACGTATTTGTAGCATGTTGGGAAGCAGTTTAAAGGGGTATGCGTTTTCTTTATGAAAGGCCAGAAATAGGCACTTTGGTGATTTTTTTATATAAACAACCCTGTGAATCATAAGACTCAGTAGAACAATTTTGCATATACTACCATTCCAGATATTTATCCAAATTTTATTTATAGTTCATTCTTGGTATCTAAACGAGTACTGCGAGCACACATAAACCACATTTCTATCAAATTGGGCAACTATCCTTTTAAATATGTTATTTACATAATTCTGAATTATACTCTGAAACTGTCTAAATAAATTGTACAGTTTAAATTATACAATCGACAGTGACATTTCTCGCTGGGATTCTATACATTTTTGTAGTTCTTTTTAATCTAAAACCTACTTTTACTGTACTTACATAGTAAAGTCCTCTTTATTCCATTTATTCGTTTTTTATTCCGTTCATTACCTTCTGTACACATCACCTTTTATGTCATTGTTGTACTTTAATTCGTGTACTTTAATTTGATTTGTGTGCTTTTATTTTTTTAAGTGGAACAAATATGTCCAATCTTATTAATACTAAAATTTAGTAAAGTATAACATTAATATTATTGATATTACACTTTGGAGCATTTCTGTTTGTTTACGTTATATGTTCTTAGAATAGTAGGATGTTGTAGTTTGCCAGGTTCATCAGTGAGCATAAATAGAAAAAAAGTCAACCTGTTAACTGGGGAAGACGAGTTCACTCGTTATTTCTGCTTGACTACACCTTCTAACACTTTTTCACTTTCCCACCTGTACAGAATCTCTTACTTAATCGTATCGAAATACTCACATTAGTACAAGTTACATCTCACTCATGTTCGTTGCAAAGTGAAATGCATCAGATAGTTCATGTACGTCTTTAATTCTGGTTATGTAGCCAGTGAGCTTCGAATTGGTACTCACTGTCACTTAACAGGTAAATACATTTTCTTACATCTCCTACAATCTAGTACTCTTATACGACTTGACAAATTCAAACTGTTTGACGAAATGAATTTACAAATAGCTTCCATAGACAGATACAGCATGACCCAAGAAACAATGTCGTGCATGTAATTACATAAACCAAATACCTTCTGTGATTTGTGGCTGCTCACCATTACGAATGTACAAGCATTCGGACACTTTCGTGTACTCGTACAGTTTGTCAAAAGTAAAAGGGGACAAAGCACGAAAACCATCGTTCGATAATACCGCTATACACCAAAACCACAAAAGGTCAACGCGCGAACGGCGTGTTACGTCACGTCAGAAATAGAGTGCACGTAAAGGTAAATATACCTGGTGTGCTGTGTCACCGTTACATTGGCGCCCACGTAAATGATGTTTCATTCTTTCAAACGAGTCTGATTGCCCCCCCCCCCTCCATCAAACGGGTTCCAATCTCGCGTAATAAGACGACTGGCAACAGGGAGAGGGAGTAGGTCGAACATAATCAAGATCATTCGCAAGATGAAAGCCTTTACGGAGGGGAGCAGAAAGGTCAAGTGCTCGGACAACCCATCGACTTTCGACATCAGTATCTACACTGACTGTAATTTCCATTGAATAAGTCACCTTGCACTTGTCTTTTTGCTTCCTACTATGCCTGTTTTCATTGCACTGATAATCATTATCGTCCTGTCAGGCGATCGTTATCGCCCGACCATTTTGAGTCTAAATGAAACGTTGCGCGAGATGGGATTGTTCACAATCGATGTTCGAGTAAATTCTCGAATCGTGTTATCTTCGACGTTTATGCGAATTTACGTTTTTTATGAATGTCATACATAAAGGCAGAAGGTAATGGGAAATTGCATGAATACAAAAAGCATAAGTTTTTCAGATAAAATTATGATAAAACACAGTAACTTGCACATTTGGTCGTGGAAGGATGTCATATTTATATGATCAATTTACGTACCAAATTGTGAATTTTATTTCGAAATTCAAAGAAAATCATCGCAAATGGACGGTAACAGTAAAGATACGAAGAATACGTAAACGGGAATTGCGTGACAGTTGTTGCATCTTATTGTTATTCTAAAATATGTAATCTTATCTCTTCAGCTACTCGCGCACTGTAGTTTTCACGACTTGTAACAAGTGAAGAGAGAAAGCACAAAATTTTACTGGAAAATTTACTCTTAAATAATACGAAACAGCAGACAAATTGCAAATGAAAACTCATAGTAATATAGTAATATGGTAATATAGTACATAAATTCGTAGTGGTATAAATGAAGCTCACAAAAGTATTCGTACTCGTACCAGTTGTATCCTTGTGGAATTAAAATATTCGTAAATATTTGTAAATTTCCTATCGCCCCTTAAATTGTAGGAATTAGATCAATTTTATGAGATTACATTTCCGATGATTTGCTTAAGTTTGCATTTACGTATATATTACTATTTTCAATTAATGATATATCATTCGAATACGTAGTTATTGCACAACATATCCTTGCTGATAAACGTTTCAGAATGTATATTCTTAAAGAATATTAATAATTCGAATTCAAAAATTGCGAGGGTACGAATACTTCTGACTCACTGTAGATATAATAAATGTTTATTAAATATTTTTTACAAAAAATCGGTAATCTTTCTGTTTCTTTCATTTAATTTCGTTTATTAATGCGATATCTATATATTTCGTATCAACGAAAATGTGGCTGGATAATCGGGAGTCTACTATACTTAGAATTTATAATATACAAAATTGATGTTTTTATTAAGGAAAAAGTTGTTTCAAATCACCCAAGGAATCCCTCATTTCAAGGATTCGATGCTATTTTGGGACACTCTGTATATGTGCTATATCTTCCGTTCTGTCTTTCCTGCTATAAAACGTTCACAATTCGTTGTTCCATATACATATGTATATGCATAAGTCAGCGTACTCCTGCCACGCACATGACAGCTGTCGCATATAATACAGTGGTCTTAACTGCGTACAGAGGTCTCCAGTTAACTGCGCGCGCAGGCCTTTGCGCGTCGTTATGATGAATGTACTATATGCCACAGCTGACGTGTGTATCGGAAATACTACACTGACCTATACATATACATATACGAGACAACGAACTGTGAACGTTTTATTGGAAGAAAAAAAGAAAGGAAGATATGGGATATATAATGGTGTATCTGGACTATCTACGTGCGACAATAGGTGCTATTCACTTTGCATTTAACTGAAAAATGTAAGCACATTGCTAATACAGTGAGTCTAAATGCTAGTGCGACTTGAACATCATTTTCCAGGAGAACGGTTGAATTGCGATCCATGGTTCCTTTCAGACTTTTTATCCCCATGGCGAGTAGAATATGATGCAATAATAAAAAACTTTGACCTTGAATGTCAAGGTAAAGATCAATTTTGTTAGATCAAGATTGCTAGATTAACGCTATCGTAGCTGAGACATTATTTTCAAACACCTTGTACATACATAGAAGCAAAGGGAATTCCATTCTTGCCGCGGATATGACAATATTTAGTGAGATCCATTGATAAGATAATGTTATTACATCCGGTTTGCGATCAGCGGATTTTGATTTGATCCGAACATCCGATTTGGTGGTCAAGTATTTCCGGTTTACGCTGATAAAACGCATTTTGGGATCGATAACAGATAGAAGATCCTTATCAACTTGAATCAGATCTGATAAGAGGCTCCTATCAGTCAAAATCGGATACAATCGGGACTCGTTATCAGCTTAAACCGGAAGCTACTAAGCTAATATGTAATCGCAAAACGAATGTAACTGACCACAGACCGGATGTTGTAACATTGTCTAACCAGATATTGATCTGATCAAATATTACTTCATTTCGAGCTCCAAAATTAAAATAGTTCATACTACTGAAGATTAGTTAACTTTTTAATTTTCAATACGTCTAGATCGAATGTTATAAACATCCCAAGATAATTGTAATTATTTTCATTGAATTTCATTGAAAATTTCAAATACATATTCGATAATCCCCTTATATTATTGCATACAATTAAGTCAGATATTTGCCCACCAGAGTTCTCACTTCTAATCACTCGTAAGCTTGAGAAGAAATTATTTGATACAAAAAATGTTAATTTTATTATTTTTATTCTATAAATAAATTAGATATTTACTTCAGGTCACAATGCCGACAGGTAGATTTTTCCCTAATATATAATTACTGGCCTGCGAATTTGATGTATTTATAGCCTGTAGAGCTCCGTGAAATACAATAAAAGACAAAACTTTCATTAGATCCAACGAGTTTGTAAGTTCATTTTGAACCCAATAAGACACTTAAAAGAAGAAAGAAATTCCTACATATGTTTTCTTTCCAAATTACTTTATAACATGTCAGTCATTTTACATAAAAATCCATGTCTATTAATTACCATGTGCTTTATCTGTTGGGCAGTACATTCCGAGTAGGCGTACTCCTAACTGAACTCAATAGAATAAAATCAACCTCTACTTATCTCTCATTTTCGAGATGTCCGGAAAAATGAAGATTTGCACAAATTTCAACAGTCCAATTATAACTTTGTAAAGTTTCTACGAAGCTTCACCCTATCTTTATCCTTATCTCCGATCAAACCTTACCATTCTATGAAAATAACTGACGAAGTTCTATAATTTTCCATTACAGCAGGAACAGTGGTAATCATAACATGTTCAAAGAGCCAATTATTTACCAACAGCCTAATAAATAATGCACAGCAGAGAATTTTTAAACCGGACATTTAACGTTCCTACGAAACTTCTCGGTTCGGTGAAAA
This sequence comes from Dufourea novaeangliae, assembly GCF_001272555.1. NCBI lineage: Eukaryota > Metazoa > Arthropoda > Insecta > Hymenoptera > Halictidae > Dufourea > Dufourea novaeangliae. The sequence goes on from NW_015373923.1 coordinate 11,589,887, forward strand.
ACGAACGAGTTCCTTAACGTTATTAAAATAGTAATCACCGAGACAGTGTCTTCCCAGTTGTTTGTCTCGCGGGAGTAGCGGGAGAAAAGCCACGGTACCGTGAAGATTGTTCAATCGCCCAATGCCTTCCGGGAGTATCGTGTATGCGTGTGTGTTTCAAGAACAATCGATCTTCATTGTTTGCCATCGGTTCGACTCGCGTGTCTCTCGACCGAATCTGCCCGATTATTGATTTTTCCCCCGGATCCGTTATTACGTTTCCACGTACCGCAACGTGGAACCAGACAGAATTCTCACGAATTCCCTGCCAGTCGCATGCACACGACCCGCCCACCTCGCATTTCTTATTAGACGCAATCCCATCAGATTGCCGGGCGCGGGCGTGATTACACCCTCGGGTGCAGGTGCGAAACATTCCCGTCCAGCAGATCCCGAATGTAATTTCATTTTATTCGGAACGTTGTACACCTCCGCTTGCTTTATTAACTGTTTTCACCCTACAACGCCCACGGTGACGATTTCGTAATGTTTGATTATAACGTGTATACAGGGTGTCTCGGCTAACTTGATCACCTCGAATAATCACTTAACGGTACACTTTCTGAAAATTTTGAGGTATGAAACTTTTTTCTATTATCTACCGTTTTAACGCAATGATTTGGCCCAGTTGCGTGGGACACTTTGTATAATACCGAAAGTAGATTTTTTATGGAGTTAATCTAAGGACGAATGTGACGATTTCGTAACATACGAAAAAATACGTAAACCTGATATTTACAGATATACTTTAGAATTTATATGTTTATAGAGATGGTAATAAAGAATAACAAAGTTGTTTTTCTTAAAATAAAAACTCAGACGTTACAAGGTTACATTGCCTCGGACAGGAAGAAAGGCACGCGATGCCTGCGGAGAACGATAGAACTCTGTTTCCTTTCATTTTTAACCCCTTTGCTCCTAACTCTAGAGCTGGCGTATGAGCCGTTCATATACCAAAATGATTAATTTTAAGAATACAAAAGGTTAAGCACCCAACAGGGGCTCCGCCGCTAACATTTGAAAAAATTCAAAAAGTGGAATTAGTCACTTTTGCTGTGTAAACGGCTCATACGTATACATATGTAGGTGAGTCGTTAAGTACAAGATTTAAAGTAATAAAAAAAATATAATTTTAAATAAATATTGCTTGTATGTAAACTATTATATTATTTACTGTTGTTTTTATGATTGGAAAGTGATATTTTCCATGCAATGAATTAAAACAACATTCAATGCGACGGAGTAAGGAACGGGCGTATTCGGCTAATGCTGTCGTGAAATTATTTTATTGTCCTGTGGTCTGATTCGACTGCGTATTTTCATGCATAATACATACTTTGCATGGAGTAATTTATAGAATCAAAGAATAAATAAAAAATGGCTTTTTTTAACTCTAGAGGGCTATGCTTCATCGAAATAACAATCGCGGTGAAAATATCAGGACAGTGCAAAAGTTTTAATGAAGTTGCTGCGGACGATGTAATTGCCATAATTTTGTGAAGATAATATATAATCTGATTGATGTATTATATACCGATGGCAACGTAACAACGTAAAGTGTTAATTGGAACAAAAATTGACGTAACTGTATGAGTTGTATTGGCATAAACTCGGAAACAAACTTTTATAGTGTCAATTTCCACGTTATAACGGAACGCGAGTTTTATAAAGGAATTGACGTTACAAACACCGTAGAATTTATTTGTGATCTGTTTCGAGCAGCTGATAATTTGATCCTACTCTGAGATAAATAAAAAATTTAACAAGAAAAATGTTTTAATCTTTGATGTCTTGGAAAATCAAATCTTTCGTTCTTTTTTAGCTAAACCATGCATAGTTTATTACAGAAAGAGCACGTGACACTGGACACTAACTGATAAAATAAATAATTTTTAATGAAGTGACATAGTCTACTCTTTTTTATCAACGACCTCCTAAACTTTTTCACTCATCCAGTAGTTTGTTTATCGTCTCCAATGCTGTTGTTCAGCGAATAAATTAATTTTAAGGACATATTTTCGTTCAGATACTGTTTTGTAATTTATTTGAAACACACTTTTCTTTGTGTTGTATATTGATGAAAAAGTAGTTAGAAGTGTTAAAATTATTGCAGAAATAAAATAATACGCAACAAGTCGGTAAATATTAATATATAAGGTACAATATCATTGACAAAGACAAGCAAGAACGTACGGCGCAATGCAATGAAGTACACAGTCTACACAAATATGTATACATATGTATACTAAATCACTATAAACATAGAAATATAAAGATTTACTAACACTCTCTTATCATCGACAAAAACAGCACGTGTAGTTTTATAAAATAACCTGTACCATTCGTTCGTCATTTCAATGAATGAAAAAATTTTATTTTCTAGGGTTAATTGCTGATTAAATAATAAAATTATATCAGTGTAATCGTTTCATTTTATGCATATATTTTTGAAAAAATTTGATTATAAAGTTTCGACGTATTTTGACATTTTGAGATTGAAGCATATTTATGTAAAACGTTGAGACACTAATTTCGTTTAATCTTTATCGTTCTTAATAAGGGATATGGGTTTAATATGTCTGTTAGTAAAGTATCAAACGTAAACCGCGAAATTTTTAATCGTTTCAAAAACTTTCCGATTTCGATTTAACAACCGAAAGACTCGCTAATCCTGCCGAATTATATCAAGGTTAATGAAAACTTCTGACGAAGGTTACGGCCATAGTACTGCTTTACCCTACTTCCAATTCTAATTCGGGAGGTGCACTGTATATACATAGTATCTCTGCTCTTCAAATTACGTTTCGAAAATAATAAAATTAGAAACCGCGGAAGAGCCAACTCGCAAATAAATCCCGAACGCCAAAATTAAACGGAGTATCAAAGACAAAATAACAACAACAACAGCGAGCAGCCAGACCACATTCCAGACTATCAAAAGTTGTTACTCGTTGTAATGCATTACAGCGATAATTTCGGGAGTCCTGAGATGCTTCTAACTATTCCTTATAAAATGATGGGTATGCAAAGCATATGCAAATTATGAAGTAAATTTATATTCATAGTTTACGAAATAATTTTAAATAAGAAATACCATATTCATAAACACAAAAGTTTTGATGCAGTTAAATGTAATCTTAAAAAGTCGAGTCACAGAATTTTTCTTACAATTAAAAGTTTATATGTATACAGAGTGTCCCACGTAAGTGTCACCATGAAATTTTGGGACTTTCGTTGAACTTTACGAAAAATTGTGTTAGATAAAAGTTGAACTATATTTAAGTGTGCACAACTTTTATGGGTCAGATTTTGTTTATCCGCACTTTCTTCAGTAATATGAATGTTACCTTCTGTGAGAGCCTTGATACACCACAATGTTACACAAATTCTGTTAACTTTTTTTACGTTATTTGTGCTTTTTTGTTACATATAGTCGTTGGATTTTTCACGAACTCTTCTAATAAAAAATATTTTAAAGAAGGTGTAATTTCATTTTAAAAACAAAAGATACCATCCATTCCCTTGAAAAAATTCAAATATAAAATAAAAACTCCGACTTACGGAAGTTATGCACACTTAAATATAGTTCAACTCTTGTTTAACACAATTGTTTATAAAATTCCAGGAAAGTCTTGAGATTTCACGGCAACACTTACATGGGACACCCTGTACATTATACATATATGACAAAACTAAGTTAAGGGGAAGTTCTGGTCTAGAAATGAAAAATATCGGTGTGTTCCAAATCATCAAACTTTTAAGAATACATATTTAAATGAATTTTTTAAAATTTCAACAATTCCCGAAATTATAGGCATTTGAATAACCACATTTACAAAGCCGTCTTTGTTCCACTGTTTTTAATCGAGCTAATTTTTATGATTCTCCACGATGACAAGAATGTCAACAGCAGTTTTTCAAAGAGATGGAAGGATTATGGTCCCGGAACAGCAGATTAGCGGTAAGTCGCAAAAGTTGTATCATTTTCTTCGCGTAAAACTTTAAACGAGTTCTTCTAGAAACGACGTTTCTTAAACCGATAGGACAAAATATCTCGAAAAGTTATTAATCGATTCAATTACAACCTGTTTTTATTTTAAAGAATATACTTTATTGATGGTGGCTATCCCCTAACATTTTGAGAATTTTCGAAAACCTGTACTTTTCAAAGGCGTTGAAAACAGGAAAATATTGGGTAAACATGATTTTAAACCTGAAGTATCGTCTTTCTCTTAAAAAAAATTAATTTTAAAGGTAGGTCCCTTAGAAAGTTTCGTTAGAAATTATGTAGAAGCCAATAATATTCGAATGTAAAAAAATATACCGACATCCAGGAAACAATAAATAAACAATGCACGCGGCTGAAAACGAGATCCCTCGTTTCCGGTCGCCAACGCATTCACTATGAAAACGAGATTTCTCGTTGCCCGGTCGTTAAATGTGTCAACATCGCCAAGCTTTTCGTCTGGACAACGAAGGTGACGATCCATCGTCCACGCGATAAGATTGCTAATTATACAATAGCACTTCAACTCGACAGCATTTGCCTAGTTTGCTTCTTTATTCGTTGCGGCGCGTAAGTTCCCAGACAAGAAGACAAAAACGTTCGCGCTGAGAACAATGGCGTCTGAAACGTTCTTGAAAGCGCATCGATTATAGCTTGCTGAATTATCGGGCAACAATTTGCGCGTTGCGATAACCGGCCTGTCTCTTCCTCTCTCTCTCTCTCTCTCTCACTTTGCCTGGAGATCGATTGCACGTTCCGAAATAGCGATAAAAGGTGAACGGAGGAAGAAACACTTGCACAAATTTGTGCAACCGGCGGGACCATAATTTCCAGAATCCTGTAAGAGAAGGAGAGAATAAGAAGGTGGAAGCGGTAATAATGTGCGAAGAAGGTCACGCACGTAGCATGCGCTGGTAGCCAAAGCAAGAAATTAGGACCGAAGAATGTTGTTATAACTGGGACCGATAAGCGTGGCCCGACTTAGGGCCTAGGAGACTCTGAAAGTCACCCTCGGGTGACGATCGAAAACGAACATACTGCCAATGTTTCGTTGGTCGTCGGCTGGGACGGTCATAAAACCAGTTCTTGGTTCCTAAGCAGAATTATCGATACATATACAGGGTGTAAGAAAAAGGTTGTCCGACCCGGAAGTGGGGCACTCAGGGGGTGAATTGGAACAAATTTTTCCTCAGCAACAATATAATCTGAGGCTTCGTTACCGAGATATTAACGAAAAACCCCGACCAATCAGAGCGCGAGTTTGCTAGCCGAGTTCCCGCGCCAGCGGTGGCTACGCGCTGCGATTTGTAGCCAACGCTACCGCGAGAACTCGGCTGGCAAACTCGCGCTCCGATTGGTCGAGGTTTTTCGTTAATATCTCTGTAACGAAGCCTCAGATTAGATTGTTGCTGAGGAAAAATTTGTTCCAATTCACCCCCCAAGTGCCCAATTTCCGGGTCGGACAACATTTTTGTTACACCCTGTATATATATACATAGATTATAGTTGTAATAATAAAGAGACGGTAACATCGCAGCCTTCACGTACCCCTCTTTTTCCTAACAATACTCGATGACGTTTGAAGCGTTCCACGAATAGATGAAATTATGAAGGTATTCTCATACTTCTTATTTTTGCTCACGTTGCTTGTCTCTTTCTTCCATAGAAGTTTTGTAGACAATATTGTAAGATTCTGGTTCATAACATTGCGTTGTTAAGACATTAGTGTGCTTCTTGACTGTGTCTGCGCGTACGTATGAGTCCGTTTAACTGCTAATATCTCGGAAATGAAGCTTCAGATTACAAAACAAGACTTTTCGATTTGTATTTGCATGAAGAATATGCATGTTGCCGATTGTCCCATCTTTTCGGGACACCCTGTATACATATACAACTTGAACAGCTGATACACTGGCTGGATCAATGACCTAGTTAAATTTAATGGGAAGAAATAAAATGAAATGAATGGAACCAACTCGTGAAACAGATGAAGAGCGTGCCTCTCAACCCAGATAGCACATGACGCCTTGAAGACGCCCATGTTACGGCTATTTTAGGTCTAAGGCGCCTTTAAGCAGTCTTCAAGGCGTCGTTAGGCGTCATGTGGTATCTGGGAAGTAGAAAAACCAAATTCGTAGGTCAATTTTTATGTTATTTTTAGTACAAAAAAAACAAAATTCAATCCTTGACATACATACAATATCCTAATAATATTCTATGAAAACTGCATATCATATTTACATAAACAAAAACATCACGCCGCAAATTTAGCACTGCCGCAAACTTGACGTCCTTCAATCAAATGACGTCCGTGGTCAACTGGTTAAGAAAGAAATTCAACAGTCAGGAATTTTTACACTTTCTGTCGTGAATTTAAAAAATCATCACGGATTTTTAATTAGCAACCTGTAGGTAGACGCCTTTCTATTGCCGTTTGGAGGAAATCGGTGCGCCTGCAATCTCGTGTTTCAACCCTGTCCGTATGTATGACACTTCAAAGGAGGAAAAGCGTCCTTCAAAGAACCAAGACCTTCGCTTATTATTAGCAATTTTATCGATTAAACCGGGGTTCACGGGTTGTTTAATTTCCCGTGATCAGGGTCTTTGTACACACGTCGGGTGTGTGTGTGTTTTTCTTTCTTCCACCGAGGCATCGTTCGAAAATTTAGGGCGGCCGGAGAGCTCTTAGGAGACCGCTGATCACTTTCGCGGAACAAGGTCGAGACTCGCGATCGGGATTTGCGTCGTTGACTCGAGGATGAGCTTGGATAATTATAACATATCAGAATGAATAATGCAACAGAAGACAGGTTGCACTTCGAAAACAAACGAATCGTTCGAGGGTCCATTGTGAAGGAAATTATTTGTCGATGACGGTTGCTATTATGTATTTCGAATAGAACCTATTCTTTTAATGATTTCTCGTTACTTGGGAAAAAATCAAAGTGAATTAATGAAGAGTGGCGTAATATTGTTTGATGTGTTCATCACAGTGAGCACAAAAAATAATAAGAACCGAAAAAAGGAGAATATATAATATTAATATTATTACTAGATTTTGGATTTAATGCATTTATAAAATATATGAATACATAAAGTATTATATAACAGGAATTTTAAACAATAGATAATGGTTATTATTGTTTTAATTTCATTATAATAATAATATTATTTGTGATTTCGCCTAAAGATCTAGAGTCTGTCTCTTCTTTAATTTATAAGTTTTTCAAATAAGTAATAACTTTAATTTTCCACTGACTGCGAATAATATACGATATATCAGATTATGATCGTCAAAATGCCAGTGGTACAAATGAATTTTACATGATTTCAAGAAGTTTATATAAAAAACTGGATGTTGTGTACACTTAACAGTAATATAGACGAAATGAAATATTTTAGAATCTCAGAATTACTTTACTATATTATGTACTACTATACACTATAACTCGATACGTATTGCCATTTACCTTTCAAGTATAATAATTATTGTTTTATATCGAACCATACAATTTTTAGAACTATTATTCTGAACCTTTTCTAAAATAAAGTAGTGGCGATAATATAATTAATGCGTACGCTTTATAATAAAAAGTTATAATAAAAATACTGGATGCCCTTGAATAAAAAAAAACTTTCTTGTCCATCAATAAAGAGTCGGTGAGTAATTATGACAAGAAAGATCCGCACCATTTTCATTACCCGATATATCAGTTTCAAAATAAATTTTAAATGGGTAAAACTGTGAAGTTAAAGTCGATTAAAAAGTAACAGCAGAGATCTATTTTTTGTATTTTAACGAATACAATATTATTTGAATATGTATGAAATTCGTGTTTATTATACTAAAAGACAATTTACGACGAACTTTACAAAAAACGAATATCACAGGGACTTTAATAATAATTTTAAAATTGGATGACATTATACTAAACAAAAAGTCTTTTCTTTTCAGAATTACTTTGCCGTTCATGCTATTCCAATTCAATTTTATTTATTATTACATTCAAAACAATTTTGTTTATCATTAAAGAAACCTATTTGTTGTCGCTACTGCTCATTAAACGTGTTAAAATTTGACAACCTCCTCTAAAAATTAGCTACCTAATTTACATATTGTAATTCTAAAAATAATTTACAGACACTTGATTTTACAAATATTAATCTGTTCAAAACAATTAGTTGATCATATACTGCGTATTGTAACAAGGGTAATACTAGGAATTAGTTTTAAATCAAAACGAAATTATACTTTCACTTCCTAATACTACACGATACTATGATACACTAAAATAATTGGTTATTACCTACTCTTACTGAACACTTGCTGATCGACCAATGCATATAATAATGAGTAGTTCTTATTAACCCATTCGTTGCGGACCAGCGTTAATGCAACATTTTGTTACATAAAAATTACCGACCCAAAAATTTTTCTGAAAGCATTTATATTATTTCTTATACACATTTATCAGTAATAAATAATTATATATATATAATTAGTTATTACTAATAAACACATGGGGTAAAGTGAGCATTTTAACTTTTTGTTTTCAAGTTGCGTTTTACAACACTTCAAGTTTGTCTGAAGTATTGCTACTCGTAATTTGTCAATAGCCATGTTTAAATTAAATTATAAAATTATCCGTACACATTTTTATGGAAAAGAAAAAATTTTATTCTACTTTAAACTCTTTTCGGGCCACTTTGCCCCGGTATTCCCTACTAAACGATCTAATATAACGAACTTACTGACATTTTAACACTAGCACTGCCGAACCCGCCAAAATGACGGATTAAATGTTTACTACTTTATCATTACCTACTGAAATTATAAATGTACTTTCGACGGAATTTATGTTGGCTTTCAATTTACTACAGATTTTATTTTATGGTATATTATGCTAGATTGTCCCATATATTCTGTATATTATGGTATTATACAATTTAATTTAATATACATACAATGCTGGTAGTTCTAGGGTTAAGATGGTTTACCATATACATTTTTCCCCTATTGTTTACCGCTATATGGTAACGCGATGGGGTACATACGAACGTCGTATTTCATTGGCACGGGGAACGGACGCAGCTGTATCTGCGTGAGAAGCCTTTCAATGCCTTTTTGCACATATCCTCCGGCAGTGGCAGATTAGCCGTATTACGATAGAGATAGGTGAACGGTAGGCGTATCAGGAGTGATTTGCATAATAACGCGGCAGCCCCGCTTCGGGCGCGAGTCCGCAAACCATACTCGCTATTACTCGATCAGATGATAAGCCGGGTACTATCAAAATCTAGTAGTCTGATAGTTAATGGACGTAACGATTCGGAATGATTCTCGGACACGAATCTTGTTAACAATCTGAAGTTCCTATTAGGTCTTCTCATTTACCTCGTCACTTCTAATGATAAGAAAGGATTCAACGAATATTTTCTTTTAGGAATGCCTTCTTCTGAAATTGAAATCGAGAGCCACTTATGGAGGATTAGAAAAGTTTTCCGTACACCTTGTACAGAATTATTGTACTTTTTATTGTTTACCAAACGGTGCTGATAATAAGCAGTATATTTTGCATCAGGCGTGCATTATTGAGTATTTGAATACGATGATTTAAGGAAAACGACGAGAAAGGAAAGAAATAGGAGGTTGAAACACGAATATGCACTAAAAAATTCGGAACAGCTAAAAAGTCAGAAATGAGCAAAAGACTCGGAAATGCGGTGAATACACAACACTGAGCCCAAGGCTAAAAAATATGCTGAATACATGACAATAAGCCAAAGCTAGAAAATATGCTGGAAACTCGAATATGAGCTGAAAAAAGTCTAGGAAGACAATTGAGAAACATCGAATTAAGAATAAACAGCTGTTAACACATCAACGGTCCACATTTTTCATATTGTGGTAGAATATATCTTGTTAAGGTTTTGTTGATATAGGTAAGTATAAATATTTACACGTTGACTTGAACACTTAAGCCAAATTCGCACCAGCGGTTACGGTACGGTAAAATCACGTCAAATCAGGCAGCGGTCTTTATCGCTCACATATAATACAGTAGACTCAAGTTAAAGTAGCGATGCGGGGCTCTCGAGGCGGGTTTTTCCTGGAAACGCTAGTTTAACGTGAGCCAATGGACACGCAGGATCTCGTGGCAGCTTGATCGATCCACCAATTGGATTAGAACTTTGGTTGCAGATAACCAAATGTGTGTGAATAATGCGCGTGAGTATGGACGTCCCTATCGCTACTTTAACGCGAGTCTACTGTACAATGAGAGAAATATAGTCAAAATTCAGAGTGATCGAGATCTTATCGTGCCCTTGACCATTAGTTTGAATCTGGCGTTATTATTTGTATCTTTGTTATACTACTAATTATGATATATTCAAATGATTTTGAATGCTACCGTTTAGAAATTGTTGAACATAACTAGCAAGTTAACTGTTACTATGAAAAAACCAATAAAGGTGGTTATTAACTCTGAAAACCAATAGATCATTGTCAATAAACAAATTTATACTGTTATGACCATTAGAACATACAGCTATATATGTATGTATTTAGTGTAAAACGAATCCTAGGAAACCTTTTTTAACGCTTAAAGATAACTGAACACTTTTTCCGATAGCTGTTGAATCACGTTATTCTGTATTTCGTGTATAAATTAAATGCTATTATTTTGCCTAAATAAAGACGCCTATTCTTTTCTATTCTCTCAAATATTAGTGAGGACCTTTTATACATTCAGTAGGTGAAAAATATTTATATCAGACGTTTAGTTTGTTCAATCAAATATATTTTTGCAAGTGATAGTAATATATCTGATTAGTAGTTCAGTAATATGTTGTGAAAAGCGTAGATTTACCCCACGGGTAATCAAAGTGTTAACAAGCACAAAGTGTCAATAACAACAATAGAAGACCACCGCTAACACATTCACCATCGTCGACCACTGGTGACTGGCAATGAGCCCTCCGTTTATATCCCGTCACTCACGAATGACCATAATATTAACGTACACTGATTTTGTTGGGTTTTCCGTTCATGTCACGTAATATGTACCACTAATCGATGATACTACAGTAATGTCTCGATGAGTGTGACGTACTCGGATCCGCTGAGAAGCATTCATGACAAGACGAAAAGGTTTTTAACCTCCCATAAATTTGTTTTTTTTTTCCGAAGCCGAGCCTCTGCTTACCTTCTACTTACTCTGTTCTGATTGATTCCAGAGGGGGAGTCCCCCAGTAGTGGGAATGACGCCGTTGTTCGTGTCGTATGCATCCAGGAATCATGTATAAGTAAATATAGAAAATTATGTCATTAATTACACGAAAAAGAGGAAGAGCGCCTGAAGTAAGAAATTTTATGCGAACTTTTACAACAATATGAAACGATTTAGAAAAAACAAATGCTAGGAGCTAGACTAGCAAAGTAACAACATTTTGCGATAATTCTGATAGAAAATGTTATCCCTATTTATTTCAATAAACACCATTAAAATGATTATTTTATCATTTTATTGTATGTATTCATTAACACTTTCAGACCTGGTAGTCACATTTGTGTACATGAAGTTTCTTACAATTTCACACAAACCCTTAGGTACAATGTGTTTCAGATCCACATTTTCCTTATAAATTTGACTTGTTTCATGTTCTGAATTTTTTTACCAGGTCTAGTGAATTCAGAATTGAATAACATTGATTACATACTGTGCAATGACATCTAATAGTAGGAACCTGAAAGCAGTATAACAATTGTCCACATGTCTTCTTCAGTTTCAAGTGTTATAAAGTGTCATGTATGTTTCTTTCCTCATTTGTATTCTCTTAGGTGTCATGCGATACTCGAGTAAAAAAAAAAATTATTAAACAAAATATTATCAAAACAGTCCACTGCGTTAAAATGTGTAATCAAATATTATTTTGTTCGCTTAAAAAAAAATTCAGGTCTGAAAGGGTTAATATTGCTACAGTTTAACTGTTTCATAATCTTACCCTATTTATTTTTAAATATCAACGTATTACTTCTCACATTTTATGGCGTCAATCACCGATGGCCGACGCGGCCTGAATGGAAAGTTCACTGTCAATCACCGGTGTCCGACGCGGCGTTTAATGTGTTAATCGTGAACGGAAAGTCTGGCGGAATACGGCTGGTAGGGAAATGTGTTAATTTCTTTTGTTTCATAAAAATGCAATCAAATTATATATCGTTAAGTAAAACCAACGGTCCATACGCGGGAGTTTAATACACAACGGTTTCTCGTCGGCTAGCGGGGTCGGTCGTGAAGAAAGAATTTTCACGTTTCCAACCACCTTCCGCATTGCACCAGATCGGTTACGTCACTGTTTTGCCCCTGCCAACCGCGGGGCGCACCCGGTTTCCCTCTTAAGCCGCGTTCACAGGCCCGCGGCGACGGCAACAGTTGCACCGCACGCCAAGGGAAGCTAAATTACAGAAAGAGGTGGAACTTTTCCGTGGCAGTAAATACGGAACAAATTTCCGCCGAAACGAATGGGAGCATGCTCAACAAAGCGATGTATCAACGTGGAAGCGTGGAACGAGTGGAACGAAACGGTGAAAGACAATGTCGCGAAACGTCGTTTAAAGGGGGGAGCCTGGTATAAACAGCTAAAATGAACGAATTTTTAAGAATTTATTGTGAAAAAAGTATTAAACCAATAACTTTGAAACTTTGAGAATATTTTATTGCACAATTAAACTGAATACAAAATGTTTTATTTTCACGACAAATTCATAAAAATTATTGTTATAAGAATTTATGTGTAGCCGGTGAGCAAAAAAGGTGTTTCGTTTCAAATTCGAAAAATGTTTTTCTCTCTTATCAACGGATACCTTGATTGATTTGGGAGAAATAAAAATTGCTGTGGAACTCAATTGTTTGAAGCAATGTCAGTAACACGTAAGCAAACTAATCATAATAAACGATCCGCCAATCGAGGGTTAAACGAGTTAAGTGACGAATTGATGACACATAGAATTAGATATGAAGGTATGCGTTGACTGACTTATGCGCCGAATAATTATTCGCGAATCGCTGCGTCACTGCATGCGACCAATGACGATTTCATTTCGTTCAAGTTTTCGTCACTGAATTCCTTTCGTCTGTGACGCACGTGATCCGGTCTCAGCGAGCAAACTGTTTGCGAAGATAGATACCGCGGTTGGTACGAGTATAATTAAGTGATCGTGCGCGCTGATTCCATCGATCGGTCGGTCAGTCTATAATTTAAATGTTTTCACTCATTGCAGAAGACGATTAAACTGTTACTAACCGTATTGCTGTCTTTTTCTTCATTATTGCTTCACAGGTTGAAAGTGTGGGAATAGGTATCGTAACTGATCAAATATTAGTAGAAAATATTAAGAAAATTGTTACTCTGTTGGTAACACTTCACTGTTTAACAAAATTTTGAAAATTCTAAAGTGATGGAATTAAACTGCTTTTATTTACTTCGGTTTTAATTGCTCCATATAATGGTAAACTCACTTTTGTCTCTATACGTAAGGATTTTCTAAATTTATTTGTAAATATGATTTTGTGGGTGCCATGTGTGTAGTTGGTAGTGTAACCGGGTAGAGGGCGATTCTACGTGAAAATACAAGAAAAAATAAATCGAAAACATACAACAAAACTGTTTCATTTCAGACTTCGTTTTCGAAATAATCGAATTTGAAAATCCGCTAGATAAGTACGCATGTAACTAAATAGGACTTGGCTAATGCGTCTGTTCATTGAATTCCGTTTCTACTTACTACCATGAATACACGCGTTTCACATTAATCTTAAAAGTCGATTTTCTCGGAAACGAAGTCTCGAAGGAAACAATATTATTTTATATTTTCAACTTATTTTTTCACGCAGGATCACACCCTACCCGGTTGTATCACCATATACTTGACACCCTGTATATTGTGTGAAATCAAAAATATTTATCAAAATTATTTACATCCTGTATTTATATTTTGCCTACATGCATTATTGTTTTCAGTATTATTTATTAAATACAATAGAAATAAAGTCAGAAAAATTGTACTAGGTAAATAATTCAAGAAATAAATCAAACTGAAGAGCGCTAACTTTATGACATGAAAGAGAAAAACTAAAACCAGCATCGTATTCAGCAACCTTTATTTAACAAAACAAACCAGGTTTAAGTTTCATCATTTTGGGACTTGTGGAACAGTAGGTACTTTTTTAACCGTGAGCCTGTACATATGTATACCAACTTTTTGATTACACCGTTCAACAAATTTTGAGTTTCTTTCGAACTTCCCACATTTAATAACCATTTCTTATAGACTTTTGTACCCTGAATACGAATCTGCAAACGGTTTTTCGCCAGCACCCTTAGTTTTCGAGAAATTTGATTTTGCAACAGTGCAAATTTTCAACTTTGAACACTTTCTGTGTACAAACATTAATAGTTATTCCGTTAGTTGTTGCGTCAAATTATTCGATAAACTCTCCTGAACAAAAAGATACATGTTGTTATTTCATTATGAACATTTAAACATGATTAATCAAGGTTCAAAGGGAATAAAAAAAATAAACAAAGGGAATAGTGGGAAGTAAACAACGTGTTATCGTTAATTTTTGAAAAATACTATTTCGCGCGATTAGGAATTTAATTCCTAGCCGGCGCTGATCGTTCCGTATCGTTGCCAGAAATGCACTAGTCCGGCCGATAAGAAATGTTTCAGTCGCTATAGAACCGACCTTGCATGTCCAAACGATCCACGATTACCACGCTATTATACCCTTCCGCCGACAGCGTACTTAACACTTACTTCCTGCCAACCGTAAAAACTTTTTCCTCCGCTCGTTTCATGCTCGTGCAGATAGAGATCTATCCATCGTTCTGATATCAATTCTGATAACTGATCAACATGAATCGACGCGATGTCATATACACTTTGTAGAAAAACTTAATAACAACGCTCGTGTCGCCTTTTGCATTTGACTCAATATAACCCTTAACTTCAATTTTATTTCCATTCGATAGTCATTTATAAAGAGACGTTTATTTATTTTGAAGTTTCTTTGCATGAGAATGCAAAGCAACTAGCTGTACAGTAACTAATAAAATTGGGATAATAAGTAATAATATTTCCACCTCATCAGTTAAGGGTTAAGAAAAAATTTTCTGATATTACGACTCTTGTTATTTAACTAATAAATAACGCTACTATATATTTCAAGTAATCAACATCCATGCACTACCATTATCTTAAACTCATGAATTTTTTATTTTTTGCAACTAGATAGACAATCTATGCGAAAGATACGATAATGTAAAACTTTTAATGAGATTTAATAAAATTTGTATTTTATTTGTAACCTCATGAAACTACCGATTTTTGTTTAATTTTCGCTGGTGTACATTATTCTACAGAATTCTGAATATGCATAAAACTCCGACGTCTAATCGTCAAATTGCGTATATTTACATACATTATATAAATATAGATTTCTGTGGACTAATTTACAGAAATAATAATTAGACAGAAATCTTGTCTGTCAAAGGTCTTATCAAATTACTATTAAGATAAGAGCACCCTTAATCTTTCTTAAACTTTCACTAATATTGAGATTTAGACAAACATATATAAGCCATAAATGCATAAACTTATCACCAATTATCAATTATTTTCTCAGTGTTCCTGATTAATTGTGAAGATCTTGTAGGTACTCGAATATCAAAGAACAGCGTCCAATACTGACATTTATAGAAGCTACTGATATTGCTCGTCCTCGTGTATTTGCAAGATCGCAAGAAAGCGTGAATTACAAAAATAAGGATTAATCGTGTAAACAAAGGCTTGTGATGATCGACTTTTCTTCGAAATAAAAAATAAGTACTATTATTTGTAAGTTCGTAGTGTTTCGAAAACAATATCTTCGTTACCTTTTTATTAGACGAAAGAAAAATCATACAAGTCAATCTTTTTTGTTTTCCGTGAGAAATGCCGATGAAACGTATGAACGAGCCCGAAGTACATTTTCATTGCGTTCTATCAAACTTGTAAAAAAAGTTACATTACTGCGACTGGGAAATTTTATAACATCTACCCAATCAGTAAGACTTTGCCTCATCAAATGAATACTCCTTTAAATCGTTAGAATATTCTGTACCAAGAAAAATACTTTGAAAATGAAATCCATTTGAAAGCAGGTTGAAGAGCTTTTCTAGCTAGAACAATCGAAGTTGCGTATAACTGATACAATAAAAATAATTGAAAAGTCGAAAGAAACTGTAAAAAAAAAGTAGTAAATAAAAATATGATATAAATTAAGAAATGTAAATTGTAATTGTGTCCTTAAACACACTAAACAACTTTCCTAACAACCCAATAAGTACATATTTTCTCTAATGCAAAAATAATAATTATATTACGAATTTCGTTCTCGTGATTGAACTATGTGGCACTGCTATTCCACGCATGATATCGCCACGATATAAAATAAGAATCGTCTGATCGATTAACAATCATTCATATACGATAATCCAGAATGCACATCAGTAAAATTTCCCTTCGAAATCACTTCGTTTCAGCATTGATTTTACTCTGAAAAAGTAGTGGAACACTCGCCGTTCACGTGCAACAACCACTCGCCAGAAATTTCAATGGGCAATTAAACATAAACCCTTGCTTTACGGTTATTACGATTCTGAGAACAAAAACGCGCGCGGCCAATAATTAAAAAGCATTTCTCCGCTTTCTTTTTTTTTTTTTTTAAACAAGCTTATAATACCACTCGCTCGCGGGCAATATTTCTTCGTGGTAACATAAAACAGAAAAATTCTGTTCCGACGAAAAGAGGCGGATTTCTAATGCGCACCCACGTAACGCACGCGCGCGCGATCGTTAAGGGCGATAAACTAATTTGCTTTTAACGCGGACCGTAATTCACAGTCACAGGAAAAGCGTGTCAGCCTTTTTCCCCGAAAACAATTTCCTCTCTGTTTAAACCAGAAATTCAGCAGGGACGGTCGCTTTCGCACGAATAACTTCGAATCGATTCGCGAACGACTCGCGATCACGAGCGTGTAACGAAATAACGAGCGCGTTTTGGCGACCGCGCAACAACGATCGTTCTGGATCGAAACGATTATATCCGTTCGCATATATTTTCGTCAACTGATAACCAGAATCGTTCGTTCCAGATAAAACCCTAATTAGCAGCTAGAGGCTAGGTCGTCGCATCCGTTTTTTATTTAAGGGAATGCATTTGTAATGGGTTGGAAAGAGAGCGAACATTGAATTTCGGAATTACAGTGTGACTTACGCATACGTTTACATACACTATTGGCAAAAAATATTGCCTCGCTCGTGCACTGGTGAAAAATTGTCGAAATTGAATGTTCCATAACTTTGTTAATATTCATTAAGATTTGTTTAAATGAAAAGCAAAATCGAACAAAAAGATCGAGAAGGTTCAAGCTTTAATTTGCTTTTCATTTAAACAAATTTCGATGAATATTCACAAAGTTATGGAACATTGAATTTCGACAATTTTTCACTAGTGTACAAGTGAGGCCATACTTTTTGTCAGTAATGTACTTCCGAAATAACAATTAAGTGTAAAAATTAATATACAATTACTACTTAAGTATTTCCCAGTTGTTTTTACTTTTATCATACTTTAGTGATAAGTTTTTCTTATCTTTTAAATAAAATTTGTAATTTAGTAGGTACATACGTAATTTAGTGAAATAATAAAGGTAACAGCGTCTTCCGGGATCAAATTTATGAGTGACTGTATTATACACTGCCCAAAATTGAGAATTACATGTTGCATCCGCTGTGCTGGAAATTGTGAAACTACAGTAAGAGTTATATTAGTATCATATGCAAAAGAATGTCAAAATTAAAAAACACAAGGAAGTTCAATAATCTTAAAACCCCAATTTTTTGAAACACTGTATGTACTGTTTTGTTTCTTCGGGTAAAAAGACCTCTTAAAGATTAATGTATGTTTTTCTATGTTCCTTGTAAGTATCTACAAAAATACAATAAATATAACAAAATTATTGAAATGAAAATTTAATGGCGTTTCATGCTCCATAAAACTGTATAATGAAATTGTTAAAAATTTGTAGTTTAGAAATATATATTAATAAATAAACAAATTTTTAATAATTTCATTGTCCAGTTTTATAGAGCATGAAAAACTATTTGGCCAGTACAATTCTGTAGAATCTGTTGCTAAAGTTCTGCTAAGAAACACAGTGTCATTATTAGACTGTGGATATGTAGATAAGTACAAATTTTAATTGACTCATTTAGAGAAACTGAAATGAAACAGAAATTTCTTTATCCTATTAATCCTTCGAGGACGAATGACCAGTGGTCGCTCGCGGAATTATTCCTGCGCAAAAGGCCACTTTAATTGCCGATCGCAAAACTGTTCCTGCGTAACAGTTCCTTAATAATTTTTACAAAGACGTCACATTTTATGATAATAAAAAAAATTCTGCACCACTAGAAGACCATATACCGTTAATATATTTCAATTGTCATCAAACTGACGAATTCAGCAAAACTATTAAAATTACCAAACTTTTAAACCGATACCCATCATCCATATATGTACATACATATTAAACCTTACCATCAAAAGACAAAATCGAAGTGGCGTATTTAAACTTCATTTCATAATTCACAAATAACCAGCGGTGCTACATAAAAGTATAATATTTCGTGACCTGTAGATAGCATACTACAAATTTGTAACCTCTACATCGAATTTGGCAACATAAGGAAATCCACGTGCCCTCCACTTCGAGCTCTGACTCAATCGGCCACGTGAAAGCGTAATTCAGAGACGCCCGTACTACGGTTCGTTGACTTCAACTATCGTGAGATAAAGAAATCGTTCATTCTAGCGGGGAAACGAAGCAAGTAAATCGACGGTATTAATCGATCAGATCAACGATCAGAATCGATACGGTCGACAAACGTATGTTTTTCGTTGGGTGACTGACTCAATCTTCGCGATATTGCTTCTTCCTCAAGTCGAAATTGAAGCTACATTAACCCGTTGAATGCCGTGGGGGTGACAGATGATCCCCACTCTAGGCAGTATACTTCTCGGTATCATTAATATTGGACTGTAAACGGGTTCTTCAAACTAAATGTCAGATGTATGATAACATAGTTGACTTCAATAATTTTGTATAAAATTTTATCCTTATACATTCTGCGTAACGAAGATTTCACGACGCTGTGGCTGAAACGTACGAAAATTTTTAAATTTCCTTTCTCAATTTTTTATGTTCTTGTCTAAAACAGCACATGGTATATTATAGGAAGGAAAAACTAAGAGTATTGTTAAATCTTATTTTTCTGTGTTTTTCTGTGTTAATAGTAATTCGATTCTGCTGGGTAGACAAACGAAAATTTGGGGTGGAGAAACGTGAATATATCGTAGACAATCATATCCCAGTTAGAAATGAAGGAAAAATGTTCGTGGGAGTATTGATGTCATATTCTTAATTTGTTTATAATTTTTTTTGCAGAGTGGACAAACGAAAATTTTGGGTGGAAAAACATGGATAAATCGTGGACAATCGTATCCGACTTGAGAGCTAAGGAAAAATGTTCATGGGGGTGCTGGTGACAAATTTCTTTATTTGTTTATTATTTGTTTTTAAGGGTGGACAAACGAAAATTTTGGTTGGACAAGTGTGGACAAATCGTGGACAAATGAATAATGTTTGTTTTTCATAAAATTTTGCATTTGGGGGTGCTAACTTCACAAAACTACCGTCTCGACATTGCTCGTCTATCGACGAACGGTGCGAAAGGACTTCTGGAATTCTGGTCTTGCACCTTTATGTACTAGAATATATATTGTATAAACAGTCTCATCGACTACCAGACTTTATTTTTGTGATAAAAACGGCGACAGAAATAGCCTTGTTGCGTGCATTATGTAAATATGATAACTCACGGACTGGCTTAAGTGTCTTTTTCTTTTAGAGTAATCAGTAACTGCGATAATTGTATAATACGTCATATTCAGTTTCTTTAAAGTTGGGTCATAAAAAAGGTGTTGTAATGTTTGTATGTTATTTCTCTGGTTATTCTTTTACGTATACTGATACTGTGCGACTGATAAATTTGTTTCTATGCAATCGAAGTTATAAAATATCTGAACATAAATAAAATTATTATACATTTAAGGTAATTTATTTTTTATATTTATGTGTGTGTTTTATCAAATTACACGATAGGTGTGCAATTTATATTGTACATTTTATGATATAATTTTATACTGTAAGTTCTTAATAATTGAATATTATTTAAATTAATCTGTGTTTGAAAAATCATTAAAATAAACATTTCATTCATATTTAAAAATTCATGTGAAAAGAACAAATAGTTCTTTGTTGTTTGAACAGACTTAACCATTAAAATAATGAAGTTATGTTATTTAGAAATGTAGATTTAATTACTGTTTGTTAATAATTACATACTTGTTACTTGTTATTTACTGATTGATTGTTAAAGAAACATTCTGTATCTGTTCCCTGTCATTATTTTATCGCAACCATTATAAAAAAAGATTATAAAAAATAGTGTCATTTACTCGACGATTGTTGACAATGTAACATATAAAATGAACACATTTCATTGTAAATAAAAAATAATATTCTATTTGCAAAATTGATCCAACACTTTCATCCACATCTGTTCTAATTCTTGCATGTAAAATGAAACTTTGCGAACATTTTTAATAAATACATATACATACAGTATGTCCGGTTCAAGTGTATACACACTATTATTTCTTTAACTATTGAAAATTCGAGAAAATGTTTCATATGAAAATTGTTCGATTGCATGGAGCAAACTTAATAGAATATTTGAATTTTCTTTTTAATTGTTATTCACAGTGAGTTTAATAACAATGTAATTTTTGTAATGGATCTACATATTTTTAATATTGTCAGGTTATTAAGCATTTGAAGACGAATCTAACGACACATAAAGTTGACCCGAACAATACACAACAAAGTATGTTACATTGTAACACACTTAACCGAGGAATAATGTATATGTATACATATACATATACAGAAAGATCGTTTCTTTATCGACGGACGTACGATAAAAGTACCAAACTCTATGTGAGTCTATAGGCAATTTCAAAGAAATATTTTCTGGACCGCGCCATGAACGCGCATTCTGAACCACGACCATCCCGATCCGATAGAGACGACATTATTATGTAGTTATACCAAACCGAGACGATGATACCGTACGCCGACGTAAACAAGATCAACGTTTTGGCTTCTGGATTTAGCCGCATTATTTCAGCCTGATTTAAAATTAGTGTTTATTCGCCGTGCGAATCTGGCGTCGATTTTAATGCATACATATTCGAATCTGGTTATCACTCGAAATATTATCGTTTGTTTGATCGTTTGCCAGACTTGAGCTACGGGAAGGAACGATAGCTGGACGCTCGCGCTTGGGGGATCGGAGTACGTACATAGATACTGGTTATCTGTCGATTGGAACAGTAAATCTCGCAGAAACGATCGTAAATTTGTAACAGTGTGATAGTCTTTCATGAATTACGAGCTATAAATGTTCGTATGGGTTGGCTTGTACGCCACCAGAAAGACTATTACTGCTGGGAAATTGGTACGTATTATTATTAATAACGACAACAAAATGTTACGAGCACAGTTTTTACATGGGGCTCTCGGGTACAATTGACTAATTGCCATTACATTCTATCGTGTACTCTATTACAGAAGTTATAGGGAGGATGAGGTCGAAAACAGAAGGAAACACGATTTATTTAACACTAGAACTACCAGACACATCAAAATGACGGATTTCAAATTTCTTATTTTAATATTACTGATAAGGCGGTGTTATCGAAATTTATGTTGACTTTTAATTTAGTATACATTCCTCACTGAGAGATCTGACATCAATAGAACTTTTCAAACAACAGAGCACTCAATCCTCTTGGTAATAGGAATGAACCCTTCTTTATTCTTTAAATTTTATGCACCATGTATCTTGTACCTTCTAAATCCCACAAGTTTTTAATGTAGGATATTTACGCGAACACCAATTGGTAATTACTACACTGCGGATTTTTGTGCAAAATAGAATCTTATAAAGTAATTCACGAAGATAAGAACAAAAGTAGGAAATTCTTTCTTTCCTTAAGTACCCTATTGGATTAAAAATAGAATAGAGAACTCGTTGAATCCGATTAATGTTTTGTCGTTTACTGTATTCCACACAGTACTATAGGTTATAAATACATCAAATCCGCAGTCTAGTAATTACAGTGATCCCCATTTGATTAACGTAGGCTCAGAACCGCGTTGCGACAGTTATCGAGGGAGGTAGGCGTTCTACCAATCGCTGGCTATCTTTCTCCTGTTCGCTCGCTTCTAGAGCGCGTCAGAAACGAGAGTAAGAAATATGGAGTGCGAGTGAAATAGAGAGAAAGGTTCGAACAGCTGTTGTACACCGTGTAACACAAATAACGTGGACGCCTGTTTCGCGGAAGCAACTCAGTGCTTGGCGGGAATAACTCCACGTCAATTGAACGGAGGAAAAAGCGCCTATTAGGCTACTTGTATGTTCCAGACAAAATTTTATGAGAATCTATTTTAGATTAATTTTGACTTCTGAATTACGAAAATTAGTGTCGTAACAAAATATTTTCGCGATTAAAAAAAATTTATTGGGAGTCTTTTATTTTCTAACCGACCCAAAATCATAATTTTTGTAGTGTCATTTCTACATGAATTATACGCAGAATACCCTATACACTGACGAGAATGTTAAAAACACTGTTTATAAAACTATAATGTAATTGATTTTAATTACTTTATATGAATCTTTTCGATCCTTCATTGTAATACACTGCTGAAAACAATTAGACGATCAAAGTACTGCAGTCGCTTTGCTCGTCAATACGAGATATAATTCCCAAAAAGCATTTTTATACAAATGTCACTACATAGATGTTAATAGTGTTAGTATTGTATTAACGTTGTTTGTTATTTAGTAAACCATTCAAACATTTCGAATTCTTGTATGCTTTCATTAACCCTTTCGTTTCTATGGGCATATGTATACGCACGCTACGAAAGCTCTCCATACTATAGCCTGCGTCGCACAATTGGGGCGGGTTTTACCTCGAACTTGATAAGAAGTAGACAAAAACTGTAGAGGGAAAAGGTGAATGTTATCATAATGTCAATTTTATCTACGACTTCCCTTTCTTCATAACTGCAACAATGCACCGATAGACATTACCTTTTACAGGATGTAATCACGCTATTAATTTGTACAAAGGCCAACCTGCCAACTATTTATTAATTGCTTAGACACGCATCATGAAATACGAATAATGTTCGAACATTCCTTATACAACACGTGCGACTAAAATATGGAAATTCAAGCGTTAAACGGTGGTGAAAAATTAAGAATCACCGGATCCAACTTCGGACGCGTTTTCGTCAAAACTATTTACATTCGCGCGCGTGTAATTTATGTGACGATAAAATTAATACCCAAGACGGCGCCGGCCGGGTTTACGCGTGATTCCTTTGGATTAGTGTGCGTGCACGAACGTGCGTACAGACGTAACATGTACGTACTTCAAAAATTAGCAAGGATGATATGCTACCGAGATATCACAAAAATAGACACCGCGGATATTCGCCCGCGTTCCATTCCACTGATATAACAATAACGAGCTTCCAGACTGTTAGCAGATGGAAGACCGGCGAGACTGAATGGTAAAAAATAACGAAGGAACAAAAAGTGAAAGGCAAATTTATTTTTTAGAAATCGCCTAAATTGCGGTTTTTTGTAAAAAAATTATGGGCAAATTAACTCTAAAAATCGCCCAATTTGTGAAAAAGCGCCCAATCCGCAAGAACACAATTCAAATGGTTCGTACGAATCACAGGCCGTGTAGCTAAGAGAAGCAGGAATCCGTTCGAATGAGACATCGTGACCATCGATATCGAGACACGAGGGAATAGAATCGCAAAACAAGACTGTTCCAGTGCAAAGATGGCGAATCGATACGTGCGGTCGATCACCGTCCCCTTCCGCCGAAAATGTTACATCGGCGGGCTCGTGGGCGACGAGAAGGAGAAACAGGCCATGATTGATACTTTGCAGGCAACGTGCACGATAGATGACATCTCCCCCCCCCCCCACTGGTTGGGTGGTGATTTGCGATTAGTACATTCGTCCGGTCTGTGCAAACGTATCCCGAGTCGAGGTCGCGACAAACGTGTCGAAACACACGCAGCTAGCGTATTCCGCGCGGAGGACGCGACGGGATACGATCGACGACGCGGGGGCACGGAACAGTTCTCAGAAGGGAAGAAAACAGACGATTTGTCATTTAAATGAATCGCCTGTACGAACCCATGATCACGAATGTTTGTCGAGTGAGTTTGATCGATCACGGTAAACGACTGTTACGAACAGTTGTTCAGATGCTGGACACTGAAAACGTTTTGGCTAATGGCGAAAAACAAAACAGCAAGTCGTCTTTAATTGAGGGGGCAGGGTAATAGAAAATCGTTAAAAAATTAATTTTCGGTTTTTAATTTTTAATCAAAGTGTAAGTCTTCCTGAATATTTCAAGACCAATTTCGACAACTTCTGATGAGTGGGACTAAGTGGATTTCAATTTTTAAAAGCCTGATGCCGTATGAAAAGGTATGCATATACATATATATTATGTATATGTAACACGTTAACTTCGGAACGCTGCACAGTGGGGTATTTGGACCAGAAAAGCTGGCAAAAATTATTTTAAAATTTACTCAATCTGCAAAATCTCATAACTTTGTTACTACACATCCAAAGTTGGTGAAACAAAAACCATTTTAAAGTTTGAAATTTCTAATTTTAGATTCTTTAAATAAATTTTATCATAATGGTTGTCCAGAGGTTAAAATTCACCCTTCAATAGGAGTATGCCAAACTGTACTTTTCCTTGATGTTCGTCAAGTGCTACGAAGTGCAAACAATGTTTTTTTGCAATTTTGATACATACCACCGGAAAGTACCTATGATCGTGTGTCTTTCAAATAAACCAAACCTCATCGACGAACTATGTTGTTTAACAAAGATACAGCCCTTTAAAGGAAACCTATATTTTTCAAATGTTTTGTCTACGGTAAGATATCTATGCATGTACATATGGTACAATATACATATAATAGAAGGTCATCAACGAACCTTAGTCCTAATAAAGTTAATAACCTACTAAAAACTTCAATCGTCAGGAATTGACAGACGAAATGTACTTAATAGGTTAACAATCAACTGACAGCGATGGGTGCACGTGAATCGATTGTATCTACGATCATAAATATTCTGATTCATGGTATATAATATATAAATTAATATACATTTTAAGAATATTTTTTATTTGCAATATATAATAGAATTAATTTTCGTCAGAAAATGCTGTGTAAAATTCCTCATCAGACAGTATTTCTTGCTTATGATATATCTGTCCTTCATCGATCTATCATCCACACCACAGTTACCCCATCATCAGATCAACCATACAATATATGCCTATCGTATGATCCTTTGCCTTCATAACAAGCTAAACTGCATCGAAAACGGATACTTTTTAACAAAGTTATGGCCATTTACAGAAACGCCTACCTCTTTATGGTTTCATGTCTTCCGTGCATGGCACCGTTCAATGGTCTACGTTTCTGTAAATGACTATAACTTCGTTAAAAAACATCCGTTTTGGATGCAGTTCGGCTTGTTTTGAAGGCAAAGAATCATTATTTCTAAAATACATGCAAACTTCCGAACACTGTTGTCTATGAGGAACATTCGTTCTCAAATATGAACAAAATTTTACAATTTGAAGGCCCTCTTATAAGGGAAGATTTTACCTCTTGTCCACAGAGTCAAATAAAATCGAACAAAAGGGTTAAAAAGTAGAAGGTTCAAGCTTTAATTTGCCTTCTTGCGTAATCAGATGAATATGATTTTATTTTTTCTCGTTTCCTATAAATGACTTCATAAAGATCTGTATTTTCATAAACTTCCGCAGTCTAATAATGATACACTTTTACTCTGAAGTATTATAACTATTTACAGAACTGAAAACATTAATTTTTCTACAACAGACTTAGTAATATTATGAAATTAAATTGCTAAAATTAGACATTAAACTCATTTATAAATAACGATAAAAATTAGGGACTTTTTTGTATAAAATTTTTATAAAAAATAACTTAAATATCTTACACTAGATTAATGTTACCCTATTTATACTAAATTACGTTACACTCAATTGAAAACGAAAATTCAGCGTTACTTATTAACGGTACTAATTTCTAATAAATATTGGAGTCTACTTACTCGTGTTATTCAAATGTTAAACTAGTCCGACTCGCTTTTGAATACAAAGAAGTGACTTTCTCAAATGTTCACAGGCTCTTACATTTCAGTTATGAAGACATTAATAACAACCGACTAATTAGGATTCAGATTAAACCGACGACGATTCTAGTAACACTGGTGAACTAACGTGTCCCGTATTCACAACACGCAAACCTTTTAAAATTTACATTAGAATTGTATGTACATACTTTCCAAAGGCTGCGACGCACGAAAAAAAGAATTCCGTGAAAGCTGGAACACCGGTGAATTATTCAACGCAAGAAACGAAACGAGATTGACACTTACCCGACTAGGTGCAAACAAACCCGATTCGTAACGTAACTTTCTTATCGATGGCCGTTTGCATCTCTAACGTGGTAACATTCGAGACATTCAAATGACACAATGAGCAGCATCGTTTCCAATAATAGATTCGTTCCATAAATTCGCGTCGACTTTCCCAAATGATACATTAATATTTCATAAGTACCTTCTAGATCCAAAGAGAAATCTAGTGCGTATTACTGCCCCCGCCTTCCCCAAATTGTTCTTTGTCCAAATTTGATAATATTCTATCTAGACCAATTTAATCACACCACACATAGGAGACAGAAGTTTCAGCTCACAAGAAATCCTGAACTTTATGGTAAAAGACTGAACAAAAATCTAATTAGGTCCTATGAAATTCGAGAAGGTTAAAAAAAACAGCTACTACGACAAATTTAGTTTTTGAAGTTCTATTTTCACGAAAAGAATTGCTTTAACTTCGTTAGAATTTTTATAGCTGTTCGTCTGGCAGCAAACGTGTCAAACAGAACACGACCCACTTTTTGAAACACTTTCGAGATTCGTGAACTGTTGTTCGCGACACATTCATTCCGTAGCACTTACATTCCATATTTCAAGAATTACGCGATACATCGGACACGTGATTTCGCGAATCTTTTATGGAAATGTCGTTATCCGCCCTTCCTGAATCTCTCAACAGGAAGTTACGAGGATTTACGATGGTATCCCCCGAGCAAATGCAAGTTTCATCGTTTCATTCAACTCCCTTATATGGTAAATTTCGCCCCGGCTGTTGGCGACCAACAGGTGGACCACATGTTCATTACGAGAATCGCGTTCGTTATGTAAGGCGTAATATTTAATACGTATTACGAGACGTTAACGAAGCTTTATGTCAGCGATTTCAGTCGGGGAGGATAATTGTGATTTTCGTGGTGGACTAATTTACAGCTAAGGTCAATGTCCCTATATTCTAATCACGTCCTGATTTCTGCTCAGTACCTACGTATATTTTGTATTTAGTGTAAAAATTGAACAATAAATAGGTTGTACAAAAAATTATTTAAATTAGTTCAATATTTCCGTACATAATGCTACAGCCCGCTGTTCAATAGATGACATCATTTTATTCAAAATAAATTTAATACGTGTGTCCGTCGTAAAGAAACGTGATTTGAGCGGTTCCGTTGCAATCATGAGTTACACGCGGACGCTGCGTTTTTACTATAAAAAACTTACAGAATTTTTAATATTGTTCGCCAACATTTAATTTTGGCACTTCCATTTTCGCTGAACAGAAATAGGGACAGGCGCGTGAGCAGAAATGCGAGCATTTTCATTTTCTTCAATTTAAAGACATTTTTTATGAAAATTTCAGTTTTGTCAGAGATTTGTGGATTATCCGATTCAAACCAAAAGGTGGGGCGAATCGGATATTTTTCACTTTTTCGTTTTTTGTTTGCAAAAGAAATATTTTTAAGTTTTTTTATTTTTTTTATTATTAATGTCAAATTAAATGTGTACTAATTACGAACTTGTAAAACATAATTAGCTTTCTAAACTTTAACTATTATTTTTTTACTATCAAACAAAAAATGATCCGATTCGCCTCGGTCTATCCTACATGAATAAATCTTAAAGTTCAGTCGCATGACGAGAACAATGAGTGTTTCGTATGAAAAATCTCTTACAAGAGCATTCTCTAGTTTTGATAGAAGCACTAAGAAAATATTCAAAACATATCTTATATCGATTATTGAAGTTTAGTAACTTCTTCTTGAACTATACTTTACACGTACGAAAAACATTTGCACAAGCCCAATAAATGTCATAAAACTATTGTGTTGAAACCTTTGTAATTAGCAAATACAATATTATCTACCTACACAAGTTATAGTTTACTAAAATCAGTTTCTTTAAAATTTTGACTCCTAAAATTATTTCGACATCTCCGATCGCGAAGCATCTGCTCCCCGTTTCGAAGAATATAGGACATACACAAACCCTCGACATGCCACATGAAACAGCCACTTCCTTCCGGGGCCATTAAACTGGATTTGACGAGGCAACGTGCCAAAGCTCGGGAAACTGTTTACTCCAAAAAATTTTCTAAGAAATGTTAGTAAACGGATGTAATGAAAAACGTCGAAAGAATATGTACTGTGTTTTGTATTATGTACACAGATTAATGGCAGTGATTTAGATCAATTCGAAGGGATCCCGAGCGATATGTATTAGAAAACGGACATAGACGAGTTCCAAGTCAGTTGTTGGCGCCTTTTTGGTACCCTGCACGGATCAATTTGTGAAGATCTATTCAGACCAGTTATTGACAACTTTTTGAAGCGTAATAAGGGTTCAAAATGCAGTGTAATCGACGGTAAAAGGAAAATTATAAACAAGATAGAAAATACAACAAAGCAGGTTTGCTCGTTCATAAAGTAACGTATCTATTATATTGGAGACGTTATTCATAATACAAATAGGATCATTGTCAGTTTGTTACAAATATCACGTTTTTCTTTTCTGAATCAATTTCTGTTTATGACAATATGAATTCACATCAATCGTTCATATAGTACCTATCAAAAGTTTGAAATCATTTTCCATTTTTAGTAGTCATATCGAGTAACAAATTCAGTTCTTGTTTACAAATGCTAGTTAGAAACAAATACTGAATCTTTTAGTTACAAAATTTTCTAAATAAATTCAACTGTCTACAGTTACTTAAATTTTTTGGCAAGTAAATCTCTGTTTCCATCAATTCATACAATGATTCCAAACTTCTTATTAACAATTTACAGTAATTCCTCGATGAATGCGGCACGAACTGCGTTATTACCACCACTGGGGGAGTCCCCCTGTTAAACCAATCAAAACAGAGTAAACAGAAGTTAAACAGAGGCTCGGCTTCGGGTGAAAAACAAATTGATGAGGGTCTGAAAACCTTTCCGCTTTCCCACGAATGCTCCGAAGTGGACCCGAAGACGTCGCACGCATCGAGATATTACTGTAGTCTCATTTATTTGTTTATTTACTATAAATGAGTCATACGAACTCTTCCAAACCATATTCTTGCTATATAATCTATAACGATTACGTAGCCATCTATATCTATAACGACAGTCTTTTATTATTTTATCTGGTATTAGGTAATTTCATAAATCTTCATTGTTTCGTTTATTATAGGTACGATTTGTCACTATCCTGAAATTGATTATTTGATATTACTTTATATGGAAATTCAGTTACTTTCAGAGTCTTATACATTGTTAAATACACAGCAAGTATTACGGAAAAATGCTGTTAGATATCGTAAAACACAGTTGTGGTTTACGAAACAAACAAAACATAAAAAGCTATATTTCTCTACTTTCTACCTTTTTTATAATTATAATGTAGTAGCAATGGCAAATTTTAATTGGTTAATTACTTATGTACTTATTACTATATAAACCTGAGAATAAATATTGATTTCGTCGTCGCGTACATGCGGATTCGCCTTTAACTTGACACGTGTGAATTACGTCCTAAGAATGCAATAAGAGAATCTTTATCACAGAAAGTTGGCAATGGGATTCGTGATTGCGGATTCCCCGTAGTAAAATTCGAAACTTATTGGATATCGTCTAACATTGTTTTTCGGAGCATTAGCGTAATATAATTTTCCGTTCGCAAATAAATATTTTGTGATGAATATTGTAATAATTATTCATTTTATACAAAAATAACATTTACGACCATAGTCGTAACAAAAATTTGATTTACGCCATCGTAGAATTCTGCATAAAGAATTCGATACATTAATAACTTTCATTTGTTAAATTATTTTCCATGATATCCCCAAGCAAGTATTTTTGCAAAACTAAATATTTTTGTGATCAATATAGAATGTAGTTTCTCGGAAGCAAGTGTGACGTTTATCCATACTGTACAATTTCTAAGTAAAAATTTTACAATGTTATTAACTTTCAACTTTCATTCACAGGAGTAATAACATTAACACTTTCCGAAGTTATACTTTCAGTCCAACGTTTCGTTTTAACTGTCTTAGTCTACATCGAAATATTTTCCAATCATGAACGTTACATAGACCGAAAAGCTACGTGGAAGTAACCGAAATTGAATCCAAAAGATAATGTGTTTAAATAGTACCTTCCATCTAGCGCTGGAATCAATTAGAGCATTGTACCACCGTGAATGAATGGTTTTGGAACGGCAAATCAGATCGCAGATAAGCCCGTTCAAACAAAAGGGGATTGTCTGAGGAAACTCGATTTACAACTAACTTCCGAAACCGAGCCGTAATTGTCAATGGCAGAATGATGCTGACTTCAAGTCGAAGAAACGGTCGAAGATTGACTAGCCCGGTCGTTTAACGATGACAGGCGAACGTCATAATCCATGTTTTTAAGGTTCTCTAAGAAAACCGATTTAATTTATTAATTCTAAAACTATGTCAGTTACACTGTAACATTTATGAAGAACATGAGAAAAGCACATGAACAATTACTGCACAGCTTAAGCAAACCTGACAGCAGCTTTTTCTACCTATAAAATTTCGGTGTTTACGTCCGGATTATTCATCGCTTTCCACGCAACAGAAATGTGCAATGAAAAATAGCGGCACTACGTTGCGTCACAGAATGGAAAATCGAATTGACCATGATAGCTTTGAAGATGCAGCTGGCATTGTGACATTGCGTCGATACACCTCGCAGGACACAAGCGAGACCGCCGATGAAATGTATTCTAACCTAACACGCGTGCACACACACACGCAATCGGCACGGGTTTGTTTAACTTGTTTGTTTGAATCCCGCATAACTATGACCATCCGTCGCTGCAACGTCGTATGTTCCCATTGGAGCATCTCATCGTCGAACGCGGATAAAACTTCGTGACTCTTTATTTTGCACCTTGTTCGTACAAATTTATTCACCTGATTCGTTAAATATCGTAAATGTAAACAAACGTGGGAAGAGAAGGAGAAGCAGACGATACAAAGATTAGATTAATATCAATCAACCAACGATATAGAATTGTGATAAGGTTGCCGAGAAAGCAAGGATCTAGATTACGATCTGCGCTTCGAGATCTGTCACGTCCGATTGACAGCTAGCATCCAACGGTAGGCAGAGCGCGCCACGCAGTCCTGACTGGACACGCAGCCCGAATAACCTATGGCGCGTATCTTCTAAAAGAAACACGTAAATCCAACGCAAGGCCGACGCGGTACGCGACGACAGGCGTCCTTGAGCCAAGGGTGCGAACGGAAAAATTCGAGTGATACTTGAAAAAAGGGCGTGTGAATGCCCGCCGAGTCCCTGGCGTCCACTGTGACACAGGATAATGACACGGACCTGCCACGAAAGAACGCGAACCGGCAGATAAACGAACGTGGATTATCGATTACCTGGGTATGCAATCCGGTGCTGTACGATCCACTTCCCAGGTGGCAAACAGCTTCATAGGAACGGGCCGGGTGGCCGGGGCTGTCGTCTTCGTACGCTCCGCCATTTTTGGCCCGTCAGCCCACAGAAACACACCCCACACCTTCACTTTACCGCGGTTCGCGGCTGACTGACTAGCCCGCTCGTGGCGCCATGCGAACGACACTCGAGCGACGAGACGATTACTTACGAAAACGCACGAGGACACCTTTCGGACGTCGCGTAAAATAAACGAGCCCGGATTAGATAGGAAACTGCTACGACACATTATCTACAAAATGTACAAGTAGGAGCTCGTTTATTGAAACATTTTATTGTTACATAGGAACACCCCACCCCGCCGCGTCATGCTGACACACGGCGCACACCCCACTTTTTCGTCCAGCATGGAAAAAGCAGAGTATATACATACGGTGTCGCGTTTAACTCGTATATTTTTCGTTAGAGAAAGTGCGGTATATACATACATATGTATAATATTGTTTTAATACGTTTCGTTACTCAATAACTTCCGTGATTAAACTTTTTTGATACATATCTCTAAAAATAACAGAGATACAAGTAATGGTGGTAACAGTCATTGAACAGTGTGTATATCTAATCCACCCTATATATAGACACAGACGAGATATATGAATAGACCTACATACAATGTAATTTTCTGTCCCATGCTTCGAGGGCGTTAGAAGCCCCTTACCATTTTAGTGTCAATACCCGACGTTACCGATAAAGCACGAATTCTGAGTATTATTAGCACAAATGAAGTGTTATATATTCCATTCATATTGCGTGTATCTATATGATTTGACGGGAAAGAGATAAATATGTCAGTCATGAAACATGAAATGGAAAAGTATATATTTTTTCACTTAACTACAAGACAATTTATTCTAAATGCATCGTTAATGGACATTTTATTAATGTTACTTTTTACATGTTCATGTTTTATTCGTTTTTATATCTTGCCTGATAAATTCAGAATAGATGTAGTTTCATAAATAGTTTATCAAATCTACATGTGAGAGAATATATACACCGCTTTTATTAACATTTACATATTTATAATTTATATGGGAGTATGAATAGTTTTACTGCCTATTGTAAGAATCTTAATACGCACGAA
>NW_015373923.1:11624349-11624556 GCF_001272555.1 Dufourea novaeangliae
ATCAACGTCTACAGCCATCCTCAAAGCGTTTATCACTGCGTTAAGTTACTGTAAGTTAAACTTAAATCATAATTCGATATTCATTGTTATATTCATATTCATCATCACATCGTTTATTATTAATTTTAGTCTATCTATTAATAGACTTAAATTGTGACCAGCCATTGTGCATACCAAGTTATTATTAATTCATTTTGCTCGTTGATT
>NW_015373923.1:11625246-11640458 GCF_001272555.1 Dufourea novaeangliae
AAGTGTAAAAATGTCTAGTACTTTGAATGTTTTAGAAAATTATTCGAGATAATGATATATGAAACTACTGAAAATTACTTTAGATTCCTTTTCCTTATTCTATAAATTCTTTGATTGGAATATGAATGTTGCTGAAAGTATGAACATTTTCACAGGAGAATGATATAAATGGAACTTTAAAACTTTTTTAAGTGTTACAGTGATATTTCGTTATATGTTCCATAATGTCAATAATACTGATTTCCTTGCAACATCCATAATTATTACAAATGTCAATATAATGAAATATCTTTTATGCGATGTTTGTGGTGTAATAAAAATCTGTGTTTCGATTACGTTTTTGATACGTACTACTCACTTATATGTAATAATATAGAATAAAAATATACTATTAGTCCGATCTTTGAAAATATGCATGCGTTCGTTGTCACTGTTAAACTGTTGTAATAACAATGGAATAATAAAATGATTTACTCAAATGTACATAATAATACATGTACATATCCATAAAAACAATATTAAACGCAATAACTTTTTTGTACGCGAAGAAAAACTAATATAAGTCCGTCGGGATACGCACCCAAAACTCCTTTCTAATACGTCTACTTTATAGCGAACGGACGGAAGAGAATCCGTTCACGACCATGGTCCCTTCTTAGATTTAACGTAGTTCACAAATTCACCGTTCTCATAACGTAGAGGGCAGCAGAAAATCCCTGACGTTTTACATTATCGGTATTTCAGAACATGAGACACGAAGTCTCATAAGATGATAGGTCTATCCTATACCTAGTCGGTGCTGATAGTAGCAGTGATAGCGCGAAAAGCACCGAATGTAATAAACAAATGTGTCTTTAGTGAGTCGCGCAATATATTCCAATGCAATGAGAAAATACTACGTGTTAAAAAATATTTTGTTTTATAATTTTCGTTCTTCAATTTCGCTCGCGTAATTTTGTTTACAGATCCATAATATTAATTACATAGTAAATAAAATTTGCCAGAATGATATTGTCTTCAATAACATAAACTAGAGTTTTCTACATAGATGAAATAATAAGTTTATTTTTCTCGTAATTTTGTATCTATCCCTCTTAAATACTTATTATGACATATCCATTTCCTTCATAACGTTGCTACTTGTTATAAATGTATAAGAACCTCATGAACATTACATGATACAAAATAATTAGGTTAGTTAATAATCTTGTTTGGTAATTAATATAAACATATTGTAAAAAATATCTTCTTTAATATTATAGTTACAAATCAAGCTTGGTTTGTTGTATATTATATTACAAAATTTAAAGTACAGAATATAAAGTTTTATCTGTACAAATCTAATAAAAATCATCAATTTCATTAAACAAAACATCCTTAAGGAACATCACCTAAACAGTTCAGCAAAGGACCAAAATTATTAATAATTGTACATACCATTTCTGTAAATACAGTTACAATGCGTGTTTTACTACATATTTACACCGGATATAAAAAGTAATTGCATACTACTAAGAATATTAGGATTTTTTTATCTGGTGTTAATGTTTTTCAAGAATTTTTTATTACAAAAATGTATAAATGAGATGAATAATCAAATAAGTATACATATTTTGTATCTTAAACCATATTTCCGATTGCTTTGTATAGTTAGCAATTAAATCAAGTGATACGATAAGCACCACATTAACACAGGTTGGATGCCTGCTACAAACAATATAAAATAGAGTCTCCTTTTGTTACCAGATGCTGTGTATGAACTGTCGTTCTGTGGAATGACTCTTAGCTTTAACGATCGCATAAGAAAGAATGCTAAAGATCCACTGCAGTACAGCAAAGCCATGTAGTAACCAAACTTCCGAAATAGTAACGAAATCGAAAGAGCTGTGTTTATTCCAACATACTTATAGCCACAATAAGCTAATAAATCTAATGTTGAGAGACTCGTTTCAATGTGCATAATATAAAGAGTTACAGTGTTCACCAGAACTTCTATAACATTCCATGCCAGGGCTGAACTGGCTAAAGTGCCTAGTGGACTGAAACGTTCCTGAATTCCTAATATTAAAGCACCTATAACTACATATGTCACAAATGCCATAGTTGGAATATACAAATCCAATGCATTGTTCTCAAAACGTGGTTGCAATGGAACATCTTGCTTATACCTGACAGACCAGTCCTGTTGAAAATATCAATCATTATAACAATTTATTATCATTGCACCTGTAACACTTACTTTATGAGTGAATGGGAACAGCAACAAAGTTAGTTTTGTAAGAATATAATTTGTATCAACAGCAAAGTAATACTTTAAAGCTGTGACAGGCACATATTTTTCAAATTGTTGAGACCCATATCCCACCAAAGCATTGCCATATTGTACAGCCATGTTTGTAACTACTGGTTTTACTAACAACTGTGTTGTAAATTGTGGTGACGAATATTCTTGACCATGGTTTTCATTAGATGGATAGTTTTGCATTGGCACTGTATTAAATCCATATGGTGGCGGTGGTTGTTCTGGCACATTAAAACCAAATTCAGATACCATACCATTGTTTATAGAAACCTGAAAATAAAAAAAATAATTAAGAACAACTCTATGTTGCTTTCACACTGTTTATTTTACTATTTTACCTGTTGATTATACACATATGGATTTTGGGGTACAGCAGGTGTTGGAGCAGATAAACTAGTAGATGGGTCGAGTAACCTTTTAGGTTTCCCTATTAAAAATATTTGTCATAAATTACTTTACAAAATGGTAAAACTAAATCTAATTAACCCCTTAACCTACGATTTACTTATCACATACTCCACAAATATTTATAACTTTAGGAGGGCACCGCCGCTAATATTTATATTTGGCCCGATTATCGTATTACGGGCTATGCCCGTAATATTCACTTTTGGCCCGATCATCTACTACGGGCTATGCCCGTAATATTTACGTTTGGTCCAATCATCTACTACGGGCTATGCCCGTAGTTGTAGGTTAAGGGTTAAGGTTTTAAATACAAGTCCGTCTTGACATATAAATTAATGGCGCTTGCTAAATGAAGGAAGCTTAAAGATCATAACCTCCTTAGCATTTCATATAGCACTATGAACTACGTTATAAGATGTTCTATAAATTATAGTATATTTCAAACTAAAGTTTACATTTCTTCTGAATGTTAATCGATAAAAATTAATTATAGACTACATCGATGTCATAATAACATTATAACATGACATCCTAAACACCAATTTCAAAAAACTTACCTCGACGTGTACTTGCGTGATCATTCATGGTTTTCTCGATAGTATTTGTTAGGTCGCGCAATAATGTAAAGAACAGCTGAATCAACTGGCAAGTATGAATAATAAAGTCACTGTGGGTTGAACACCAGAACACACAGGGATCGAAAGTAACAAAGGCTCGGACAGTCCACCAGAAAACGAGGAGATCAAATCCTAACATCATCTACCATTGGCAGAAGCCAGCTTCAGAAAATGCTGAAGGAAATGGTGCTTAGAGCACAGAAAAAGAACCTGGGACGTGGCCATTGACTGCAGAGTCAGCAAGTTGACCCTAGAAAACGAACCAGTGTACACTGAAAAGGATTCCTAAAACTACTCAGCGAGGATACGAGGAGGGTTGCCAGCCTTTTAACAGGACGCGCAGCATTAAATTTCCGTCTGACCCGTATGAGGGAGAAAGAGGCCCGCGACGAGAGGTCCCACCCGATGACGTGCTGGAGGGCCCGCCGTTCACCGACGAACGACGAGCACTCCTCCAGCACGTGCTGCGCGGAGTCTACCTCCTCGCCGCACAAACGGCATTCCGGCGTCACCGCCGCCCCAATCTTATGCAAATACTCACCGAAGCATCCGTGCCCGGTGAGCATGTGCGCAAGGCGGTAGGTCAGCTTGCCATGCCCACGATCCAGCCACGTATCCAAGCGTGACAGGATCGCCCCAACCTGCCTGCTTTTGCGCAGCGCAGAGGTACTTGCTGGTCCATCCTATTCCCGTGAGAAGGGGGTTGCCCCAACGTCTTACTCCACTTAGCTCTAAAACATAGGTAGGGAAACGGACGATCCTGATGACTCTCCGACTCCGAGAGCAAAGTACACTCGAACCCTCCAAGCGGCCTGGGCCTAATAAAGTTAAAAAGGGTGGAAACGCCGGGAGAAACAAAACCCCGGGTAAAGCCACCACTAGACTCTTGGGTCTTTGTGTAGGCCAGACAATTTACCGTCAGGCTCGTGGCCTCGAAGGGGATACTATGTGTTAAAAAATATTTTGTTTTATAATTTTCATTCTTCAATTTCGCTGGCGTAATTTTGTTTACAGATCCATAATATTAATTACATAGTAAATAAAGTTCCCAGAATGATATTGTCTTCAATAATAGAAACTAGAGTTTTCTACATAGATGAAATAATAAGTTTATTTTTCTCGTAATATTGTATCTAATGGAATCCCTCTTAAATGCTTATTATAACATATTCATTTGCTTCATAACATTGTTACTTGTTATAAATGTATAAGAACCTCATGAACATTACATGATACAAAATAATTAGGTTAGTTAATAATCTTGTTTGGTAATTAATATAAACATATTGTAAAAAATATCTTTTTTAATATTATAGTTACGAATCAAGCTTGGTTTGTTGTACATTATATTACAAAATTTAAAGTACAGAATATAAAGTTTTATCTGTACAAATCTAATAAAAATCATCAATTTCATTAAACAAAACATCCTTAAGGAACATCACCCAAACAGTTCAGCAAAGGACCATAATTATTAATAATTGTACATACCATTTCTGTAAATACAGTAACAATGCGTGTTTTACTACATATTTACACCGAATATATAAATAACTGCATACTACTAAGAATAGTAGGATTTTTTTATCTGGCGTTAATGTTTTTCAAAAATTTTTTATTACAAAAATGTATAGATGAGATGAATAATCAAATAAGTATACATATTTTGTATCTTAAACCATATTTCCGATTACTTTGTATAGTTAGCAATTAAATCAAGTGATACGATAAGCACCACATTAACACAGGTTGGATGCCTGCTACAAACAATATAAAATAGAGTCTCCTTTTGTTACCAGATGCTGTGTATGAACTGTCGTTCTGTGGAATGACTCTTAGCTTTAATGACCGCATAAGAAAGAATGCTAAAGATCCACTGCAGTACAGCAAAGTCATGTAGTAACCAAATTTCCGAAATAGTAACGAAATCGAAAGAGCTGTGTTTATTCCAACATACTTATAGCCACAATAAGCTAATAAATCTAATGTTGAGAGACTCGTTTCAATGTGCATAATATAAAGAGTTACAGTGTTCACCAGAACTTCTATAACATTCCATGCCAGGGCTGAACTGGCTAAAGTGCCTAGTGGACTGAAACGTTCCTGAATTCCTAAGATTAAAGCACCTATAACTACATATGTCACAAACGCCATAGTTGGAATATACAAGTCCAACGCATTTTTTTCAAAACGTGGTTGCAATGGAACATCTTGCTCGTACCTAACAGACCAGTCCTGTTGAAAATATCAATCATTTATAACAATTTATTAACAAATCATTGCATCTGTAACACTTACTTTATGAGTGAATGGGAACAGCAACAAAGTTAGTTTTGTAAGAATATAGTTTGTATCAACAGCAAAGTAATACTTTAAAGCTGTGACAGGCACATATTTTTCAAATTGTTGAGACCCATATCCCACCAAAGCATTGCCATATTGTACAGCCATGTTTGTAACTACTGGTTCTGCTAACAATTGTGTTGTAAATTGTGGTGACGAATATTCTTGACCACGGTTTTCAATAGATGGATAGTTTTGCATTGGCACTGTATTAAATCCATATGGTGGTGGTGGTTGTTCTGGCACATTAAAACCAAATTCAGATACCATACCATTGTTTATAGGAACCTGAAAATAAAAATAAAAATTAAGAACAACTCTATTTTGCCTCCACTCTGTTTATTTTACTATTTTACCTGTTGATTATACACATATGGATTTTGGGGTACAGCAGGCATTGGAGCAGATAAACCAGCAGATGGGTCGAGTAACCTTTTAGGTTTCCCTATTAAAAATATTTGTCATAAATTACTTTACAGAATGGTAAAACTAAATCTAATTAAGGTTGCACATGCAAGTCCATCTTGACATATAAATTAATGACACTTGTTAAATGAAGGAAGCTTAAAGATCATAACCTCCTTGGCGTTTCATATATCAGAATGCACTACGTTATTACTTAGATGTTCTATACATTATAATGTATTTTAAATTAAGTTTTCATTTCTCCTTAATGTTAATCGATAAAAATTGATTATTGATTA
This sequence comes from Dufourea novaeangliae, assembly GCF_001272555.1. Lineage (NCBI taxonomy): Eukaryota > Metazoa > Arthropoda > Insecta > Hymenoptera > Halictidae > Dufourea > Dufourea novaeangliae. The sequence goes on from NW_015373923.1 coordinate 11,631,621, forward strand.
CATCGATATCATAAAAACATTACAACATGACATCATGAACTCCAATTCCAAAAAACTTACCTCGACGTGCACTTGAGTGATTATGATTCATGGTTTTGTCGATTGTATTTATTGAATTATTTGATAAAAACACCCAATTTGAAGAGAAATTTAATAGCTCACAGGATAGACCCGACTACTTGCGCAACGAAAATCGAAAACAATTCGTGTTACACTTCGCCATATTCCGTTATTCACAAAGAGAGTGCAAGGTCAGGGCATCACGGATTTAACTAAACTTTTGTATATTGGCAGATTTGAATGACCTGTTTATGAAAATATATCATTATAGGGGCAGATACTCAATAGTTGTTGAGATATTTATGATTGTAGATTGTTGTTTACCATAAATACAATTGGTGACAATTGGAATTCCTATCAGTACCAAGTACCGTTGTTGCGTGGCGCTAGCGTATCGGAATAGGACGCCGTCGGTCCATAGTTCGATTCCCCTTATCGATAAACATTTTTTCTATTAGTAATTCTGACGTGATATACAATAACAATATAAAATATTTAATTGCATAATATAACAAAAATTAAATTATTTTTTCCATTGTAAAAAAATTTGTTGACTTTTAAGAAAAAAAGAAACTTTAGGGGGCACCCGGGTTTGAACCGGGGACCTCTCGATCTGCAGTCGAATGCTCTACCACTGAGCTATACCCCCCATTGTAATATATTTTCGAAAATAAGTATTTCCACAGCAGCTAAATAAATGTATCTTATTCACCTACACATTTATTTATGACATGAATTTTATAAATATAGCCATTTATGAATATCGCTTTTATTTTCCTTTAAAATAATAATGTTAACCTTAAATATTTAATAATAATATTTACCTTAAATATTTAACAATAACATAGTCAAGATACGCTGTATGTATGAAAATTCTTAATATAAAAGAAATTAAATAAGAATATCTGAAATATATATTCGTATATTTTTATTATTTTTATGTCAGTATTTAGGTACTTTATTCACAACTTAAAATAATTTAAATGTTATTTTCACGAAACTGTGACTATTTATGTTTTGAAAGTGAGAAAGAAATTAATTTTACACACTGGGTGATCACAAAAGTCGAAAGAAGTTGCACGATATTTGATCTCTGATGCAAAAATGTTTCATTTCTCTTTCTATTGATACGTTACTGAGACGGTGGTATCTAAGCAACCCTTACATTAACTGGTCGCGGTATTAGAGGGTTGCCAGTGCGCGTCCCACCTTCGTGTGGTGCGCTTCACAATCACCAAATCGAGCAGTCGTCGTGGAACCGTCGTTCACTGTCGCAAACACATTTTGAAGACTTACACATCGCGATGGAAAAAAGTCAAAAATTAGCGGTACAATTTTTCCAAAAGTAAGCTTCACAATATACTATCCTTAGCAAACATTTAATACATGCTAGATCAGATAATTCATATTTATAATCGCAAAAGCACGTGTATAACGCTTACATTAAAAGATAATAGTTTCTTGTTCTTATTTTGAACAGCACACAATATATTTATGATAAGTAAATGCATCTTGATGAACTTTTAAACATTTTTTTGCTTTCTTGTTACTTGATTGTGTACTATAACAAACTTCCAATGACTTTCACGAAACGTAGTAAACATTTACAGTCCCAGAAAATATTGTATAATATAGCCTAGATAAATTAATGGTATTCGTCATTGAAACAAATAAAGAATAAAGAATAATAATAATTCTAAAGTGTCTTGAAACGTAGAAAATGTAAAACTAAAAATCGGAATTGATCGTGGTTCAATCGAATGTTTCTAAAAGAGATTTATTACGAAATTAAGTAATAGATTTCCAGTAGTAATACAGTATTTGTATAGTATATTGAGATACGTCATTCGTAGAAAATAATTCAGAAACATGCAGTTTTTTTAAAAGAGTGTGTCAGTCCTTAAATATTTTAAATTAAATAAAACAATAGTTTGGTTTATTTACACGCAAAATAATAAATTGTTACAAGCATATCTTGTTTTTCACCCTTAATACTTAAACCATTATAAGTGCAACGTTCTAATGTTAATAGAAAGGTCATTCGCATTGCATTTATCTCTATGAATATATTGTACTAAGAACACATCTGAATGGATCAAGTGATCATAACGAATTCATCAATCCGTTAAATATTAAATTGCACCAATTGAAGCGGAGACATACGTTTAAGTGTGCACTACACGCACATAAAGCACATAGTATAAACACGATGTTTCATAGGAACTTTGTATCTGATTAAATATTACTTTCTACGAGTTTTTTTTATCAAACACAAGGCATCTTTCCTTAAACACGTTCGAATGCGATATTCTATAATCGCATTAACATTACCTTAATTTCACTTTATTACCTACATCATGCAACTGATGTACCATTCAATTTTTCATTTTGTTTCATTTAAAAGAAACTGTGAAACCTCGTACAATCGATTTCTTATTACTTTTATTTAAGAAATTTTTCAAAACGCACAGTACAAACACAGCTCTCATCGATCAGTCGTAGATATTCATCAGAGGTACTAGATTTCTTCTGAAAGAAGCGTAGTAAACGGTTAAATAAATTTGCATCTATTTGCATATAATTTCTATTTTGTAATTTCACGTACGTTTGTCACGAGAAAGTAGATTCGTATTTTTCTCGTCGATGCATCATGTCGGTTAACGTAGATTTACGTACCTGGCTCGCCATTGCCATGTCGCGCCGTTGCTTCGGCACTGATCGGTAATCGTGGATGGATCATCGATTTGGTCACCAATAGACACGGGTGAATCGAGCGTTCTCACCATGTTGGCCGCACGTAATCTTACATGAAACTGGAGATGTTATCATTAAATATTAACGACGCGCCATCACGAAGAGTGAAGGCCTACGGGAATTATTAACGGAGCAATAACGATCGACGTGCGGCACGGTGAATCAACGAAATAACGATTTTCAGTCATCGGCGCGTTAGGGCAACACGTGCACGTGGGTTCGTTGTACGTGTGTATATATATCATTAAACGTGCGCCACTTTGTTAGGGTCGGCCACTCTGATTCAGCACTCGAGCCGTGTAACATTCTTGGAATTTCGAATGCATTTTCTTTCAGGCTCTACGACCTCTTATCGACTCGGGGATATTGCGTTCCTTGCCTCGGGTTCGTTAGATCGTGAAAAGTTTCGAACGTCTGTGTTTTAAATTATTTTTATGGATGCAGGGTAATTAAAAAATTAAAACCATATATTTGTAAAATTGGACATAATATGGACAATGTATATTTAAATACATTTGTGACAAATGAAATAAATATTATAATAAAGTTTCATGAGATTTTCAAGCTCCCTTAAGTCAATAAAACTCTTAATAAAGAAAACTTATTGCTCTTCGATAGCCATTTTTGAAATTTTCTCCCTGGAAATATTAATTTGCACAGGCATTCTGGGTCTAGTTGTCAGTCTTTGTAGAAGTTGCTTAAACTATTTTTCAAGGTAATTAGGTAGATTTTCTTATTAATGTTTTTAAAAATTGTTTTCAGTGCCATCAATAACGCCAACTAACTAAATGACATTTAGATGCCTTCATGTAACACTCTGCATGCAGATTATAACTGCACTAAATGTATCTTTAAATATTAAAAAATTAAGTATTATCCTCGTAGTGGTTTAAAGTTCTACAATAAATTATTAAAAAGTTGCATGTTTCACTAAGATAAGATTACTTTTATCGTTGCAAGGCTACTAAAAGTTGAAAAATTCGATTCATTCACTTACTCCTATTTCTTGTTTGATATATTTCCACATTATTTTAAAATCGATACGTTGTAATTACTCAGCTCGCAGTCGCATAAAAAGAGCATAATCGTGACGATAATTATTCCGTCACGAGCTCCTACGCTCGACACGTTGCAGCCGTTAAGAATGTCTGGTAACACGCGTGCGATGATTTTGGCGCTTTTTATCACGGCCAATTAGGCCTCCAACTAACACAATCCCCGTGTAATGTACTATTTCCACGAGAAGAATCGTACAGGAATCCCGGTTGGCGCGATGCAGAATTCAAAAGGTGCATAGATCGTAACTTCAAAACCGCTATCGATTCTCACGTACTGTTACACACATTATAAACTGACTTGAAGTCTGGTTTCACGATAGCGTGACACGTGACGGGAAACAGCCTAAGAACGTAGACACTGCTGTTTAAGAACGGCAGTAACGCCGTTCGAATTGTGGAGAAAATTACTTCGACGACACACATGCCGGCGGGAAAGGAATTCTTTCATTTCACTTGTCTGACATTGCCTGACAAAACTAGTCTGTCATAGTTTCAACCGACACGGTTCACGGGAACCAATCGTTTTACTTCGTGAAAAGGAATTTTTGGCACTGTTCACCGAAACAGAGTTATTTTCCCAAAATGGTAGTCTCTCTTAAAGGAAATATCGAGTTATCAATTGTAATCTAAACACGACTACGTCGATAATACCATCAGATTTCACACTTTCTCTAATCCACTTGAATCAGAGTGGTATTTCACCGACAGCTTCAAGGATACTCGTTGATAGCCGATGGAAGCAATATCGTTTAGTGCTACCACGCCAGTAAAGTGCCCAGCTGTCCAATGTTAATTTCTTATCAAACTTTTTTTTCCTTGAAAATTAATCGATTCATATCGCTCTATTTTCCGAGCACATACTAGGCGGACGAACGTCCAACTTTTGGATGCACTTGCTACTTCACCGTTCTCCATTTCGCAATCATTGCACTGCAGTGAGGTTTCATGAATTCTATGATCGCAATGACAGAATTGAATTTCCTATTTTGTCAATCAATCCTTTTAATTTTTAGTTGTATAGAATATTCTCGTTGTTACGGTCTAGTAGTTTTCTTGTAAATGAGAAGTGTGTACGTAAATAGTGAAAAAGAAAAAAATATCATTTATTTCGTGTAAGCAATATGGTGACATAATTAAACATTCATATTTAATGTAAGTTTTGTTACCTCAACTTTTGTAAACCAGAAACTGTAGTTTTCTTTGTACAACATGTGAAAAAGGTTGTTGATAAAACTTTATCACAACTTTAGATATGTAGGTACTATTTTTTAATGTTTGCATTATGTCACTGGATTCATTAGTATTTGTATTAGATAAATGTGTATATAATGATGAGTTATGTTTATGTCATAAAATGCTCAAAATATTTCTTTAATTTCCGATGCAGACTGAGTTTGAATATTATTTGTTATCTGTTTATTTGAATTTATTTTGTTAGTCGCTTTCCTTTGGTATAAAAAGAAACTGCAATTAGTTATTTAAAAAAGTTAAGATTAACAATTAATATTTTTCACATTATTAATTTTTTATAAGTACTGTAATTTTTCTCACCTGTTGTTTCATATACTTGCTATTTACATGAAAAATTCCTAATGGGAATAATATAAAAACTCTGTGTAAATAAAAATTTTTTAAAATTACTTACAAAAAAGAAAAAATTATAAAATTGCATTTGTGTATTCTTACGAAGCAGATCAAGAGTTATTAAGATTATGAATTTCAAATGATGCTTAGATACAAATCAGATTTTTAACAAAAATATTACCGTAGTGAATAAGAATGGACTCTATTATTTCTTTCAATCAAATTATTCTAATCAATACACGTAATTTCTTTTCCACAGTATACATACATACTGTAAATACTAATACTCGGTATTCAAGAAAAAGTTAATAGACAGAACATACTCAGCAATTCTATAATTACAACTGAATTTTTTGTTCATACAATCAGGAAGCAAACTATATTTACGTCCTTGAATAATAACCAAAGACACGACAAAATGTTAATTTCTAATCTTTCCCGATACCGGTAGTTTCGCGTGGAAACCAGTTTTCCCATGATAAGTAGAAGGCAATTAAAGTGGCTGAAACGAATGAGCTGCTGCGCGTTCCAGCACGCTTACTTTTTCTCTCGGGTCTTATCGTCTACTGTATTAAGTCGTAACTTTAGGTCTTCATTGTCCAATTGCACGGTCAGTATGTATCTTACGTTTAACGACTCGATACTAATACTTGGTGACATACTTCGCCCAAGATGCATACTACACGAATGTCGTTCTACATTTTCGAAGAAAAAGTTTGTTCTAGTATCATTCGATCGTATCGTATCTTTAATTATCTCGACCTCTTTAGATAATAATGATACAAGAAGAAAGAAAGCAGAATTCTGAAAAATTCGACATGTGGCGACCTTGCCGTGAAATCAGAAGCATATAATAGTTCGCCACGGGGGATAGGTGTTGTGGCGTTAGGTTTCTATGGCAGCGAGTGACCTGGTCAGTCCACCACGTGGACAGTAACCGAGCTTTAAATTCGGGTCGGGTTTAGTGATAAGTTCCTGATAGGATCTGCGATCGTGTCAGGCCGTCTTGAGGGAACGAGGTCCCTCGGTGTCTGTCCGTCAATTATTAACCGAACCATTCTTTATATCGGCCTATAGAATGAGGTTTATTAGAAAAGTAGCTTACGACGATCGATACCCCACCTTCTCTGTCGTTCGCGGAGTAACGAAAAATCTGTTCGCTTTTATATTGCACGTCTTATTGTCACGGCGCGTCATTATCGAATTACCGTTGCCGCATTACTGCGGACAATGTGTAACACCTATCTGTTTCTGTATCGGTGATTGTTATTGGTATGGCTGCTCGCTCTGTTCATTCGCAGTCACGCAGCGGCTGTGTTTACTCCTGGCGCGGCAACAGTAGTTGAAACAGCTTCGGTCAGACAGTAGTCACGGATATACGGGGGAATTACACAGTAGATAAAAACTGTGGTAGATCAGACACTCGACTGGGGACTTTTAATAACTTTAATCGGGGAACAGTTTATATTTTGAATAATTTTAAATAATTAATTATATTTCAAACGCACCAATGAATCAATATTTAAGAGATTTTGTAACTATTAAAGTCGAATTTTAAATGATAATGATATTAATAAACATTAAATTTTTTAATATCTGTACCTTTTTATAACAATGTTAATTTGAAAAATTGGAGAAATGTAATCAATTGAATTGAAAAGAAAGAATACAGATTTCACTACTGCATGAACATTTCTAATTAATAGCGCGTAAATGATTTGAATATGAAACGAGGAATTGAAAAAGAAACAATATTTAATCATTTGCTTATTTGAATAACTTAATTTATTCGTTTTTATATACATATAACTTTCATTCACCGGTACGTGTTCATTTAGTGTTTCATCCACCCTATAAGTTATTGCACTTCATATGAGCACTTATGGTTGAGTTCTACACCAACGAATTTTGAACATAAAAATTTATCTTACTGGTGCTTCCAATTTATGGACCTTCTAATATTCTATTAGGTGTACAAATTAATTTGTGGCTCTCACAATTTGTTATTGACTGAAAGCCACCATAACTTTTTCGTATAGGGATTCGCCAACTGCCCGAGGAATGACATAAATGTATAGAAAATGATGGGGAATATTTTCAAGACTAGATTATATTTTAAAAGAAAGTCGCGAATTAATTTCTACACCTATTAAAATTCCAGTTTGTTTCAAGTTGTGCCAGGATTTTATGAAACACCTTGTATATGTATATTATATTTATATTTCAAATGCATTAACAAGTATTATTTTAGTTAATGAATAGACTCGGATGTTTACTCAAATATAGATTTTTATAGATTACATTATAGAAACTGGAATCAAATAGAAATTTGTTTATCTTAATAGGGGTTGTAACGAGTTTCAAATAAAACAAAAACTTCTTTGAACTATCTTAAACTTCTTACTACACGGAATTTAAAATAATCAGGTATATCATAAATACAAAAAATTCGCAGTGTATTGATAAAGTGTAGCAGTTGTACTATATAATTCTTCTCATCTATCTTTTTCTTTTAATGAATTCATAGACAACTGTCGATTTGAAAATTATTAGAATGTGGACAAACGTATTCAACTTCTGTCAATTAATATACATAACACTATTTTAAAAATTGTAATTAAATATAAATTTTGTAATTCACACTGCGATATTTATTAAGCTTCTCACATTGACGAGAATAACATATTATTTCCAAAACAACTAAATATTGGAAAGGAATTTAAATTCATTAAGAATTAGTTTTAAATTCAGGGTGAATTTCATATTCATTTTCATAAAGCTATGAATTTTTATCGTCATTTTATCGTTAATGTGAGAATATTCAAATCTAATTTTTTTCTTGTAAGGTGGGACAAAAACGACTTTTTTCCGTTCAGGGGAGGAAGGCAAATGAAGCCCCCCCCCCTGCTCCCCCTTGGCTACGCTCATGACTCTGTATCTAGTGCTCACTGTTCATGAGTTTATAACACCTATTAACATGGAAAATGTTTCGCTTAAGAAACATTTCAATAAAGTTTAATACCATTTACAGTAATGTCTCGATAAGTGCGACGTACTCGGGTCCTCTTCGGAGCAATCATGGCTAGGCGGAAAGGTTTTCAGCCCCTTGTAAATTTGTTTTTTACCCGAAGCCGAGCCTCTGCTTAGCTTCTGTTTACTCTGTTTTGATTCATTCCAGCGGGTAATCCCCTATTGGTGGAAATAACGCCGTTGCTCGTGTCGCATTCATCGAGAAATCACTGTATGTGTTATTATTTACCTAATAAAACCTGCAGTAGGTACAGAATTAAAAATTCTCCTCCACTTTGTTTTTACATATTAATTTCTGAAATTGTGCATTCGCATAAATTTCCGCAGTCTATTAATTGTTTAATACACGACG
>NW_015373923.1:11640469-11864843 GCF_001272555.1 Dufourea novaeangliae
CGATACTCAGTATTCGATACTGATACTAAACTTTCTTTTTGAAGCACTGACCCAGTTCAGTGAGCGGTGAAGCACCAGACATTCTCTTCGGCGCGATGAATTCGATCCGTCGAGAGGGCGAAAGATGCATCCACGCGAGGTCAGACTAGTTGCGAATCGGTGCCAGAGACGGGCATGGACACTAAGACTCCGCCGATCCCGTTGAAGGTCCAGGAGAAGCCGAAACCGAAACCGAGACAGCAGGAAACCGTGGCCGACGTGTCCTTGCCCCCACTGACACCGTACAGGAATCATCGTCCGAAGCAGAAAATCCCCGGGACTCAGTGGTCGCGTGATGCACCTACCGCCATACGGTATCAGGATCAGCAGAAAAAAAGGCCTTACAGGTACACTTGCCTCCCTCCCCCTTCGATCGATATGCATTTCTTCGCGCGTTGTTTAGAGCGGGTTTCTCTGCTCTTACTCGCGAATATACGAATTTTACGAAACACGTGAATACAATATGAAATACTTGGTATTTTATCTTAATCCCCGTGTACTGGTCAACAAATTGTTGTATTACTAATCTTTGAATTACACTTGGATGAAACTGAAATCGAATGAAGGAAATATATACTTACATGTTGATTGATCGTTATGTATTTAAGCTAGTGGTATTCAACTAATTTACAAGTTTCCCCGGCAATCAACAGAATTAAATATTGAAGTCTGAGTTTGAGAGAAATTGACTGGAATAGTGCACAGGGGGTTAAATTTGATGAAAACGATCTCAATTTCACTGTCTGATTTCAAGTTTAATTAATTCAGCGATGTGAATGAGCATTTCACTATTGTTTGTAAAGATGTTGGTAATATTCCGATGGTGTAAATATTTTTGCGGTAAAAATTTACACCGAGAAGACTTAAATTCTTGTTGCCTCACAGAAAAAAGTTAAATGCTGAATATCGTTTGAAACTGAATATCGTTGATGGAAGTATCGTATGATGTTAGAAAACAGTGAAACGTGTTTAAAATTTGTAGACGTAAATATTAGCCCTTGCATAACGATGGCTGGGTCATTTCGTTCAGTATGCTTCGATGTTTTGAGGAATGAGGATGTCTGACGAATGAACAAAAATTAATTTTTACAAAAATTCAAATGTTATATTATTTGTTACAAATTCTTGTAAATGAATAAAACATTTTATATAATAATATTTTTATACAGTATATATAGTATCTAGTATGGGTCACGTGTGACCCGGCCATAGGCTTTCACGTCCGTCATACAAGGGTTGAATAGAGTACAAGAAACGGATTTCTTGTTGATAACCCCAAGTACATAATTCCAAAACTTTGAAACACAGTAATATTGATAATAAACTAAGAAAAACAATTTCAAATACTACCTACTTCTTTGCTAATCTTAAATGCTTTGCGAAAGAATGAAACTTCAATCGATATTGCGTGTCTGCGATTACATAGTATCATATAATATCTATCATGTTCCATAAACAAATTACCCACCGTATTGCACAACACAATCCAAAATTACGATCAAACTTTTTACCCGTATCTTATACTTCAGAACTAGGACGACCATTTTAAGTTATAGCATAATTACTTTCCAAGCACTTTTCACCCCCTCGATCGCTATATTTAGACACTCTGCTATTGTAAAAAGCTTCGAATGGAATCGAAATCACATTGAAAAAGAAGCAAAGCTCCCGAGATGCAAAGGACTTCTTAACTCTTCCAGAGTGCTGCAAATCGGCGCAACGCCGTTGATGCATGCTTGCCAACAGGGTGACAGATCGAGGGTTCTAAGATTATTGAAAGACCAAGAGGAGACGATCGGCTACAGGGATCGGACGCTGAGGAGCGCTCTGCATTATTGCATGGACGCTGGAACCGGAGGTGCCGTCGCCGCGGCGGCACCGGAACTGGTAAACGCGCACGACGCTGAGGGACACACACCCCTTCATTTGGCAGTTATCGCCGGTGACACACAATTGGTGGCCGTTCTGCTGGCGAACGGCGCTGACGTGAACGCCAAGGACTTGGAGGGACACAGTGTTCTTCACTGGGCTACCGGTACCACCTTTTGAAAACGTTTTTATTTTATTAGAAATTTCGAACGCGAAATCAGAAAAGTGAAACATCCTTGAATTTTCTATGAAAGTATAACTCTTAACCAGTCATGCATGACAATGGATCGATTTTTGCTTCAAAGTTGAATAACTCAGACAAAAAGAATCGCACAGCAATCGATGAACACTTATATTACACAGGGAGGTAGTGGCTTTCGAATGGCATGAATGTAATTTGTCTAAAAAATTTTGTTCATTTCATGTAACACTGCAAAGTAGAACGAAATTTATGCATTCATAGCCTATAGGGCTTGCAGTGAATTACTAAAAGGTTGCAATGTATTCAATATACTATGTAGCAAGAGAAAATAAGTTTTTTTAACCGTTGTTGCATTTCTGTATAAATAATGAAAATAGAAATTATTTTCTACTTTTTAGCGCATTTCGAAGTCGGTCCACATTTCTCGATCACAAAACTAAGAAAAACGCTCGACTCGACTCGAGCAATCAAATCGAGTCATAGCTTAACTTGTAAATTACGGTTACTCGCACATCCCTACTACCGTTGTTTACATTCATAATTTATTTCTTAATAGTTTTAAATTATGGTAATAATTTGTAACTTACATCTTACTGTCCCTTAACTATCAGTGTACATCCAATTATTATAGATAAGAAATATCCTTTTGCACAAGTACAAATAAATAATCATGATCAAACCGATGAGCTACGTGGCACTTCAATATAGCGTAGGCACCAGACAGATTTTCCAATTCCATTTTGTTGAAAAGGAATGCTACATTCTCAATTCGTTTATACAGTGTGTTCTCTTTAACGGTCCGTACAATTTTTTGACCATTCGCAGTAATGTCTCCAAGAAAAAGTTGCGAATCAGCATTTATCCGTAAGAAGTCCGTAACTTTATGTCGCCCTCTTGATATATGCAGATTAATTCCTGTTAATTACTCTTTTTCGTCAGTTTGTCGTAAATGATTGTTACCGTCGTACCATGTAGTATGTATGTATAATAAAACACGTGACTGCACTATTAACGGCATCACAAAATGCACAAGTACCACCCAGGCGTAAAAGTAGCAATTTTACGGTCGAACATGATCGAGATTATTGCAGCTCTATGGAAATAAGTAAAAAAGAACCAGCGTATATTAAAGTTCCCACGCAAATTGACTGTACATTGGTCGAAGGTCAAATTGCTAACAGTCGAGCGGTAACGATTCTTTAGAAGCTGCGGAAACTGTGAATTACACAGCGTATCTTTTCCACCGATCGCCGGACGAAATGTTGGGGAGTATTGGTCAAGTAAGGTTAGTGGGTCAGTTTGGGTGACGTCATTCCGGTTCGCCAAGGAACACGCGAGACCTATGCCAAGATAGTCCACGAGATTGACCATAGTCGTCCTTGATGTATTCAAATGACCGAAGATTTATTGCGGCACACAGCAATTGCCCACCCTTACGTCTCGTTTGACGGTTTTACGGTGAAAAGAAAGTTCGTATCGGGCGGCTGCATCTGCTATAATTCCCGGGGCGACTCGCGCGATAACAGAAACAATTCGAGGGACGGGAAGACGGGGAACTCCTTTAGGAAACAGAGATATTTATTCGAATAATATTGGGTCAGTGGAAAATTTGTGATTGCTTTTGCTCTAAAATAATAGACATATACAAAATTTAATAATAATTTCACCCTCATCAATCTCTCATTTTCGAAAATTAATTTTTCCTGCGGTGAGACAGAAACAATTCGAGGGACGGGAAGACGGGGAACTCTTAGGAAACAGAGATATTTATTCGAATAATATTGGGTCAGTGGAAAATTTGTGATTGGTTTTGCTCTAAAATAATAGACATATACAAAATTTAATAATAATTTCACCCTCATCCATCTCTCATTTTCCAAACTTAATTTTTCCTGCGGTGTCAAATTGATATAGTGGTAAAAAAACTTAATGTAACGAAGAGACACATAATTAAGTTTACAAATGCTTTAAAATAAAAGTCACATAACCTCAGTTAAATTTACTTATACATGACAGAATAACATCATTTGTCAGGAAAAAAATGTGTTAAATTGACACAAGGGAAGGATCAGGGTTAATGAAATACATAATTAATCTTTTATAACATATATATTTTCAGAAGAAATTTGTCTTCTAATAAACATATTTCTGGAATATTATTATTCGATAAATTTGTGTAATTAAATTATATTGATATATTTGCAGTTTACCATAGCATAGGATTGACATAACAGCTTTTCCAAACAAATACAAGTGTCTTTTGCGATGTATGAAACGTTTTTTCTTTGATTTTTAAATTTCTTTTCTGGAGCTCAATTTAAATTTTATTTTAATCAACAATACACACTCATACGCGTGAAATTTTCTTCTAAACAACAATTCACTGTATTACACTGACACCGATATCTAATATACTCGTATTAGCATACTGTTTATTGTTTCCATAAAATCATGGCGATCACATGATCTACAGTAAAATCCATCAAAACGTTTAGGTATACTGAATCAATACATAGTGGAAAGCAACAGTATCTAAGAGCGGTATTCTGTCCTTTAAAGAATGAATGAGATTAAAAATTGTTTATCAAATGTCTGCTCATTCATAAATAAATATGATTTTCTTATAGAAATTCAAATTTCCACATTTAACCGATTAAAAATGGCGAAGTACTTCTTTTTTATCTATTATTCGTTATTCGAAACTCTTTATGCAGATAATGAATTTGCTCATATCTGTGGAGAAGTTGTACCTCATTGATCATTGGTCGTTTCTTCGACGCTCGGTGCATTTAATATCCCTTCGTCGTGGACTAAATATGGAAGTTGATACTGTTTTATGGTTTGATGTTTAGCGACCTCGGAATATGAAACACAAATTATGCCAAATTCTAATCGTGAGATTGAATGATCAAGCTTTGTGATATTTACACAAGTCCATTAACACTTTGCAATCGACGACGACGGAATTACTATGGCATTCATGACGACCAAGGGTCGCGTGTGTTACGGCATTCATGATTTTATGAATGTCAAAGGACTTTTCAACATGCTTTATATGTTGATTTAATACATACGGAACTAGGCGAGACACGTAAAACTGAATTTAACAGAAAGAAAATTAGATGTGGTGGGCTTACGAGCGATTTAAGTTTCAGGAAAAGGACGCCATTAATTATTCTGGTACCTCTGAATTATTAATATTCAGGATTGCGCGGTGGTCAAGTTTCATTACTGTATAGCCACGGAAAATGTTTTAACTGGATTCGCAGTGGCCTTTCTCTTAATCGCTTTTTCTGACAACCTAGAAATTTTCATAATTATTCGATTAATAAATAATTTATGTTGGTCGTATTAGTAGTTATCAATTTAACTATGTATAAGTAACGTTCGAATACACCAGGAACTTTTTCAAAAGTAAAACTCTATGTTATAATCTAATTTTGTTTTCTTGGAATTATTTTTTAAAATGGAATCACCATTTTATGGGACATTGATCAAATAGTTTATGTATCATTTAGTTCAATTATTCCATTATGCTATCGATTTATGATGATTACATGCTGCAACGTTTAGATCAATGTAATACTACGATTAATTTGCACACCAGTGTTAACAAGACATTGTTTGCTTATTTTAATTACTAAGTTCTACCTTTTTTCGGATCGCCTTGTGCATTTATAGTTTGTCGCTTTATAAAACTAAACTGTGTATAATTATGAAATTCACGACTTGCACAAAACAAAATGAAGATTTCTATTAAAACTTTTCTAAAATATTTTACCAATATTGTTCTAATTACTTACCGTTTAATGAAAATGTTCAATGTAAAAACAGTCATTATTCTTGTATACGTTACTACTACTATTTTCTATTCCTACATTACTACTAAAATTTAACGTTAAACTATTACCATTAGGTGTCCCAATAAGTAATCCACTATATTTCGTCAAATTCAATGTGTACTTATTTTCGAAGAATTTATATAGACTAGATAGAAATTATATTTACTAGCCTATGCTGTTTCAGTGATATTTTTCCTCATTCTTCAATGTTCGCCGCCATGTTAAAAGAAGAAAGAAATGTAGGAAGATGTCTTAAATTTGAACTGTGTCACCAATTTATTAAAAAGAAATAGTAGATTACTTATTGGTATGTATAATATTTATTTAATTTAATAACAGATTTATTTTTAATCACATTTAGTGTGTGGGGAAGCAGAATGTGTTCGATTGGTGTTGGCAGCGGGTGCACGTCCATCGACGCCTGATCTTCGCGGAGGATCGCCACTTCATTATGCCGCACAATGCTGTGGTGCAGCAGCCACAGCGGAGCTGGCTGTGCCTAAAAAAGTGGGTTTGAAGGTTCTCCAAACTCTTTTGGAGTTTGGCGCCGACGTGAACGCGAAAGACGAGGATGGAAGACAGCCAATTCTATGGGCAGCAAGCGCCGGTAGTGTTGAAGCTGTCTTAGCATTAGCTAGGTAAATTTTCGTCTCATTGCACTTAAGAAAAGTAATATCTGTTTTCTGTCATTTAACGTTCATACATTCTATTGCAATATCATTTTGCTTATAATCTGCAAAGTGTTTACTTCCCACCGATTTCGATGACCTTGAAATATATTGCCAATGTCATCATTCTGAACATTTTTCCGTATACAAGTTACCATCGCTCGGCCTTAGTTTCCGAGATATTCACAAAAACATTGTTTATGCTGTCGACGCATGGTCGCCGATGTACACAGGTTGTGGCCGGGCGCGCGATACAACCAGGGGGGGGGGGTTATTCTACGTGAAAAAATGGGTCAAAAATATAGAATAACATTTTTTCATCCGACACATAGTTCTCGGGAAAATTGAATTTGAAGATTCATTTGTACGCGTATATTTGTGCTGGCATTAAGTAGAAACGGAATACAATAAACAGACATGTTAACCAAGACACCACTCAGTGTTAACGCACCCAACATTCCACCAGACAGAAGACACACGATGTGCTCTGATGTCCGACGAAGAAACTTCTTTTCTGTTTCTTTAAATATTAATGACTAAACATCTGTTTGATGGGATGTTGGGTACGTGGTTAACACGGGGTGATGTGTGGTAGGATATTGTATCATCTTGGCCAGATCTTACAAACCTTAAAATCAACGTAAGAAATATGGGAAATAGTTTTGCACATAAGTCCAAAACTAAGGCCAAACGACGGTAACATGTATAGAGAAACAATGTTCAGAATGATGACCTTAGCAATATATTTCAAGCTCATCGAAATGGGTGAGAAATATCCTTTTGAAAAATAATTCCTATTATTTTATATGTGGAAGAGAAATTTAATTACAGGAATGATTAAATATTGTTAGACCTTTTAGTCTTGATATAAACAGTATCTTAGTAATGAACTCATGAATAACAATATATTTAAAAAAATTAAAACAATTCATTTTCACTGCCACGTCTCCTAACAATATTTACTATTTAATTCATCGCATTCTAATTGGCTCCATTATACGCATGTGTTCATTTTATAACAAACTAATTTTTAAATATATTATTATTAAAATTGGCATTTAGTATCAATTTTCTACGATATACTTTGAAATTATTCTACATGCTGAAAGCAATAATTAAAATATACAGCTGATGGTTTAGTTGCAGGTGGTTCTGTAGCTACACAGTCTAATTGATTTTTAAACATACTAATATTTTCGATGAAAGTAGTATTTAGTATGAATTTTCTACGATACATTATGAAGTTATTCTACATGCTAAAAGTAATAATTAAAATATAGAGCCGGTGGTTCAGCTGCCGCAGGAGCTGCAGACAAGGACGGCCTTACGGCTCTCCACTGTGCCGCGTCCAGAGGGCACGCTAGGTGCGTGGAAGCTCTGGTTAACTTATGTGGTGCTCACCCTGACCATGTGGACGATAATGGTTGCTCGGCGTTGCATTACGCGGCTACTCTCGGTCACGCTGACGCCACGGCTTTGATCCTGAAATTAGGGGCCGATCCTAATCGGCAGGACCGAAAGGGTAGAACGTAAGTACTTTAGAGAACTGAGTTATACGAATATGCATTAGATATAGGAGACAGTCGTGGAGTACCGACCGCTCTGTTTTCTTGTTATTTCTTGGGCTAGAGTTGGTAAAAATTTAACTTAAAAACATGAGTTTGTAACACAAATGGAACTTAATACAGGAGGGAAATTAATTTTGTGAAATTCAATAATAAAAACTGAGTATCTGCATGAGTAAGAAGATTATAAATTGAAGGAAGCAAAAAAATTGTCGTCCAGTACCGAGCAGTTATTTTTGGTAAGTAGATTTTTAAGTCTAAATGATTAATAATTTCAGTATAATGACAACGATCAATACTTTCTTGCACCTAATCTTCGTCAAATGATTTCAAGTGATGCCGTCAAATTAGCACCTATTTTTCCTATACACCTTTTCCTAAAATCTTTAACTGCAGGAAAAAGATGGAAAAAGTTTGGTCAATACTGGACGACAATCGAGTGATCGGTACTGCACGACAAGCACACGACAAAGAATTATTTATTAGAATGACAATATTGCTAAACTGACAAATGTTTCTAACTTGTTGCGTCATTTAATCTGTAAAATTTATTACTTTCGTAACATATAAATATTATTTGAAAATATCTTGTTATATCCATTTATTTAATTATATTATATTTCGCGTTGGTTTGGGAATTCCTTTAATATCGTAAACTTATAGCGTATGACGAAATTGACCGTACCTACAGTGGACGTGGAATACGGGTTAAGGTAGCTCCCGCAAATTTTTAATAATTATACACTCAGTTGAAAATTGAACAGAACATTCTTGAAAGCTTCAACTTTTGATTGCTACCAAAAAATTTTATAGAACTGTAGTTGATACTTGCGAAGTTAATCACTCCTTATTTAGTTACAAAAAATAACATTTTCATAAAAAATTAGGTGGTTATAGACTTTTTTACGGGAATTACAATGATATGGAAAAAGAGAAATGTTAACGATCAAATAAAACTACAAATTAAGATCAAAGTATATCTTCCACGCATGTCTGCTATGAGCGTCAACGTCGCTTGTTTTCCTTTGGTTTGTTGGACGAACTTTTCAATTTTTACTTAAAAATTAAAAAAGAAATTAAGTTTGTTTACAATAAGGAATTAAATTTTTGTTTCTTCCACTTATTTGTAATTTTTTTTTCATTTAAGTATTTTGAAATAGTTTAAAGTATTAATCATTCAAATTAAGTTGGTAAAATTCATAAAAAGTATAAAGCGCCATATACAGCCCTAGCTAGATACGACACCAAACGTGGAAGCTACCTTAAATACGATTTAACATGTTTCAGACCAGCTTTGTGTGCAGCGGCCAAGGGTCAGCTCGAGACCTTGAAAATTCTAGCGCAACACGGTGGTTCCCTTTACGCGAGGACAGTGCGTGGTACCGGGGTCGCGCACGAGGCGGTAGCTTCCGGTAGAATTGAGCTGATAAAATGGTTGGCGAAGAAACGCCCGGGTACCTTGGACGTGGCCACGCACGACGGCAAGACACCTTTGCACGTGGCTGCACTCCACGGTCACTTGGACGCCTGTAAGGTTCTTTTGGATAACAGCGCGCGAATCAACGCCGTTCTTCGCACCAGTAAGGGCAATCTGATGACGGCTCTGGACGCTGCGCTTTATAGAGGGCACAGGGACTGCGCGAAGTTGATTCAGATGCACGGTGGGACCACAGCGCATCAGCTGAAAATGCAGAAGACTGTGCCGAATAAAGGTCAGGTTAGGTACATATACTTGTAAATATTTTTTTTAATCATTCGTCTGAACTACTTTTGTCACGTTTGAAATTTAGATTCTCAAAGTTGATACAGTTCAAAGTGTACAGGCATAAGATAAGACGAGACCAATTGAGGGTACCCTACGATTAAAACGCTCGAAAAATATGTACGTGATTTTCATGAATTTACAAACAAACAGTGGAACAACATACGGTAAAAAATCGTTTTGATCCTTATTACTACATATTTGAAAAATACAACAAAAATTATATTGTTTAAATTTTATCAATGTTTGTGTCAAACATATATATTATACATTTATAATGACCTGAATTTGGTTGTTTAACGAAGAAATCCCTATTCCCTTTATTCACAGAGTGATTCCAAATTGCTTAACTGTGCACAGTATAGTTGAGCTCCATTCATTCAACACATCGAAAGATAAGATAGTTCGTATAATAGAGTCGTTTACATAGTAAGAGCTCACAATTGTTACTTCTATCTACAATTTCTCATTTAAATATACGGAACACATACTCGCATATTTATTCATTTGTTCGAATTCGAGCTACTTAACTGACAATAGGAGACAAATAAAACTTCATTCGACTAAATAAAGCTTTTTGTGCATAAAAAATAATGACCGCAACGTTGGATAGTTGCATATTAAAAAGTTATAAGTTAGTAGCTTAGTTACAATAATAAATGAATAATTAAAAGTTTCAATTTGAATAACACTCTATCGTTCATCTAAAACCTCTAAATATCACAATGACTCTTAACTACTTTTACTCTTCTACTTATTTCTTCAAAAATTAGAATTCTTTTGAGGCTAGTGAACATTATCTACTTTCCATGAATTCTTTATTTATACTGATTGTGTCATATTGGATTTTTAACTTATACCAAATTCAGTGTTTGCAGCGAGATTGCAAATGAGGCGCGTGGACAGCAGCACTGACACTGAGAGCAGTCCTGGTAGACGAATCCGCGGTTACAAACTGCCGGATCTCTACTACGAAGAACAATGGATCGAGAAAAGAACACGACGAAGGGGGAACCTGAAGAAATTAGTTCGTCGGGACAGTCGCAGCTTCAGCGAAGAGGAAGTTAGATTGTCGAAAACGTCCTCGAAGAAGGACCACCAAAGGAGAGCTCGGAGTGAATCGGCACGGTAACAAGTTTCCTCGTTTGCGATAGTGTCTGTTAAAACTCAGAAATACAATATTAAACCGCTCTGCGAAATTTAATATGTCAGTATTTAATTCACCACATTAGTTTTCTTAAGTTGAAACCAAAGTTATTATATAATAAAAACATATTTATAATTATTTACAAATAAAGTTATTATTAATAGAGTTTCAGTTATTAAAAATTTTGCATATTTTTCAACATTGTAGCCTTTTTACAATTGCAAACAATTAAACTTTACAAAATGCACTCCACATTTTTTAAAATATATTTATGTGCTTACTAAATGTTATACGATTTTACAAAATGTTCAAAACTGAATTTATAATTAATAGTACTACCATCTTGCTGCGTATAAAAATTGCAATAGTCAGAAAATAATATAAATTATGGAATGTCAAATTGTGAAAAAAAAGTCGTTATCCAATTTTAATTTAATAATAAATCATAGGTCCATATGGTACTTCTATTTTACTAATTTTGTCGATAGTAATTTTTATCTGGCATACACGTAACAAACAATTTATTTCTTGACGATGAAATTTTTGTGAACGTTACTTTAAGAAGCATCTAATAGTTGAAACACTTTAATTTTAATTTTATTTCTAATCGCCCTAATGTTTTAGATATGACGAAGACGATACGGATCAAAAGTTGAGGAGAAGAAGAAGTAAAAAGCGATCATCGAAATCTAAATACGATTCTAGCGAGTCTACGTTAGATTCAGATAGTTGCGAGCCAGCGGAGGATTGGTCGAGACACAAAGCCGAGTCACGAAAGGACGACAGTAAAACGGACAAAAGCAACGGTACCGAAGACAGGGAGGAATCAAAAAAGGAGGAGGACGAGGAAAGCGTGAGCGACGACAGTCTGGAAGTAGTAGTGGTAAAAAGATCCCTGGAAAAGAAATGTGAGAAAGTGGTATCTGGAAGAACATCGAAAACGCCCAGGGAAAGTTCGAAGGAGACGAAATTTACGAAAACGCATAGAAGCACAAGAAGAAAATTGAAGTCGAGTCGGTCGAAAACTTCTACTAATGGAGATAGTACGACCGATCGAATGCAATCATCTGATAAAGGACAGAAGGAGTCTGAGGTTCGCGAACGTAGCACGCCGAGGACTTCGATCGACGAGGATAAGGAGATCCGAGAAAAGGTAATTGAAAGTCGATATCGAAAGGATATAACTGACAGCACAAGCCAAGAAACTGTGGAACGTGTGGTAGTGACAGCCATGGTACATAAGGATCAAGCACCGGACACACCTAAATCGATACTGGAAATTTCGAAGGAAGTCACTTTTGATGATCGATTAAGGACAGAGGTGATTGAGACGGAAGATGTGTCCAGGGATGCTAGTTCCAGCGCGCACAAAGTGGATGATATCGTGGAGCAAACTGGTGTATCTGGTAGCAATCTTGTGACGAAGGCAGCTAGTTTGAAGAAAGGCGTGGAAGAAATGAGGCAACAAGTCACGCAGGAGAAGACACAACGTGAAGGTGATAGAAGGCGAAGTAGGGATGAAGGAGCTAAAGGGGAGGCGCAAGAGAAGAAGGATCGGAGACGAAGTTTGGGTGAAAGGGATGCAAAAGACGATTGCAGTGCAAGTGATGCTAGAAATGAAGGAGATGAAAAGGATAAATCGTCTACTGAAAAGAAGGAAAAAGAGGGACAGGATGGTGAAGATGCGAGAGGTAAGACTAAACAGAATAGTAATTTCTTCAGTATACAGGGTAAGTATTAGATCATTTCTGTTTGTCGTTATATTCATCTCCTGGGTTAATACTATTTTTTTTCTATCTCGAAATACCGTAATATTATTTAAATATTCAGTTTCTTTTGACTCACCTTGTGTAAAGTAATTGGGAACAAAAACTTTGATCGAATGTTTTAACAATCATGCAGAACACGAAATATTATATGAACGTGCATCCTATAATTGATATTTAAGTAGGTCCATCTGCATTTAATTCAAGGAATATATTCTGCTAATATAAATTTTTGTATTTTTAATTAATTGATGGTCACTTTATTACAAACCTGTGTTCTGTTATAATAGCAGTGGAATATTTTACCGTTATAACTAATGCAACACTAATAAACGTACACAAACTGATACACACAAGTTTGGAAAGTAGCACATGGTTTGTTTGATTTGACTTTTTACTCACAATCAGAATCTTCTGTCAAATAATCTGTTAAAATTTGTTACAGTTTTTTTTAATCACTTTGCATAATACTTCAGTTATTAATGAAAAATATCGCCATTAAATAATATACTTAAATTAGTGGAACATTGGAGTGACCCTCCAAACTAGAATCAAATTAATTGTTTAAGCTGTCCATTAGCTTCTTGATAGCTATATGTTAATTTTGATTGAAATACCATTATTCTATTTCAGGGGTCAGCAAACTGCGGGTACTTACATCTGGTTCTGAAGTACAATTTGAAATGAAAATAAAATCAATGAGAGCCCTTTTTTGTGTCCTTTTTGCTTCATTTAATAAAGACATAATTAATATTATAATTTATTATAATGTTACTTTAAATTTTCCATCTTTATAAAAATATATGTATTTATGGCTCTCAAATAATTTTTAAATTGTTATAAGGGACAGGTTTGGCTCTTCCGCCTCAAAAGTTTACCGACCGCTGTTCTATTTCATTGCATACCAGAATTATTTATAATAGATAAATATACATATATTTATGTTAACTAATACTAAGAAATCGTATAGATAATTACATACTTATTTCTCATAACATCTTACATATACAAGTATATATTCAAAAAAACATTAGAAGTAGCACTAGATGTACATTAAAGTAGCTGCTGATTTATAAAAAATTAAAAAATACAATTGTACCCTGACATAAAATAAAGGTTTGCATACACAGAAAAGAATTTTTGCCATGCCCTTTGTGCATTAGATAAATATCTTCTTCTCCGTTAATTCAACAGATTGTAGGATAATAAGAAAATAGGAATGATTGTTTCATTGAATTTGCTTTAATATGAACCCTAAACATTTCAATAAAAGTAAGACAAATGAAGATTTTATAATTGTACAAAAACATTGTTAGGCTATAATATTTAGGAATATTAAATCAACTACGACACAATAAATGAATGCATAGTTGGATATTAATGTAAGATGAACTATGTAGAAACATATGTATAACAGTCTGTTAATTACTAACTTTAATTTTGCTAGTAACATTCAATTCTTCATTTATTGCTTTTTAAATTATAATATTTTAAGGAACTTCTCTATAAACTTTCTGTAGAGTCTTCCTTCTAGACAGGTTAGACGCACACACGACGACCGAGACGGAAAGTCGCACGCAGGACTCCCAGAAGGACGATCGCCGTACGCAAACTCAACAGGAAAACGATCTCACATCCAAGTCCGAAGGAACAACGCCGAAATCTCACGAAACTCCCAACAAAGAGTCCTCAAACGAAAAAACAGACGCATCTGACCGTTCTAAAGAAGAACCAGAAGAATCAGAGGAGACGAGCAAATCCAATAGTCTGAAGGATCAAGGAGATTCTTACAAAGATGATTCAACTCCAAGAACGGTTGTAGAAGACATTCTACCGTCAGAGGAAGAGGAAAAGAAATCAACGCCAGTTGAGACCGGGGGTAAATCAAAAAGTAGACAAGACAGTGTCAAAAGGAAGCCTTCGATCGACGAAAGAAAATTGAAGTCATCTTCGAGGCAATTGGACGGAAGCGCCAGTCCTCATAAGAGCAGTCGTAAACGAAGAGAATTCAGTAAAAAACAAGAATCATCCACGAAGAAGATTCTTCTAAAGTCATCGTCAGAGAAAAGAAGTCAAGACTTTGTGAAGGGGACTTCGGAGTTACAGAAAGCTGAGAATGAGACTGCTGAATCTCCGACAAAAGTGACACAAGGTATTTCGATAGAGGGTTCGAGCAAGGATTCACCAGACGACAAGGACCAAGCAGATTCCGCACGTGGCAAGTCGGTAGATATTTCATCGGCTTCGCGAGATTCTGCGTTAATGGAAGAAATGGACGATCGATCGTTAAGCGTTGATACACCAGTTGCTACGAAAAGAAAGCTGTCTAGCGAGGAAGAAGCTGCTCTGGAGTCGTCGCTAACGAAGACTAATGTGGAGGACCAGACTGAAGAAACTGATGATGCGAAGAAGAGTAAGAAACGTTCTGTCGAAGACGCGTTAACCGTGGGTGAGTACTGAAACATCATCCATAAGTGTATTAGGTCGTTTCCTGTAGTATATTGGTATTATTTATTTATTATCTTTATCTCCAACATTCTTTTATTATCTGCTTTATGTAATTAAGTGTCATTCTACATGCTAAAATAAAGTGAAAATCAAGAATGACGAAATTGCGTTAAAGGCTTCGTTTCCGAATTATTAGTTGCCGAAAATACTGGGGAAAAACGTCTAACGCGAACGGTTAGACTACTATGGGCGCACGTTGGCCAGATGATTCAGGAGCTCAGCCGGTAAGTATCAGTGTCGTAGCTCCACGTAAGACCCACTACCTCGTAGTCGATGTGGTGACATAGGGCTCCAGGGGATATAACAATAGTTTATTTCATAACTTTATCAAAAACTTAAGACTAATTGTTGCATGACATTAAATCTGCTTAGTCACTGAAATCCACAAGGACCTATCAAAATCCCATAGGATGGTTTTTGATAAGTCCTCGTGGATTTAAGCGACTAAGCAGATTTAATCTCATACAACGATTCGTCTTCAGTGTTGTATGAAGTTTTAGAAAAAAATATTGTATTACCGTCTGGCTTTGTATATTACCACTTCGTCTATGAGGTAAGTGGGTCCTTATAGGTTGGAACGGCACTGTCTGTGCCCATGAATGTCTCATTGTGAGTTACACGTGCTCACAGTAGTCAGACACCTTTCACCAGTATTTTCGACGCTTAATAACTCAGAACCGAAGCCTTTAACGCAATTTCGTTAATCTTAATCTTCGTCTTAGTTTGAAATGTAGAAACACCACTTAACATTTCTGATACCTATTATCGACCACCCTGTACAATATTTGAAAATAAATGCGATAACAATATGTACCTAGAAACTAGTGAGCTATTATGGAAAATATAAATCTCTTACGCAAAATGAAGACATTACACAAGATTCGACCTGTAAATGTTACGTTATTTATGAAAACTTACCGAAGAATGTTTTCTAGAAGAAGGAAACTTTCGGTACATAGACGAAAGTTCCTCAAGTTCACCGAAATCGGCTCAAATGAGACGATCAAGACCATCCACGGGAAAGGCCAGAGTCAGCGGAAGATCGTCTTCAAGAGCATCCACGAAAAAGAGTTTATTTGAGAGCTCGGAAGAACGGTCTCCCGACAGGAGCGCCATAGTCGCGGTCATCGAGAGTCCGGAGTGGGACGAAGAGGACGAAGAGATCGCAAAGGAGATCAGGGACGCGATTGGGGATGACGATGAACATGAGACGGAGCCGGAAGAAGACAATGAAATCGGAGTTGTGAGAGTACTACCGAGTACGAGCGAGGAGGAAACGTCACGGACGGGTCCTGATGGCAGGACTACAGTCACCCACACTTTACCTCAAGTAAGTGAATTTCAAAAAGTATAGTAGAAACCTTATATTGAACGATTCTGTTATCTGAACAGTAACGTTCTTTTCTACAGGCTGTAACAAACATGTTGGAGGACTCAGAAATAGAAGACTCGTGAGGTGATTTGAAACAAGTTTTTCCTTAGCAAAAATGTTATCTGAGGCTTTGTTAACGAGATATTAACGAAAAACCCAATTACAGCGCGTAGCCAACGCTACTGCGGGAGCTCGATCGGCAGGTTTGCGCTCTGATTGGTCGGAGTTTTTCGTTAATATCTCGTTAACAAAGCCTCAGATAACATTTTTGCTAAGGAAAAACTTGTTTCAAATATACCTCACGAGTCCCATTTCTGGGTCCTCCAACATTTTTATTACACCCTGTATAATTGGATAAGTTGCATGCTACTGCTCAAAAGTTTGAACTCGCTAGCTGATTTCCTTAAAAATGAAATTACCCGATACTGTTTCGAATTTTCTAATTTTTGTGAATATAATTATTCATAATCATTTGAGAACATTGATTTAGCGAAGGGGAGACAAGAAGGATACTTCTGAAGTGCTAGAAATTAGCCCAAAGACTATTAAGAAACTGGTAGGAAGACTACTGTGAATAGTTGAAGCTGATGAATCGCATTTTAGGATTGCTTTTAATCAATAATTCTAATAACAGTTAATAGTGACATAGATTCATTCACGTACTGTCGAAATAACAATTAAATGTAAAAAAATATATACATGTTCTTTGTAGGTATGTATCCTCATTGTTTTTATTTTTAACATACTTTCGTAATACGTTTGGATTAATTTTGAAATGAAATTCTAATGTATTTGTAAAATGTCGTATTTTTAATTATCTTACAGTTAATACGTGTATTTAACTTTACCGATTTATATTGTTCAGGTCGATGCCTTCCATAAAGCGGAAATGATATTCGTACTTTAGTACGTAATTCGGTCAAATTAAAATAACAGCCTTCCGTGAACAAATTTGTGAGTCGCTATGTATGATCGCTATAATATCCATCGTGCTACCAAGAGCTTACGTCTGATGGAATCTGTTATTAGTACACACTCATTTTACAAATCTACCAAGTGGCCAAATACAGTAATGTCTCGATGAGTGCTATGTACTTGGGTCCGCTTCGAAGCATTCATGGCAAAGCGGAAAGGTTTTCAGCCCCTAATAAATTTGTTTTTTACCGGAAGCCGAGCCTCTGCTTAGCTTCTGTTTATTCTGTTGCTCGTGTCGCATTTAGCGAGGAATCACTGTATAATACTTATGAGCAGTTGCGTACACGTCGGTAAAATCGGTTATTTCGTTGCAACAACCTAATAACAACTGATTAATGTCTCAAGTGATTAATATGTCATATTATTGTATCCCTTGTTAATATAAATACTATTGTGCTATCAAATGATTAATCTCCAATATATAATTAGGTGAAATCCAGCACTCGTACCCGTTTGACAAGAATTCAAAGCCCTCAAGAAAGTATAAGCAATCGGCTGCAAGGAAAGCAACGTCATGACAGCGGCGGTAGAGACAGTGGCATCGAACCCAGTCCGAGGGTATCGCGGATACCAAGAAGAAGAATCATGAAATGCTGTCCTAACACCGACAAACAGCAAGCTCTGAATATGGAAACCATAACGAGAGACGTGCAGATCAGCTTACGACGATATCACCTGGAAAGGAAAATTTTTTTCCAATTAATGGAACTGAAGAGATTGCAAATCCGACATGGCAGAGCGAACGAGCATGTTCTGGTTAAAAGACAGGTAAATAACTGCTCTTGACTACCTTATCATTATCCCTATCTACCCATTTTGCGACAAGATAAAATTACTAAATCGCAGGTTTTATGCATTTGTAGCACATCCGATTGTTTGAAATTTGGATATTAAAATGTTCAATAAATTTCAATACCATTTTTATTTTATTTAACATTTGGTAGAACCTTTAATTCATTAAACCAATTTCTGTTTGTTCTTACTTTACATATATAAATCTTTTCATTTTTGCATAAAGATCCGCAGTCCCTAGATTATAATAGAAATTAGAAGGTCGAGAAGTCACAATTATAGAAAGGGAATAATCTATTTGTAAAATGTCGTATTTTTAATTATCTTACAGTTAATACATGTATTTAACTTTACCGACTTATATTGTTCAGGTCGATGCCTTCCATAAAGCGGGAATGTCTGGACCTACTCTCGGCGTGGCGAAATACGACCAACCCTTAACCTTCAGGTTATTACTTTTCAAATTCACGTTCTGTCAATGACGATCATATAGAGTAGAACTGAACTGCTATCGCAAAATATGCAAGAGCGTCATATAACAAAACTAACAAATTGGTTTTAGTAAATGTACGTCTACTGCTTAACGTATTATTTTAACTATTATAATTCATTTTCAATGTGGCCTCCATTAGGAACTATAAAATCAATGCGATATATCATTGATTGCACTTGTTCAACAAAATTTAGAAAATTCTATTATGATGAAGTGAAACTGGTTTTATTTACTTGATTTTGAATCGCTGAATATAATGGCAATCTCACGTTTAACTCTATACGTAAGGATTTTTTTTAATTTAATTGTAAATGTGAAGTTGTAAAGAACATGTATTATATAGGATGTCCCTAAAATTGTGATACAATCGGCCGAGTGGTGATTTCACCTGCAAAAATAAGTCGAAAAAAAAAGAATAACATTTTTTCGTTTAAGGTTTCGTTTTCAAGATAATCGCATTTGAAAATCTACTGGATACGCATTTAATTGAATCGTATTTGGCCTGCACGTCTTTCCATTACATTCTGTTTCTACTTACTACCGCGGTTCAGGTTAATGAAACAAAATGAATAGCGCTAACTTTGTATCAAAAAAGCTAAACTTTATGACGTGTAAAAAAAACCAGATTAAGTTCCATTATATTTGAACGTGTTGAACAGTGTTAACTATATATTTTTTTTGCATCATAGACATTCAGTTTTTCTATTACAAATTTGTGAGCATTTCACACAGATTTAAAAGTTTAAATGACTTGAAATCTTCCACCATAGAACACTTACAAATTTTGTAATACTAGTGTAGAGTCGCTTTATGTTTTTATAAAAATAAAAAAAAAGAATCTAACAAATATTTTTTGTTAGACACTTCGAATCCTTTCTGTACGATCAACTAAGGAAACTCCAAAGAAGGCCAGCTACTCCAGACTTCTGCACAGAAGCGAAACAGTGTACCCAGAAAACTCACCGCTGTCATCACGCGACAAGTGCTTACACTTCTTTTCCCGTGTATACATATCGTACGTGATCACAGTATGTTATTGGAAAAATAAATTTCAGAGCTCCACTTCCACTGTTCTCGAATTCCTTTATAAAACAGTCGTTTGATTTGCCTTTGAAAGATTTATCGCTTTAAACGCGCATATTTCTTCTCTTTTCCTGCAGTCAGTTTTGATAGTATGGAAGTGGAGTACTGAATGAAAGAATTGGATACAGATGATTTTCTGAAGGAGTCAGTTACCCTATTGTGATTGTAGATTATAATTGCAGTAGGTGGAGGCGGCCAAGAACCAGCGGATCTTCTTCCGAAGATAGAGAGCCGTGGAAAGGGACAAATGACGGTAACATTCAATTAACTAAAAATAAAATTACAAACCCACAGGACATAAAAGACTTGACGTTAACATGTCAAGTGCACACATTTTAAAAACTGAAGTGCACATGGGGGACAGACGATTCCACGTGATTTAAGACACG
Organism: Dufourea novaeangliae; assembly: GCF_001272555.1. Classification (NCBI taxonomy): domain Eukaryota; kingdom Metazoa; phylum Arthropoda; class Insecta; order Hymenoptera; family Halictidae; genus Dufourea; species Dufourea novaeangliae. The sequence goes on from NW_015373923.1 coordinate 11,660,942, forward strand.
AAATATCTCCCAAATTTATGGACATTTTAAAAAAAGTTGTAGAAGCATTTTTTGAAATTTAAGGTTTGTACTTTCACGTAGAATAGTTGAGATTAAAGATACAATAAATTAAAGTAATAATAAGAAGAGTTTAAAGTGAGCATGTTTTCAAAAATTAAAGTTCAGATCAAACTTGGTACTGGGGTTTTTTATCCCCCCGATGCACTTGAAGTGATAAAATATATTCACACATTTTCAATTTTTCTAATACTATATTAATGTATGTAGTTTTAAGTGGTACACAATACAGAGTGTAAATGTCACTTTACTTGCCATTTTTTCAAGATATTGTAAGATATTGTAATTTTAAAGAAATCTATCAAATTTATCCATTAAATTTATGAATATATATTTTTGTTTTATTATTAGTACTGTGACATAGTTATACGGTAATGAATCCTCTCCAACAACCTATGTAAAGAATATTTATTGTCGATTGATAAACATATTGCACCGCCGCAAGACAAATGTCACAAGTCGAAAACATGTAATTTTTCAAGAGATCGAAAAGAAACTGATTCATTGCGTAGCATTATATTATTATAATAAATAAAATGATACTAGTGCCATCTCGCCTGAAGTATTGGTCAACTTACTTCTCTAGATGGTGGATCTATATGTGTATTAGAAGATACTTGACGCAATATGTAATATAAAAATTGAACATTTTTGACTTGTGACACTTTTCTTGTGGTGGTGTGATACAAAAACCTTACGAAAATTAATATCATCATTTTTCAAAGGTGGAGGTAACGCACGGAGAAGAAAAGCAGATAATAGCTCTTCCGGCTGAAAGACTGGACCGTACGAAGAAATATTACGTGACGTTCACTGTCAAAGGGGAAGCACACGAAACGGAGAAACCTAAATCATCGGTCGGTATCCAAAGAAATGCCAAAAGCGTTTGAAAAGTCTTCGAATAACCGCGCCTTCCCTATTCATCGACTAAAAATATCGATTAACACGTTGACTGCCATGGTGGTCATCCATGATGAACGACGCCATCTTTTTCAATGGCGTACTGACGCTCGCTAACCACCAGTGCTACCAAATTTTTCATAAAGCTCGTAACAGCTCAATTTCTTTAAATGAAAAATGAAAAATAACGTATATAACTAAGCAACATTTTAAAGCAGTGTTGTCCAACTTGGCGGTCAGGAGAGGCCCCTCACGCGCCTACTTCCCCTTCCAATCTTTCTTTCGCACTGTGTCCGTTCGTAGACAAAGAAGCTCAGACAGCATTGCTGTTAAGTAAAAACTGTGCTATTCAACAATTATTAATTCCTGTTTTTATTATTACGTGACTTTATTAAGACTTGATCGAAAATCTTTCCACAACATTGTTACTTTATTCGTTGCATTTTTGTGTCACTTTCTATAAAAAATGCATGAAGATTTATCATTGATATTCTCATAATACATATTACATAATATTTCATCATAGCATGATACGAATATTATGCTACTGGTGATTTTTTTGTCACAATACAAGGACACAATGTTCACTTGGTAGTCAACGTGTTAAAATCATGCGAAAGACGTTTCTATCCTTTTCTACATGATACGCAATTCTAACGCCATTGTAATTACACCGTACATCGAACTGCGTTTCGACCTTTCTACCGAGTTTATAAATTAGGTTCAAAACTGTATGTTACTTTTTGTCTTGCACGATAATGCGTTTCGCCACTGTAAAGCCCTGAAAAATTGTCATTTTTTTGGTAATTTTTTTTCAGTGAACGAAATGTTCACCATAAACGAAGTATTGTCCATTTATTAATACACTTATTGAGAGTATAAACAAATATTTTGTAAAAATTATGTCTTGCTGACAAAGGTGAATCCGGGAGAACAAAGTACCAGAATAAAAAAATTCAAACTGATTTTTAATCACTATGAGTGTCGTTATCGTCGGAACCAACATTATTTTTCCCGCTAAACAGTAAATAAAATGGTGAAGATTTGAAGCTCCAATTTCGAAATTATGTGAATTTTTTTAGTCACTTTGCATTGTAAAAATTATGAAAATTATTGATCAAAAAAGGTTTTCGTGATCCTTGTACAAATTTCAGACTGAATGACAAGTAGTTTGTTTGCAATCATCTACTCCAGCACTACGTACATAATTTTTTCAAGGCACTTACTTCAGTGCGATTTATATACATAAAAAAAAACTATTAACACTTTCAAAAAAATGTTGTATACTCTCAATAAGTATATTAATAAATAGACAACACTTCATTTGTGTTGAACATTTTGTCCACTAAAAAAATTCTCATAAAATAACAATTTTTCAGTGCTTCACAGTGACAAGGTCCCTTAAAACAAAACAAAAACACAAAACTGCCAGAGAAAAGATCATGTATAAATTTAAATTAAATATCGAATCGAATATTCTGTATAAATTTCATCGAAGGCGTTGTAAAAATGTTATATAGCATGAAAATATTCCATCTCTAATTGATTAGTGTAAATAATGATCATATCGACGCATTTCAAGAATAAAATTTCTATATCATTGAACTACAAAAATTTACCAATGATCAACGAAAGAACTACAATTTTGTATAATAATTTAGATTGGCTCAATTGAAGTCCGATTAAAAATGGTTGATATTTCTTGTAGAATGTATACTATCTGTCGACACTTTCGTGACCGATGATATAATCCTGGGTTTTCTTAGCCGAAGACGTAGGATTAAATGAGTCGTTCATTTGCCAAAGTGATTTGCCAATTCCACGAAAGTTCCAAAATATAAAAGTCGGTACTAAAATTTGAAAAAATTCAAAAAGTGGAGTTGGTCAATTCAGACTGTGAACAACTCAAATTTTTATTACATTGCAATTATTATACATATATGTATATGTATGTATGGTGTCATGCAACTGATGGTACAATCGGATAGGGGGTGATTCTACGTGAAAAAATAAGTTGAAAATATAAAACAAAATGTTTTGCATTGAGACTTCGTTTTCGAGAAAATTGATTTTGAAGATTACATAATCCGAAACGCATGTGTTCGTCACGGTAGTAAGCAGACACGGAAAGCATACATCAGACGCGCGCTAGTCAAATCCTATTCAATTGCACGCGTATCCAGCAGATTATCAAATTCAATTATCACGAAAACGAAGTTTCAGATGAAAAATTTTATTCTATAATTTCGACTTATTTTTTCACGTAGAATTACCTCTTACGCGGTTATAGTACCAGTTATATGACACCCCGTATATACAAACAAATAATCCTGTATTTTTAAAAGAAACTAGTAACATAATTCAATTTTAAAACATCCACCCTTTTTCTTCCATTCCCAAAATGGCGGAAAGTGTCGGAGAACAAGGACGGGCATTACCTATTGATGCAGCACAAACTTTTTATTTCAGGAAAAATAAACACTAAAACATAATTACTCATTAGTCCACTTAATACAAATTCTGACGACAAATAGGATTATATGTTCTTTTTTAATCATACAGAACTGGTAAAATGAATTTTTAATCGAATTTTTCTTACTTTCGTGTTTGTCATTTATGGCCTTTTCATTTATACCTGTTATGCTTTCCGGTCTTTTCCGACCCAGTCATGTTCTCATTTCTTCAAAAGTAGTTTTATAGTTGAGAAAAGTGTAAGTTTATTACGAATGTGTATGTTTCTCATTCTTCATCATTATTTCTAATGTATTATATGTACTATATGTATGTATATCTGAACTAAGGACCCCAGCCACTTACAGACATGTCATAGAATTACCGGTTGCGAAAGTGTTAAGAGAAATTAGGAATTGTTACATCCGTTGATGTCTGTCAGGAAGACTTACGAGTTTGCTGTACTTATAAAGTATGGAACATTTCGTTCTTGCAAACGCGCAAAGACCATATGATAATTAATGGGTACATGTTCTGTATATTTGTGTAAAGGGAACCGCTGCAAATGATGTGTATGTAATTCTGTGTAAAATAAAACATTATAACACGTATAATATGAATTTTGTTCTTTAAATTATAATAATGAAATCAATTAATTCCATTATAATAATGTAATCAATCCATTTTTAAAATCCATTTCTACTAAACCATTTGTAAAATCAATTTATTTATGTTAATGAACACTTTTGAAAACAAGAACATTTGTATAAAAATTCATAATAATATTTCCAGTGACATAAATTTGTATGAGGAATTATTCATTGAAAATGTTAAAACTAAAAGTTGAATACCATGAATGTCATGTTTGTTTAGATACTTGTATGTATTACAAGTACAAAATATTTATACACATGCATGCTTTTTTAAATAATTTTCTGGACTCATAGCGTACATTACAAGAACTTACAACTACTGTACTTTATCCTAATTGTGGTAATCCTTCGAACAATGTATATTTTACTATTGTATACTGTTTAATCTGTTCAATATAAAGATAATAAAAAAACCTGTTAGTACAGATATTTCTTTCATCCATTATACATAAATAAGGCAACATTAATATGATTATTAAGAATAAGATGTTCTAAATCCAAACAGCTCACCCGTAAATAATGTCTGCTAAGAGACTACAGATGTTCAATGTTTATAATCAAAGCTATTGAAGCTCCTGTTGCATGCATAATCTAACAAATATCTTAATAGAAGAAATATATCTTTGATTAATTTCACTTCTTTCAAATTAATCTATAAAAATGTAAATTCGTATAAACATCCGCAGACTAATAATAATTAGTAGTTACTGATACCTAGTGCACTCTTCAATTTCTGCTTCGAGCAAAACAACATATCAAACACAATTCTTTTATAACGAACTGCTCGGTACTTCAATATAAATCTTCACACAATGTAACATTTTAACAAACAAATCCAAAGGAAGTTTCAATGAAAATTTACAAAAACTATTAAATTAATAATATATCAGACATGGATATGAACAGGTTATAAAAATGGCTGAATACCACCCAATTCGCCGTCTCTTTCCCACTGTCTAAAACTTGAATAACGAAAAATTTGCACATTTTTACTAAAATGTTACAAACCAATAGATGAATACAATTATTTCCGACTGGCTAGGCCACTACATACTAGAACTATCGATCAGCTCCGTGACGTAGTTAAACAAATGGTCGAGAACGCCTAATCGTTTCGATTCCACTGGTGAAACATGGGTGCTGGTAGTATTACGACTAACACAGCCCGGTCTGTCAATAATGCCGTCACGTCAGACGCGATCAACGAGAGTCAGAGTGAAGTTCTCAACGATGCATCCTGAATTGTACACCGTCGCGAAAACGAAATTCCTGTGAGAGGCCTTCGCATGGACAAATGGTTCCAAGATAGAAAACTCTGGCTCTTCGGTAGCACACTACCGCTGCTGCCAAGGTAAACACTGAGTCTTTTGCCGAATACAGTGGATAAAACAAGTAATTTCTTCGCTAAATAAATTCTTATATTTTCAATAAAATAAACGCAACAAAACAATTTGTTCACGTATGGAGATCTGCCACAGCAAATATGTTCAACGATACGAAAAACGTATAATAATAAAAGCACATTCTTCGAAAACTTCCTACAATTGTAGAGTAAAGAACAGAGGTTTTTAGAACACGATCTACAAATTTATATTATTTTTGAAAAAAAGCGGATTTGCGACAGTTTTTCTTGCACGTGAACATCTCAATGAAAAACTCTTCTAGTGTTTAATTGAACAGAATTTATAAAGTGAATTTATTGAATGTAAAAGTTATTATTAATATGAACAAAGTTTAATATTTTCCTTTAAGTCGATTGTAAAATTGAGAATTTATTTAGGTGTCCACAGTGCTGAATAACGATAATGAGAGTATTATTGTTATTTACAACTTATTATACATGCAGTGTGTACTACAATTATTTAAATTTTATAGTGGTTATTAACTATACTTTAAAAGGGCTGATGATAAAATAATATGTTGCGAATAAATTTAATATTCAATCCTGAACGTCATTTTTGTTAATTTCACAAAGTCTTATTTTTTGTTTCTGTTATTTAAAAAATATTGGACTTGGAAAGATTAATTTAAACATTTGAACTGGTATAGACCGTTAACCTCAAAGTTACTGTTAAGGAACCTATACCCTTGGAATTTATCTCATCCGAATGTTGGTGTAATTTCGATACAACTTTTGTTCTATTCACTTCTTAAACTCTGAATCTCATTTTTTAATTTTAATTTAGTTGCTTAATTATTTGTTCTCTCAGTGTTCAACATTGTTTAAACGTAAGAAAAACGGCGTGAAGATAGCAACTAAATAAAAGTGAAACAAAACTTCAGAAGTTGATTCTTTCCAGAAGACGTGACTTTGACATTGAAACGAATCGATCGATCGCTCTTACATTGTACATATTATCACGCAAGCTGCAACGTATACATACATTAAACGTCATAGATGAACTAACTCAGGTTACTACGTCAACAAGAAGGGAGATATTGTACCTGTGCGATTTAATACAAGCAAATTTTTATCATAACTGAACAGTTTCATTCAAGATTTTTATTTAGTAGCAAATTGAACTATTTCGTAGCTGTTCGGTGTACACATCCGAATTGTTGCAGCTAGCAATAGAATAACAACCACGTTAGAATACTATTAATAACAACAATAACAAATGTATTGAAGTATACACGGAAATTCAAATAATTTTGGAATATAGAAAAATTACAGAAATTGAATCGAGAAAAATGATAGAGTATTCTATTTACAATTAGTAAAAATTGTATTTTAACCTTACTTACGATTAGTTTCTATGTAGATATAGCGGTTCTATGCGACGAAATTACGTTCTTTTGTACGTGAGTATGTGTACTTTCACATCGATCGATTTTTCTGATGTAACTGTCAAGATAAGGTGATCGCAGAATGAATTATTTACGATGCATTTCACATTTATTATCTGAAATCTACTTCATTGTGAGAAAACGGTGAACCTCAACATTATGTACCACCAACTTCAATACAAATTGACATACAGGAAAGTATCACATCAATTCCGTCCATCTCAAATGTCTCCATTGTTTCAAGTACTAGTTAAAAGTTTTAGTTACAAAAGTTGTACAGTTGCAACAAAAACATAACATGATGGCAATAGTTTCTTTGCAGGTAGAGACATAGAGGAGACCTAGAGGTCAATTTTGTTTTCTTAAACGGAATGTCCAATTTTTTATAGTCAGATTGAAAACAATTTCAGATTCATAGTATTATAATATTAAGTTGCAACGCATGAAATTACCATTTCTATAGATCGAAACAGAAACGCTTACTTTTGAACAAATAATTTTTATTCAATCGGCATATGCATCACGATTAATAGCTTTCTTCAAACGACATTATCTGATACGTTCAGATTTTATAAAAATTGATGTTTTCAGATTGTATGAATTATCACACCCTGATATTTCCGATTCTCGATTAGGGAATATTTTGTTTCTTAGAAGGACACCCAATAATACAGAAAGTAATCCTTTGTTGGGGAAACATTTAGCAAATGTTGTGACTAACGCGAATCTATTTAAATTTAATGTAATTTCAAGAATCTAAATTCATATTGCAAAAGTATTCGAAACTTTGGTATTATATAGTTTACTTACGTAGAATAGTTAAACAATCGTAATAAGAACTCAATATTTAAAAGAGATAGAAAAAACACAACAATGTTATAATTTCTGCCTAGCCAAAAAAAAACAATGTAAATCACACTTAATTAAATAATCGCCGTTGATTATATTATCAGTTATTCGAATATCGACTATTTCATGTTGTACAACCGAATACTAAGGTACATTTATATTAAAACTCATCGTTTCTTAGATGTTCTACTTGGCAAGTATTTCATGACTAACATAGAATAATTTCAATGATTTTTTAATATGTTGTTGGGGACATGATTCTGAACGAGTTTTTCCTCAATACAAAACTCATGTTTAAGGGACTAACCTTCGATGACCTTGACCTCGACATATGTTGTTACGGTCACCCTCACTGATCTTCAGAATGTTTTAGCCATCGATCGTTGTTTGTTAAAAAGTTATTAACGAAAAAATTTGTCCGTAGGGTGTAACATAAATGTTGTCCGACCCGGAAATGGGGCACTCGGGGGGTGAATTGGAACAACTTTTCCCTTAGCAACAATGTAATCTGAAGCTTCGTTACCGAGATATTAACGAAAAACCGCGACCAATCAGAGCGCGAGTTGGCCAGCAGAGTTCCCGCGCTAGCGGTGGCTTCGCGCTACGCTTGTACTACGAAGCTCCGAACAAGTAGGTCAGCATGCATCGCAGGAAACTGCGTATAATAGCAAATAAAAAAGACGTAACAAATAAAATCATACTTTTTATCATCTGTCGTTTTTTATTTAAAGACATTAATGAATGAAACGTACATGTAGGCAAATTATGTGTAACGTAAAAAGACGAATGCACATTTACTTTTTTGTAAATTCCTTTTTACGAATTTATTAAAAAGTAACTGTGCATTCGTCTTTTTACGTTACACATAATTTGCCTACATTTATGCTTCATTCAGTAATCTCTTTAAATAACAAACGTCACATGATTAAAAGTATGATTTTATTTGTTACGTCTTTATTTGCTATTATACGCAGTTTCCTGCGATGCTTGCTGACCTACTTGTTCGAAGCATCATAGTACAAGTACAGCGCGTATCCACCGCTAGCGCGGGAACTCGGCTGGCAAACTCGCGCTCTGATTGGTCGGGGTTTTTCGTTAATATCTCGATAGCGAAGCCTCAGATTACACTGTTGCTAAGGAAAAAGTTGTTCCAATTCACCCCCCGAGTGCCATTTCGAGGTCGGACAACATTTATGTTACACCCTGTAACGTGTATACGTGCTGGCTATAAGTGGAAACCATAATGCAATGATCAGACACGTTAGCCAAGTCACCACCCAGTCCCACCACACACCACCCAGTGTTATCCACGAACTCAAAACAAGAATGTGGTACCGACATTTTTTGGGAATATCTCGGAAACTAGTGTTGTCTGTCGATTATACAAGGTGTATCAGATAACTTGATCACTTCGAACAATAACTTCAAGGTACACTTCATGCAAATTTTGAAACATGGAATTTAAATGGCATCAAGGGGCACATCTTATAAGGTACGTGTTTTTTTGTGGGTGGAGGCATTTCAGAGATTTCAAGGTCACCTTGATTTTTTTTAACGGAATGGGGTGTGAAATTCTGAATAAAAATGTGTTGCCCTTCATACGTCCTAAATTTAATAATTAACGAAATATTTACAAAATAATCGCTCTATTGAAATTTTTGTATTGAAGTTAGGGGCATCAGTTCGACCACCTATAGCTTCCAGATAGTAAGTACGTATTAAAAATTATTTTGCAAATATGTCGTTAACTATTAGGTTTAGGACATATGAAGGTTAACACATTTTTACTCGGAATTTGATACTTTAACGACCTATGGTACAAAAAATACATCATTCCGTTAAAAAAATCAAGGTAACTTTGAAATCTCTGATACCTTGTGTGATGTGCCCCTTGATGCCATTTAAGTTCCACGCCCCCAAATTTTCGTAAAGTGTATCGTTAAGTCATTATTCAAGGTGATCGAGTGAGCTGAGACACCCTGTATGTAAGGAAAAAGTTGTTCAGAATCTTGTCCCCAACAACACATTGCAAAATCATTCAAATCATTCGATGTTGATATATTAAATCATCCCCTTTTATTTTACCAATCCTATTACTTTCACTACGAAACATACATGTTCGACACCATACTTGTTAGTTTCGCGTGGAGCGGTCGATGCTCAAGGAATCTCAAAATGTCGACCATCTGCACCAATATAATGTTGTAGTCTATGAACCGTTGAATCCCTTGCATGTCTTATCGTCTCCATACATGGTATTATTTCGGGACCTCCAAGTGCCAACTATACAAGGCAGGAATAGGTAGGCTGTAGAATAGGTAGGAGATTCTTTACCACGAAAATGCTTAGTCTTACCTTTGTCGGCTCGACGGTGATAAAGAACGAAAACATGGCTGAAAATGACTGAGGACGAATGGAAAGGTTGACTAATTCCAAGGAGAACTCCTTGAGTGGAGATAGCAGTTTGTTCAAAATTATTTTAGAAATAAAAATTCTGTTTTTTGACAAATATAAGGTTGGTGGGTAATACAGTGCCTAGCTCATAAACTTGGTCACAGAAGGGTGACATATTTATTTTGATCAAATTACATGTTCTGTGAACCTCTTTTAAAGATTACAAAAAAATTATCACAAAGGGATGATAAAAGTGAATATAATGAATACAAATAAATATAAATTGTACAACACTTTTTACACTTAACTAATCTTTTGATAGTATACTCATGAATGTGTAAATCTGTGTAAATAACTTTTTGATCGTAGTAAGCTTAGTATTGTCCTACTGTTAGAAAGTACCGTTACTTAGAACCCAGAAGTTTGTACGAACTAAAACTTTATTAACTAGCACACAGTACAAAATGCACGATGCCCTCTAATATCAACAACTGAACTGCATTACTCCTACGTAATTAATTGTTTTTTAACGTCGTCAAATGACAAGTCGCCAGTTGTTAATTGATAATTTCTTCACTTATTATTATTAACAAGGAAACTTCGATAACCTGAGGATTCTGATATTTTTGAAACTGTGCAGGTTAGTAAAGGACCTCAATAGAAGTATCGGGCAATTTTTTTGCCTTACTACTTTTTAGTTCTTCTAAGCAAAAACACCCCTTAAAGATGAATGCGTGTTTCCCTATTTTCCTGTATATCTGTAAAACTATAATAGATATAAAAGAATTGTTGAGATGGAAATATGTTTAATATATTTGTTTAATATATGTGTTGTTTAAATACACAAATTAAGACATCATATAACATCCTAACAAATATTGAATAATTATTGTAGCATCTGTTACTCTGTCGTTCACTCGTTTCGCCGTTTTACTAGAAAAAATTGAATTCCTCGTCGGTGAAATAAAATGAAATGACAATTCCAATTCAAATACATATAATATTTCCCATCAACCTTATAATTATTATGTACACTCCCCTCCACAAGTATTAGAACACCCGTTCTGACTTTAAAAAATATAATACTTCATAGAGATTGTACATTTCATATCACTTTTATCATTCTGCATTAACGTAGTAATCATCTCTTGATACCTAATATTCCCTAACTGTTTTTAACACATTGAATAATTTTATAATGACTTATTGGGTTTATTTCGCATTCGTGAAGCGGTCTAGTGCCTACTTATGAACGGTCGTGTATGCCTGAAGGAATTGGTAATTACGATTCGTGAGCGATACTCATCGCAGCAGCTTTTAGTGGGCATAACTTACAGAGTTCGCTAAACCCAACCGGAAGTTACGTAACCCCTACTGTCCCCACTGTCACATAGGTATCGCGCCAAAAATATTTTAACCCCGTTCATGGTCGTCACTTAAACGTACACGGTATGACGGCTGGATATCGATTGTCAATAATCAAGAGTACACTTGCAAAGTAGTGTTTCAGCACGTTTAGTAACGCTCGGTATGTTCCACGACAAGGATCTTTCGGCAATACAAGTCAATGAACACCATTCTAGGATTTTTGTATGTATACATTGTATAATACGTAATTTTGGGCATAATAATCGCGTGAAAATTGCTCGTTTGTCAAAGTGCAAGGGTTGTGTGTCATTTATACAATATATGCATGGCAAATTTCAACCAATACGCTACACTTATCTGTTCATACGTAAAACACCATTGTGCATTTGTTTTTATTATGATACACTAAAATTGAATGTAATTTAAATATTTTTTAAATGTAATATTTCGATTTTGTACGATTTTTATAAACAGTAAAGGTATATATAATTAATAAACTCTTGGTGTTTACAAAAATAAAGTAGGACTTACTATTTTCTGTTTCTCTGTATTGTTAATAGAATAAAAACTTCATTAAATGTAGTAAAATTTTTATTTGATTGTGTTCTACACATTCATATACATGACCAATACACACAATCCGAACTTTAATAATTGTGTTGAAGTGATAATTGCAATCCGGTTTTGTTCTCTGTAGTAAACATTGACTAAATGTTACTTGAATATTGTAAATACCTGAATAAGTAGCTAATGTATAATAAAATTGATCATTTTAATTAAAATCTGTTCACCCGTATTGCCCGCTGTTTTTGTCTAATACAAGCTACAAAATTTTAATAGACATTAAATATGACTTTCTGCAATATTAGGGATAAATAACTATTCCGATGTTAATGTACATTCATTTTTATTATTTTGGCATTCACTATTTTGTTAGCAATTGCAATCAGAAAATTATCCAATGTCCGCAGTAGAGTTTTGGCAGCGTATTAAAAGGTCAAAACAATCATGAACGCTTTCTGGGACCTAATTTTAAGGTATCTCAAACTCTAAATCAATTCCATTACTTTTCTACTCGCCTATAACACGCGAATCACCCCGATGTCAATAACAGCGGCGGTATTCACCTTATTATTTTTCAAGTAGTCCACGATACGTCTGTGACTCGAACGCCGCGTTACGTATTATGAAGGACTCGCGAGTTAAAAGAAATCATTCCTGACACGAGTAATTTCATTTGCGATCGCTCGAACCAATTTTACGAAACATTTCATAAATGCTTCTATAAAGTAGCGAACGTAAAATTTTATCTTGGGGGGAGCCGAATTGAACCGATAAAAATATTTTCAATAGAAATTCATAAAATTTATTAGGTGATCGTAAAAATTTATTTAAAGAATAAAATCTAGTGTTCTTCTCTATTTGCAAAGCTCTTGAATTACTTCAGTCGTGGTTACTTCAGTGTCTATGAAGTTTCGTAAATGTATACACTTACTAGTCGCATTTACGTACGATTTTAGCAAAAATATAAATCGAATATAAAAATGTATAGTATTTCTAGTAAATGTATTCATTTCCTAGATAATTCATACATTTCCTACAGCATATTAGGAAGAACATAATGTCGAAAAAGTATAATTGTTTAAAATGTAGGTGTATTTAAAGAACAAAAATGAAACCTGAAAACTTTATTTGATAATTTTGGGATCTTTTTTAAGAAAATTGGTTTTTTTTATTTAATAAATACTAGAATATAGGTTAGGTTAGGTTAGGCTATATTTTTATTTAATACACTTAGAGAGAAACAATTATAATGTAAAATAAATACTTCAGTTACATAAGTGAACAGAAAACTCACCTTCATAGTGTATTTATTTACTTTAATAATGCAAAGTAAATGATTTTCACCCGTGAAATTAACTACATATGTGAACTGTAAAGACGCCTCCCTATTATGACCAAATTTATGGGTTATATAATTCGTATGAACAATTGCTAGCAAAAGTGTTTATTGAAATTAATGCATGTTTCTGCATGCTTTCACTAAATCAGACATATAAGTGTATTTACTAATAAAAGTATAAATTTCGTTTCTTATGAATACATTTACTAATTACTTATGAATACATTTAATAAATTAATAATTTTTTAAGTAATAAATCAGGTTCCTTAAAGTTAAGGTTGCAGCGGGCCGCTCAAATTATTGAGTTTTCAATTTTCGCCCGCTGGAAAAAAACTGTTGCACATCGCTAGATTAGTGTATAAAATGTGCTATGAAGCGAAATGAACGCTTGTTTTAAAAAAACTTTATGATTTATAAGTTCTCTTTTCCGCGACATAGTAAATACATTCGATGGTTTGAGATGGATGATTTAATCGGTAAAGAGGTTATATTACACGTGAAAACAAATCGAAAATGTAGAAAAAATTATTCGTATGTTAATGCTTCGATTCCGATATACATAATTGAGATTGAAAATTCGTGTAATACGCGTGCACATGGATATCAATTTACTCGTATGCCTGCTCATTAAAACTGACCATGTAATAACTCGCCATATAAACACTGACAGTGGCATGGTATTGTTACTATTCCACAGTACCTTGATATAAAATGATAGTGACAGTGGGAGACAGATAATAGTGTATACCACTGGCTGCATTCATTATCAGTAGTAATTGCAAGTGCTGGTCAGACATGTCAAGAAAATGTTATATCCGCTCGTTTTCATAATTTCAATCAGAGGTTGACAAATCTTATCGAAACAGTGTAGTATGAAACAAAATGAAATTCTGTTTTGTTCACCCTTGAAATTTGTGGAATTTATGCTACTTGTACTGATGCTACTTATGTACGTGCGACCTTAACAAATTATTTAAATTCATCGCTTTAATTGAAATTTGAACTTTTTAATTTGACATTTTTGTAAAATAAAAATTTATGGGACACGTGATTATTAATAATAATTACATTACACGAAGTTTTGAACTTTTTAATTTGTTAACTTATTAGAACTATTCAATTATTTCTATTTCTTTACAACTATATTTTGTCACTATTTAATTTAATTGATAACTATAACACGTCTTTTCCTAGTGAATGAATGAATGTTTGTATTTACAAAAATGTCTAACGTTACTCTACAAATTAATAATCTAGATTATAATTTTGTTATGAACAGACATTCTGTTCCAAGACTATGGATATCTGACAAGTGTTAACATCGACAAATATTTATTTTTCTTATATCCAGAACTATTACCTTTCATATGTCTTGCTTTCAGTTGATTGAATTCAGTCTAGTCATAGTTTCTTATAGCAATCGATGAAGTTTCGATTTCGTTCGTGAAATTAGTTGACAGTACGATGTAATCACGGGATCGATGAAACGTTTTTAATCAACATCGTTAACCTTTCGATGGCAGCGATGCTTTTCCCGCCGATATAAACTTGAATTCGCCGCGTCGTTTTAAATTCACCACGTTATTTATTCATCCCGCTTAAATCCGTTCGAGAACCTCAAAAGCCTCGAGTATGGTAGATCACTTATGCATAGTTCGACATGGTCAACGACTTAAAATTTGCAAATTATCGGCAGCGCGTGCCGCTTTGGTAAGCTGATAAATAGACTACGGATGTTTATACAAATTTCTATTCTTAAAGGTTAGTTTATAAGAACAGGTTACCAGACAGATGTTTATTTACTCTGCTACGAACTTAAAGAGGTTAAAAATAAAATAAAATCTTCCTCAAGGTTTCCATGAGATTTTCATTATATTCCATTTTGCATTCGAGTGGACAATAAACGCATTAACATTCGCAGTGATTAATAATGCAGTAGAAAGTTAAGTATTTGTAATTAGAAGCTGTGAATTTTATGCATTTTGGGTAATAAAAGAGGGTATACAGGATATTAATATAAATGTGGGACATTTTTATAGGATGGATTCTATAGGTCATAGTAAAGCGAAAATCAAAAACGACGAAATTGCGTTTGAGGCTTCGTTTCCGAATTGTTAATTGTCGAAATACGCCTAACGTGACAGTTAATTCTGCTTGAAAAATGCGTCCTCAAGTTTACAACAATTTGGGGAATTGTTGTATCCTAATGTAACACGTTCAAAAAATCAATTTTTTTTGCACAAATAAAAATTATAATATTTCGAAAATATGTTGCCAAAAGTTTGAAGGCGAGTTCACAAAAATAACAAAATTACACACCATTAAATGAGACGCGCTAGAGTTTGAAACGACAAGGGACAAAACTGCAACCTTGTAGCTACTAAGCACCACTATGGTGGCATCCCTCTAGGTGACGTTTTTAACGAAGGACTATTACAGTGGTTTACTTATTTCCTTGCTTCTAAAGCTCTATACGTTACGTGGGGGGTGATGTGAAAATGTCTATAATTTTTTCTTTTTCCTTTATTTGTGCACTCCGCGATCAGTTCCGCCGTAATTAAAGAGTTAAACATGTTTTTCACGAAACCACGTTATTTAAATTGGTGAGTCGGATAACTCAAAAACTAATCAGCTGATGAATTTCAAACAAAGCTCATTCGATTCGTTATTTTCTCCAGGGTCTATGCCTAAAATGTGTATTCAATTTTTCATTTATAATACTTTTCGAAAGTATACTTATCGAAAAAGACTCATTTTTCTTTCGAACACTAGACCTTTTCAATTTTTCTATCTAGTAAACTATCTAACGTCAAGAAAATTTTTCATTTGTTGACTTCAAATTACTGTGACAGGTGCTACACTGCACGCCAACAACGGCTATATTGCCGAAAAGGTTGACACGATTGTACATACACTTGTCCAAATAAATAATTAAAAAAAATTAAATTAAACAACTTTTCTATAATTTAAGAATGTTTCCTTATATCCTAAGACAGTTTATTCCCATATTATCAATAGTTTTTTCAAGAAAAATTCACAAAGACCACTTGCTTTTAGACGTGTTACACTGGGATCCCCCTTTATTAACTCAGAAATGAAGCTTCGAACGCAATTTTATGAATCGTTATAATTATATTGCGTTGAAATGATATTCCAATAACCTAAAAAAGTTATTAAATTCATGGAGGGGGAAGGTTTTTTTAAACCGCGCAGATAATATCTTTTTTATGCATCCATATAATTCTACGTTAAAAACTGAACAACTTCCGTTTCAAATATTTTTCGATACGACGATTAGTTTACACGTAATTGTCAAACGTATCATTCGAGCGCCGAACTTTGAGGAGCTATTTCACCCCTTCAAACCATTTCTTAGCAAAACCAAAAAAACATGCATTCAACAGTTTTTAATTCTCTACAAATTCATGCCAGTCTGAACGAAAAAAATATTTCGCTCTGGGGATATTCTATTGTTAGTCTGAAACGCAGAATCCGCTATACAGATATGTAGATATAGATATGTAGATATAGAGTACCGGACAAAAGTATTCGTACACCCTTTGAAAGCGGAACAACTTTTTTAAAATTGCTTCAAATGACTTGAGTTCTTTTGTGATGTTAGGGTCATTATGTAGTTTACTAAATAATGTGAAATAAATTAATATATAACTAACATAAATCTTCGATATGTACTTATAAAATTTTCATTATAGCCTCAGATTAAAAAGTTGTAAAAAACGACCTTTACTATTTTCTTCGCGATTCCGACCAATTGCAACTTTTTCATTTTTTTTTTGACACAGTAAACTAATGTCCCTACTTCATAAAAGAACTGAAGTCATTTGGAGGAATTTTAAAAAAGTTGTTCTGTTTTAAAGGGTGTACGAATACTTTCGTCCGGTACTGTATCTACAATGAGATATTCAGTAACCTAAGAGTACACTTACATTGTCTAGTTATTAGAGCGCTATATGTAATGGGTCCAAATGGACCCCGTGTACTCGACATGAGGTCGACCACCAGACGACCCGTTGTACGAAGGTTTATATGGGGCGGGTAACATGAAATTTTCATACGAACTGGCCAGCATTACACGATCCAAGAACGCATGCGCCAGGTTCCGATTCAAATAAAGGGAAAGCCACAGGGGAGCTTGACCCTTGGTCATCGCCGAGAATGCAGACAGTTTGGCCTGCAGCCTTTACCGCGATAGCATGCTTTTTACGCAGCAGTTCACCTCCTTGCCATGCCTCGCCAAGTATAAGAAGTGGGTAACAAAAGCCCGAAAATTCTGTTTCGAACACCGATGATGCACCACCTTCGACAGACAACTCGTTGAAAATTTGAAAAGCTTCAGCAGTGAATTTTTCGATTACGTTGGTGTACATGGAATATCGTTCTCGTGCTGCTCAATTGTTGCGATACATTTACACGAGTTCAGCTACATTTGTTTGTCTATTTCATTGCATCATATTGAACAGAAGGATACGATTTGAAAAATATTTTATCATTCAAAAAATTGAAAGCTAATGATGTAAAATATCACATTAAGACTGATATTAGAAGAACATTAGTGTATTTCAATATGTTCAATTACATTATACTTGGTTTTTTGTCGTTTGATAATGTATCTTGAGTTCGTTTTGAGTACTTGGTTTCGTTTTTCTTAAGTAAAGAATGGTGGCAGAAGAGATTTTGGATATTAGAGTCCCTGTACTTCACTAATGTTAAGAAGGAAAAATTCGAAATTATATTGAAATCATTGCAAGTGTGTGTAAGAGATTTTCAAATGATAATAATTTAAAAGACATTTTAAATTGTAAAAGCAGTGTTCCTATGACGAGATTGAAAAGAAGTTCATTCCATATACACCGATATAAAGATAGTCAAAATATGATATTTGAATAATAGAAGGCGTTTGAAGATAGTAGAGAAAACCATTCGCAATATCTGTTGTCAGCAAGAATGCATGTGTATCAAATAAATATTCAAACTTAATTTCCTCAAAGAACAGAGCCTTATGTGTTCAAATTTAATCGTATGTTTTCGGCTTCCTTTTCCATAAAAAATCATTTGCTCTTTGGATGTAATAGCTTCAAAAAGCACAGAATATGAAATATTCATTCTATTCGATAGGAAAGCATCTCCTATTATTCTGTAAATGTTAGTAAGTAGATAGCAACGTAAGGTCCGTTTTTCTCTTCCATTACTCTGTCCCTTCTTACTCGCAATTTATACTCGTAGTCGAACAGATCAGCGACGCCAGTAACACGATCTACGAATTGTGATTGTCATTGCACTTCAATGGGAGCACGTGTGCATTCGCGTGTCACAATGCATGGAGATAGCATCCACGTTGGACTCATAATTGTGTCACATTCTTCACGTGAATGTTTAGCTGCTAGGTTTCAGCAACACAAATATGCATTTTCAATTATTATTTTTTTCATCCTCCAAATAATGTGGACTTTATACACTTAGAGAATACACGAATGCAAATTATGTACCAACTGTATGTGTTGTTTAGAATTATATGAAACTCTTATAATAGGACATAAATTTTTGTTTAATTCCATTCTTTGTAAATTTCACTTGCACAGCCGCGGTATAATGATTATTACGTGTATCAATAACTAATCCACTTTTCCTCGCCAAATTTTAACTTTATTACTTTAACAATATTCGTTATATTGTTCTTCGCTGTAATACACCATTTTTATTAGACAGGAGGACGGACAAATAGTTTCACATTACCACCTCTCTAAGGGAATAGTGAATCATTCGTTTATACATATAATTACAACATTGTTCTTATTACTTCAAACTCACTAATTAAATAAAAAATTACTAAGAAATAATTGAACATCATATTATACGATACTAATAATATTAACACTTTGTGTATAGCACGCACTCTGTTTAGAAAACTTTGGATTTGTTAAGAAACAATCTTATTATTTTGTACATTACTGCTTTTGTTACATGCGTCTGCTCCAATATTCATTTTACAAGCTGTTATTATTATTCACCACGATTTAAAAAGGAATTACTTGAAATTTACCAAAATATCAGCGTATAAATCTAAAATGAAACGTGTTTAACAAATTATATCTATTTTATTGGAGTATACGTTTAGTGTACCGTTAGAGTAACGTGCAGTGAAATGAGTATTATCTCAAAAAAGGAGGGCTTTGTTTTTGTTTAGGTCACGCGCACCAAGCAAGGCGATGGAAAGATACGAACGGCTGGCGCGACTTGGGGAGGGTAGCTATGGTGTCGTCTTCCAGTGCAGAGATCGTCAAACTGGAAAATTGGTAGCTGTGAAAAAGTTCCAACAGACCGAAGATGATCCCCTAATACGAAAAATCGCGTTGCGTGAAATACGGCTACTGAAGGTCAGTATGAGTCACATTTTCACGTGATTTTCGTTACTAAATGTTTCCCCTATGCGATAAAATTTCGTACTTCTTTGAAAGAATTGAAGTATGGGCATAAAGTAGACTTTGTGTATACATTTAAACGTATGGCACTTACAGTCCCTTTTATATCCAGTTTTTAAATAATAATTCTCGGGATATTTAATGCAAAACAATAATAAATTACTTTAAAAATGCTGATCATAGAATGCTAGAACGTTTAACATTACTTTAAATTAGCATTAACTTTTCGGACACTTTTTTCACACACTTTTACGCGCAAATACAGTGGCCGAACAAATTGTTATTAGAGCCACTCGCATAAATTAACGATTGTACCATTTAAACTATATTTTTCATAATTACATAAGCATAGTTTTTTAGTGGACAATTGTTAATTAAAAATTGTCCAGTGTAAAAACCTTGATATTGTAATTTTATTTCCACACAAACACCAGAAAACATATTTTCTAATAATTTGATTACCCAGTGTGATTCACATATAGAAAGATCAAATTATTCCGTTCAAAAAGGGTTGCAATTGTGTTTTCTAAAACCAATTGGTGCCCTTTTGAAGGAAACAAACTTTAAGAAACCGTTACGAAAACGACATGAAAAATCGTAAAATTTTTACGATGCAACCCCTCCCCCATCTTAACTCACGAACACAATGACCCATAAAGTTGCCTAGGTCTACTACGTGTTAACTTTTAGCATATTCTAAACCTAGCTTCGCGACTGAAGAGCTTAAAATATTTTTACTCTGACTCTAAAAACAAATTACCAAGTGTACACATTTAAATAACAGTTTGAACGTGACGTCATACAATTAACAAATTTTATCTGAACGTGCTCGTGACTTTGTTTAAAGTGAAACATGGTCAGCAACGTACTGTAACTATTATCAGAAAATCTACGAAGGAAGCTTTCTGCCCCTAGTTCCTCCACTGGCCGATACTAACCCTGCACGTCCACACGTTTGGGTGAATGACCCCTCGTACCCTGAAAGTACAAAACCTTCCGTCGACTGTCTCCGATATAAGGTGATCGAAATTAAAAGTCGAATCGAAGAATCGAGAACGCGTTTTTTAAATTGGATGACAGTGGACGAGCTCGTTTTAGTGATTTTCTAGAATGGTGTTGGAGAATCGAGGAAAAATTCATAATCTTATACAGCCGTGTTAGTCGCATAAATCTACGGTCAGCTACAAGAAGTGGCCAACGGTCAATACCGCGGCGGTCAATATCTTAGCGTGTTCTCCTCTTGCCGACCTAGCCTTATCGAAATAATCGGAGGGTTCCCACCGAAACATATGCGCATTGAAACGAGCCACCACTGTGGCCTGACATTTCGCCTCAAGGATATTTTCCTTTCGTGCACAAAATAAATCCGGGCTGCGATGTTAATGATTTCCTTTTGCCAAGAGTTTTGACCGCAACATGTGTCCGCAATGTGTACCAGCGGACTTCACCTGGATTTTTTTCTCTCAGGTCACGGAATTTTTAGACTTCCTTGAAACCGCGCGTGCCCTCTGACGTATCTCTTGATCCTTCTCTTGTGACCGTTATTTGGTATAAGCATATTTTGATATAGTGCGTTCGTATGATATTGTAGTTTCTTCCCATTCACCTCTTCCTCGTTAGCAAAATACATACGTATAATGTAATGCTGTTAATGTAATAAGGATGAGCTATTATAATATTTTATTTTGATATTCGGATACCACTGACTGTTTGATAGCAGAGTTGGACAGAATTTTATTCGAATATATAATACGTAGTGAAAAGCAGCAGTACATAAGAGCAAAGACGAGATATAAGAATAGACCTTATGGGACTTGGTGTCCCACGAAAATCACGCTGGCTCGAGCGCACCTCTCTAGGTACTTTATGTCATTACGTTTATTCGTCATTCGAAGCTCTTTATCTATATAGATATGTATTGAATTTGCCCATTTCTGTTTGATAGATTATACACTTATGTTTCTGAACTAGTGGTAAAAACTGACATTAAAAGAAAGAAAAAAGCATTTTAATAAACACGGGTATGTATGTACATATTTATGTATGAACGTGACGCCATTTTGAATAACGAAAAAGTTATGAATAACAAACGCTGGAAAGAATCACTTGAACCGATATTAAATATTATTGAAAATATAAACAAAAGCTCATTCTTTGCCGTCTCAATAAACACGCCATAGAAATATTATATAAACTCATAAATTAAAAAATTAAATACACGTGGACGATTAAGTTACCGACTTATGCCTATTCAGATATCCTGTTTTCTTTAGTACTGTTAACCAGTTAAGTTCCTACCTATATTTTACAGACGTTCTATATAAAAAAAGGAAACATGCAATGAATAACAATAAATTACTTTCACTTATAACCTTTTGACTGTGTAATACTGAAAAACTAAACGCTTACTGTGAACGTCATTCAGCCCTTATGAACGATCGTTATAGAATTTTTGTGCGAGCTACATACTGAGAATTACTAATTTTTATGCAACACGGAAGCTTCTACTTTGATCTTTTATTACATATAAGTATATATGTACATATAAATCATATACTTGATCTGATTTTTATTTAGATAAATATCATCTGACGCCTATAACACTTGAAGGTTTAAACACAGCGTAAACACAAACAGAGTATATCTTTTTTTATCGTCCAACATAAGTATTACTGCAATTGCTCTCTACAGTCTTTGTTTATAAGGTACTCTATTTTGTTATATACAAAATATAACAAAAATTAGGAGACTCAATGAGTTTAGAACAATTAAATATTTAAAAAACTAAACGTAAATGAATTATTAGAAAGCTAATTTTTTGTCCTTTTAAAAGTGAATACTAAATTTAGCAAAAAAAGTTAGCAGACCTAACCCAGACCTAACCCAATCAGCCAAACCTGCAAAGCCAAATTTTGTCCAATGCCTGTTATAAAGTTGCGGGCTACAAGTTTAATGCAAGATTTGCTATAAACTACTTGCGCGCACATTGGCAGTAACATAGGCAGCAAATTGACAGCAACATATACAGCAAATTGGCTTGCGCAAACCTTGTTCCGGTTTTGCCCTCAATTTGACATAGGTCATATTGCAAGATTTTCTGCCAATTTACTTTACCATTTTGTCAGATAGCATTGCCTACAAAACCTAAGTCAAATGCGGAAACAGATGGCTATGGTTTTTTAGACAAATTTTATCATTTATTGCTGGTAGTTTGCTTGAAACTTGTACACAACTGATTATCAGGGTAATTACTTCTTGGTACACCCAAAAATTCATCAGACATTGTTTCTGACTTACGCAAATATGTACTTGGAACAGAAAGGGTAATAATATGATCCAAAATCCTTGGTGCATGATTTCTTCCAATAGTTTCCGCAATAACATTTCATTACACTAGTAGTATAATATAAAGAATGAATAGAACAAATATTCTTCTAATATTAAATAGATATTACGAATGTATATTTTACAGAATCTTAAACACCCGAACCTGGTCAACCTATTGGAAGTTTTCAGGAGAAAACGGAAGCTGCATTTAGTCTTCGAGTACTGCGAGTACACATTACTGAATGAGATGGAAAGATATCCCAGTGGTTGTCCAGAAATCACCACGAAGCAACTCACATGGCAGATTCTACAGGGCGTTGCGTATTGCCATCGGCTCGGTTGTGTCCATAGGGATGTGAAACCAGAAAACATCTTAATCACAGCAGACGGTGTGGTGAAATTATGTGACTTCGGTTTCGCGCGAATGCTCAGTCCCGGTGAAAATTATACAGAATATGTCGCAACTAGATGGTACAGAGCACCTGAACTGCTGGTAATTTTTTTTAACAATTAAAACATTGTTTTCGTTAATAAATTCTTAACTGTCACTTTTATGTCAAATAATGATTTTTAAAAAATTCATGTCGTAGTAGCTTACTTTGAAGAAATATAGTTTATAACTTATTTTATAGTAATACCATGTTTCAACATACAGATTTGATTTTATATTACAATTATAGTAAATACTTACTTTTCCAGAAAATAAATTTCATAATCTTATTCAAATTCAAGACTAAGAAGATACTAATGAAGAATGTTTTCTGTAATGGTTTTTGCATTGACTTTTACTGTTTTGTTAAATTTTTATTATAAATATCATAAATTAATGTGACATAATGTAAAATGTGAAAAATTGAAAACTTAATAATACTATAAGTGATCATTTTATGCTGACCACTCTGTGGTTGGAAAAATTTACAGTATAATAGAAATGTATGCTTATTAACAGTTATATGTGATTATTTTTTCAACCTCAAAGTTTTGAATTTTTAATTCAAAGATTCGACAATTTTATTAAACTCCAGTTTGATTTATCAATCTCACTTATATGAACAAATTTTAAACTACCCTTGTTCTCTGATCTCTTCAATTGAGACATTAGAATTTAAGTAGAATTTAATAGTAAATACAAAAAATGATATGTCTTCTCAGGTTGGGGATACTCAATATGGTACACCAGTAGATGTATGGGCAATTGGCTGTGTCTTCGCAGAATTAATACGTGGAGAAGCATTGTGGCCAGGTAAATCAGATGTAGATCAACTGTACCTAATTCGAAGAACTCTTGGCAACTTACTACCAAGGCATGTGGCCACTTTCCAGCAGAATGAATTTTTTGCTGGTATCACCCTGCCAACACCTCAAACACTTACTCCTCTAGATGATGCTCTACCTAATAGAGGAAATACTGCTATGCAGGTATACAGTCACTCTACCATATTGTTGTAGAATACAAAATGTCTACAATTTATATTCATGAATAATTTCATTTTATTTGATCTAATAGCTTGACTTTCTAAAAAAATGTTTGGACAAAGATCCAGATCAAAGGTGGACTTGTGAACAACTCCTACAGCACTCTTATTTTGAGAACTTCCATTTCAAAATGCCTGAGGCTGAAATGGAAGAATTTGAAAAACTCAAAAAATACAGAGATCGTTCAAGAGTGAGCATATTTATAAAATACACTGTCTGATATAAACAATTTGATTTCCTACAAAGTTAGAAGTTTATATGTATTATAAATAGTAACATATTATTCTAATACTGTTATTACATTTCAGAATAGTAACTACAGTCAAATATTACCCCAACTTCCTAAAGCTGGTGCTTCGTTACATAGTCAAAATGAAACTCGGCCGAGAAGCTCCTCCATGCATCATCAGCAGGATTTTGACCACCTGCCTACTATCAAAGGTTGTAATTAAGCTCTTCTGTGATTATAAAGTACTTGTACAGGATGACCACAAAACTAAGAACACTAATTTGGAATCTGATAAAGAACATAGACCTTAGCAAAACAAATCCAGTAAACATACATATATTCATAAATGATATCTTATAGATCATGTCATCAGAAATTTTTACATTTAACTTTTATATTTGATTTTTATTGAACTTTATATTTGGCCAATATATAAAAGTTGAATTTCATTACTAAACATATTGAATAACTTTTTCAGTTAATTATTACAAATTATTATTGCTGTGAAGTAGAGTATGTCTGTGATTTATTAAAATTTCTTTAGCCTTCGATGTAAAGAAAAAAGTATATAAAAATATATATTTATTAAACTTGTTTTTCTAAGAGCTGCAAATTTTATCAGACCTTAATTTTATGTCCTTACTTTTGGGTACACCCTTGTATCCATATGTGTATAATACATATTCATATATATTTATTTAAACTTTATAAATATTCATTATGGATTAATTATTAATACCTTTTGTTTGTATTTGCACATTTGTCTTTGAACTCTTAATGATTTTGTTTTATTAGCATGGTTTTCATGTTATATACATATTTATTATTGTATATACATTATATGTGTGTACACATTAAAATAAAATTTTTTACAAAATAATCACAATTATATTAAACCTATTTGTAAATGGATGTAATTACTGATTTATTTTTAGTATGGTAAGTAAATCTTCTACACTAACACTATGAACAATAAAATCAATGGATAAGTATTCAAATTCATTTCTGTTGTTTTATTGTAACTTATGTTATATAAATTATAACATATACAATTTACATATTTCACGCACTTCATTCTTTATATTCACACTTTGACAAATGAATACTTTCACTACATATAGTATTAAAACAACTTCCTTCCTTATATTTAGGTACTATCAATAGAATCTTTTTCTTTTTTCTTGTTTACAAAATTCTGATACAAACGTACAACAGGATGTTCGTGCCTCTCATGAGGTGGAACATATTTTTGTTGCAGTAAATACCAACCATATTGAAGTCCAAGAAAACCAGTCAGACACACCCACACTTCATAATTTGCCATTCTTATGTCAACTTTTGTCTCACAAACGTACTTCAAATAAAGATGTCGAATGCTTGCTTTACTAAACGAATTTTAGGTTAATCTCATTACCACGAATTTCTACAGAATAATATAAAAGATAGAGCTTTCGTACGAGATTATATGTATTAATAAGTTTTTTTTAATACAACCTTACCTAACGCTAATCGCAAAATTTGTTTATTTAAATGAGAATCTCCGGCGTTTGTTTTAGGAACAGTTGTAGGTTATATACATCGACTATTCATTCTCTGTACGGATAGGACTCGTCAAAACGAAGTCATTTTTGCAGAAACGTAATATTGCCTTTATTTGTTAACTATTTATTAACACATGAATGAGACCGAATGAAATATGTTGATACTTGGCTGATGCTTGAAAATACTTGAAAATGCAAGAATCTGGTACGATCTGCTATCAATTACCAACTTGTACCAACTTGTAAACCGACGAGCAAACTCGACTTCCGTTAGGGGAAAATGTGGCGCGGGAGAAGAACTTCCTACCACTTGGTATCGGCAATTACTGAAATTTGCACCAAATTAACATCCGGTTTAACATTTATTTCAGTACTTGAAATAAACTTACGAAGTGAGAAGGAAACGTTTCTTCTACGCCACTTTTCCTCTAGCGGAAAACGAGTTTGCTCACAGAGTCGGCTGTGCCACGAGCAAACTCGGCTTCCGCTAGGGGAAAAAAGTGGGCGAAGGGCCCCCTACCAATTAGTTTTTGGGGGTTACTAAAACTTATTCTAAATTAATAGCGAATTCGGGAACCATGCACAGCGTGCGTGCAGCTCTGTGCTCGTGCTGTCCTGGAACGGTGCTGGTGTTGCCCCAAGATGGTACTGGTGCAGCATTTTGTCCGGGTAGCACAGATAACATGCGAACTATCTCAATGCAGCACTGAAGTCAACTGAAATGTTGCCGCAGCACTCGCCCTCGTCCAGTTCATTTCGTTTAGCCGAATGCGAATTTTGCACTGCACTGGGGCAGTTTTGTTCGTCGAATACGATACAAACACGATACGTACACCTGTGTCCTGAAATGCCAGATGACTACATCGTTTTTTTCGTTTTTTATAGAAAGTAAGTACCACCAAATGTTGTAATTGGGCCACCAATGACCTCCAAACGATTACCCATCGATTGAGCATTTAAAAAACTGAATCCAGCGAAAAGAAAAAATTTTCGGCTAACTTCATGATCAAATTTTGATCACTTAATTACAAAAGAACGCGTGACCACCAAATGTTCTAATTAGGCCACCAATGACCACCGATCGACCACCAATCGATTGGGTATAATGAAACGTTAAAAAGTCATAATTGCCCGGCTAACTTCACAGAGGTTCGTCTACGCCACTTTTTCCCCTAGTGGAAGCCGAGTTTGCTCGTGAGGGTACTGTAAACTGCTGTAAATTGATTGGGCAAGTTTATTTTTTTATTTTTATATTTTATATTTTTTTATATAATTCTGTAATAATGAATCGTATACTAACGATTTATAATACGTACAAAGTAAGATAATTAAAAATGAAATTATTTAACGATTTTAAGATAACATGAAGTTTAAGGCAGAGTAAAAAGGCGGGAAACCTTTTCAATAACGTTCAGTAATCAGTAACAATTAGTAATAACACAACTGTCAATAAAGTGATTGTGTTAAGTATTTAATATTGTCTTCTTTTGTTGTAACATGTATTATGTATAAATATGTATAATATAACAATTATTTTATCATAAAGCTGTAACTATGGCTGATGAAAGATTAGTAAAAAGTGTACAAAGTACTTTTTCTCTATACGGTCTTGTTCTTTCAAGGTATATATATATTTTATATTCATTTATATAAATTTATTCTCCAACTTTTGTATATTAAAATTTTCCATTTTATTTAGAAAGCTCAGTGTTTCACTCGCTAAGGAACTCTTGAATGTAGAAGAAGATGGTCGAACAACTTGGCTTACACAGATTGTGGAACAAGTACTGGCACAGAATTTAAATGATCCACATATTACAGTGGAAAATCTCAAGTTAGCATTAGAAGAATGTATAAGACCTAATTCGTTGAAAAATACAGAAACAGTTTTAAATGTCATAGATGCATTTGATATACCAAAAATTAAACATGACTTATTGAGAAAAAAGTTTGTTCTATCTCCTGTAACACCAGACTTATACGCTGAATCAGAATATAAATCAGCAATGTTTAAAGATCGATTTGAATTACTTTGGTATAAAACTTTAAGGCATGAATTGTTTAATCCCCCTAAACTTGGTGAGACAAAAGAAAATTGGATTGAATTAGTACCTATTGAATATTTATTAAG
The DNA here is from genome assembly GCF_001272555.1 of Dufourea novaeangliae. NCBI lineage: Eukaryota > Metazoa > Arthropoda > Insecta > Hymenoptera > Halictidae > Dufourea > Dufourea novaeangliae. Next base: position 11,689,448 of record NW_015373923.1, read on the forward strand.
CGAAAGTAAGAAAGGAAACGTTTATGTGATGGGCCTCTTAACACAATTAATAGAGGGTGAATATTATTTAGAGGACACAGGGGGGGCCATTAAAATTGATTTAAAAAGAGCAATATCCTTTGATATAAACAACATTAATCTTAAGTATGATTTCTATTCAAAATGGCATTTCCAAAAATTATCTTCCTTAACAATTAAATACAATTTTCAGGATGGATTAATTATGGAAGCATCTATAATAATAGCTAGTGGAGACTATAGAGATGGTATATTATATGTAGAAGATATTGGTTTTCCACCAGCTGAATCATCTAGCAATTCACGTGTCGATTTTGGTGACTCCAATACATTTGGAGGATCACACGATCTTTCTTTAAAGCTTTCAGAAAAATTACAAAGTTATGAAGAAAGTAACAAAGATGGAATGATAATCTTTGTATCTGAAATGTGGTTGGATGACGTAACAGTTTTACATAAATTTGACACCATGTTGAAGGGGTATTCTGAATACCCACCTATTGCTTTTGTATTATGTGGACATTTTTTGAGCTTTCCAGCAAATATAACTAGCACACAAAAATTAAAAAAGGGTCTTAAAGATCTAGCTGACATAATAACACAATATCCAGAAATAAAACAATCTTCCAAATTTATTTTTGTGCCTGCACCAGATGATGTCGGATCACCAAAAATTTTGCCAAGATTTCCACTTCCAAAACATCTCACAGAAGACTTTCGCAAACATATACCTGGTGCAGTATTTACTACTAATCCATGTAGAATTCAGTATTGTACAAAAGAAATTGTAGTGATAAGAGAAGATATCTTAACAAAAATGTGTAGAAATACACTTCACTTTCCACAAGAGGGAAACATCTATGAGCATGTAAGTTTTATTATATTATTGTTTGTTTATATCCATTACTTAAAAACTGTGCTGTTTAATTTTGTTATAAATTTTTAGTATGCTAAATCAATTATTTGCCAGTTACATCTGACACCTTTAAATCTCTCTGTAATTCCAAGATATTGGAAGTATGATCATACTTTACAAATATATCCAACCCCAGATTTGATTGTAGCCGCAGACAAATTTGAAGCATATGCGACCACTTACTCCAATTGTCATATTATTAATCCTGGACTGTTTCCAAAAAATGATCATTCGTTTAAAGTATATGTTCCAGCCTTAAATTTAATCGAACACTGTGCTATTCCTAAAGATATGGATGATATGAATTAAAAAGTATGTAAATTTATGAATAAATGAAATATAAACCAACAAAGTAAAGTTCTTCATTAATACCTTCACTATTATTCTCTCGGTATTCTAAGCTTGTCTTTTCAACACTACATGCCCGTTTTTCAAACTCAGCAGTAAACGTGTTAAGGGACGCCGATAATTAATTCACGATACGTTCTATTTCTTCATGAACAGTTAAATGCCGATTTTGTAAAATGTTTATTTTCACATCACAATTCTCATCAGTTTTACAATAGTTCAAAAAAATGCGTCTTCAGTTCATAACTTATTCTACAACAATCTTCACTATTAAACATAAGAGCATATTAAATTAAGTTCATCCATTGAAATAACTTAATCTCTTGTTGAGGATACTAGATCTATTGGTCCTCTGTGTCCAATAATACAATGAAAGAGAATCGAAGAATAACTTATTAAACATATGTTTCTTGCAATTGAGTAAGTTTAATATTATTAACATAATACACCTCAGAAAAAATTCAACACTTCTTGCTTCTCTCTCTCTCACTCTTTCTCCCTCTCAGATTGACTAACAAAATTTGTATATTAGACTTTCTATGTGGGACACAGGAAGTATGCATTTATTTTTTTGTTTTTGCTTATTCGATTTATATAAATAGATACATACAATAGTAAACACAGTGTTTCTACCTCTTCGCAATGTACATAACAATATTACAGGTACAGACTGGGCCCCGGCATATCTCAATTCACGACACTGGAAGCATAAGTCAATTACTGGCCATCCAATTAAACATTAGTACAAGGATTGTAACTTACAGAACAATATGTAACATATAAGATGCAATAATAAAATCGTATGAATTTTGCAATTTTATATTAATGATAAGCCGAATTGCCATTAACAATATCAGCTATACAGGTTAAGGGAAATATTGTATTTGAACTATAATAATTAAGGTATACTTTTAGAAAGTTTTACACAGAAATATTATTTTAATATTCGAATCTCTTTCTTTCCCACATTCATACGCTTTTATGTTTTCTCTCATTCTGCATACAGACATACATACAGACTTTTCTGTACACTATTTCAGCAAACGTATGAATCACAAATTGCCGTAAGAATTAATTGTGTTTCGACTATTAAAAGCTAAGTATTGATGTCGATAACGAACAAACTTTTAATGGAGTGGCAAGCAAATGGTAAAATTTTTACTTCTCAAACATTCGGTTAGAGTGTGAGCGTTAAGTGTTAGAAAAAACGGAGATTAATCATTCTATTTATAAATTGAGAACTGTAAGCTATCGCGCACTTACCCCAAGTTCGAATATATTACAGTGCCGCATGTAAAAAAAAAAACAAAACAAGAACGCGCTTACATCTATTGCACATCCTTGAACATTTTTTTTTGTTTCGTAACTCTGATGTCAATACAGTATCGACTATATCTTAATACATAATAATACATAATAGTTTTATGTACCGGTGCTTTCTTTGTGTAGTTATATACAGGTGTATAAGTTCAGCTAATAGAGTTACAATTTCAGTCAACGGACGGTGTGATAGTCCTTCACACTCCATATCTCACGAGTTCTCTTTCTTCGTATGCAGCTCCCCTGAAAATCAGACGAAGACAAACTTATTCGTGTATATTCTACAGTTCTATTGGTTACAATTAAGAAGATTAAGTTTAAAGAAATAGCTTAAATGTAATGACAGAGTTGCACATCATTCTGCTAATGATATTCCATATGGTTCCCTTTAATTTAAATTCTTTATATTTGTATATGTTTATAGTGCTTTCAAATAATGTTTGAAAGTACTGTTTGTACAATATATTTTTTTTCTAGTGTACATCTGCAGTTATCACAACATTAAATTTTATACTTCTGGGCTGTGAAGTTACTTGTTAACTTCTCAGTTCTCTTGAAAGATACTTTTAACCTGCAGGGATATAGGATATCAGAGATAAACATACTCTTTAAGTGAAGAAAAACGTTAAAAAAGCTAAAATATCAAATGAATATATGTTTATTTATTGATTAGTTATTTATTTATCAAATTTATCAGCAATTGCATAACATTTTTTTGTGACAAGAAAACATTGTAGAAATATTAAATGTTGATACTAAAAAGTATTATAAAAAACTGAATTATAATAGGTAGTATAAATTTGATTATGCAGTAATAATATCAGATAATGGTTTAAAGGCTTACAGTTAAAGCAAAAGCAATTGTGTGTCATGAAGCAAGTATCTTAACACTTATAAATTACCTGTGACACTCTATTTCTACAAATTTTAATATGAAATGTACAATTAATTTAAACAAAAATATATGTGTCATGCTTGATATAAACCACAGATAGAGAAATAGCTTCAGGAGTTTCTATCCTTTCTAGTAGTTAATCCTTTATTGATTTGAATAAGCTATGTAAGTACATTTGTTTGTCAAATGAAATTACTACTGCTACTGTACAGCCTTCTTGTACTGCAAAATTCAAATAAAATTTCGATGCTGTTTTACGTAGATTCTGCATTTTCTAGATACATGATAAATCGAGGAATATTTCTGGCATATTGATTCCGACTACTAATACCCACTTTCTCTCTGATATCTTCGGCAAGCTTGATTCCTCTCTTCGGCATCGAAGTACCACAAAGTGATCGCGTATCTGGTTTTATATGCGGGTTGTACTTCGTGTGGATTTCTCCTGTCAGACCAGAAGAATAGTATCCTGTCGAAGAGAGGCTCGATATCTGCCACTTGATCGCGCCAGCCTTCCGGGAATATCCTCAGGAGGCCGCCATTTTTCTATAATCACATATAACATGTAATTATTATGAATGGCAATTATATAACTTGCAAGAATTAAACTTGTGATAATTTATTTATTATTGAAATATTCGTACATTTTATCCATTGGTTGATGAGAAACAAAATGGCCGTTTGAACATGTTACGGTTACTATTGTATCTTTGCTAGGATTGCAAAATATGTAGAATTCTTCGTTTTCCTTGTATAGCGTGATACAGATTTACAGATCTTTGTAAAACTAAAATGAGTTTTAATGGACAATGGTTTGATGCATGCATGTAAATTACATGAAATTATAATACTGTAAATGTATACATGGTGATAGGTCATTTATTTCACAATCTATAATAAAGACGCTCTTTTTTTCAGTTGTATTGAATACGGAATGCTAGAGTTGTACAATACTGACATATTCTAATTTCTTAGATTATTACCATTTATTTTATCATTATTTGCAAAATATTACTATTATTAATTATATTTGCTTGAACACGTTATGTCTACGTACGTTAATGGCCAAAAGATGAGTAACTGTATTTTAAATTATATATCCATCACATAAATAAAATTTTCTTACATGATACTACTGATAAATATAGAAAGAATTCTTTACTTACTATAAAATAAAGACGTCTGTCTTTACGTTTAAGTAAAGTATTTTATCCCTCTGTTCCTTTTATTTTTGAACTTCCGTTCGCTACTGTATGTTACCGATAAAATACAGAAATATAATTACTATTTTATCTAATTTCGTGTTTTAGCCACCCTATCATAATCGTCAAGTGTTACTATTTCAAACGAATGCATAATAAATAATTCAAGAAGGTCCAACTCCAGACGCTATAAAACGAGAGATGTTTGACTACGATCGTTATTCCATATTTTTAGTGTTCATGAAAACTTTCGAGAGAGTGTTATACATACATCCTCTTAGCGTCTTGAATCAAGATTATGCTAACAGACATGCATTATCGTATAAGATATTTTACACCTGGCGACTTTCTTCCAATGAAAGCAGCGTATATGTATGTATATTTCGTGTAGGCCAACGTAAACATTGCTCAACTGGATCTTCCTGTGCATACACCAGATATAGGTGACATACATAGATGTACATGGAGCAACTCACGTAGGCCCTACAGGCCCTTTTTTGCATGTCTTTTACAGGTATTCCACATTTTTGAAATTCAAGCGTTTACGGGAACTTGTAGACACACGAAACTATCTTACAAGTAGGTCTTGACCTAGATCTAATCCACTGTTACAACTGTATGATTATTTTATATAATTTCGTACAATTATTGTTTTATTAATGTAAACAGTTATTTAACTGTATGCAGATTTGTTCGAGTAAATATTGACTTTAACGTTTATTAATATCGTAATGATTATAATAAAAATCAAGAGTTACGAAAATGAAAACGAATATTCATTACGGAGAAGTTGTGTACCATGTAGCATGTTTGTATGCTTTGATCTAATCAATCATTTTTATCATTACTTTAAGGACACACTATTATTTTTAACCATCAGTATTCTGTCCCTACTTCTTTAATCTATAAATTCTGATAAATACACAACTGAACAGGTTTCTTAAAAAATTATTATACTTATTTTTCTAAATTTTAATTAAATTATAGTCTTTAATTAACCTTCGCAATACCAGGACGGGGAGTACTTTATGTCCACCATATTATTATTGTACAAAGTCCTGCTAAAATAATTACTTAAACATTCTCAATAAATTATAAATTATGTAAAAATATCCCTTTACACGAGAATATAAATACGGTTTTATGGAAATTTGAAACAAAGTTCGAGAAACACATATATGTACATAGTCGTCGATGCGTAGGGGAATGCCATAGCAAATGAGAAAAATATAATAAATTAAACAAGACAATAATTGTATGGGGTATATGTAACAGATATGTATGTGAGAGGCACAGTAAAAAAGAAAGAACTGTTATATGTCAGAATTGTGATGATTGTAAAAGTAAAAGTGATTGAATTTCCAACAATTCCATTTTGAAATTTAAGTTCTCTATTCTCTAAAAAATTAATTATAAAACTGTTTACTATGTAGCAATACATTCTTTTAAAATTTCAATAGAATATTATATTTTAAACCCTTTAGTCCATGATATATTCGAAACGAGCTATTTGTAAGAAATTATAGATTTTTATTAGATGGTCATACAGTACCCCTCCTTGTTATTCTACGTGACAAAAAAAGGCTTGGCATTGCAAGAATTAAATGTATTTTATGATTGATACTTCAGCTTGGAATGTACCAGCAATAAAATGAAAGATTATTAACTTACAACAAGTTAAATAAATGAAATTATAAAAGTAAATGTATTACTTATATCAGTGCATTATTTTAGTAATTTATATGTTATTTGGAAATGGGGCATACAATCATTTATATAGACAACTGTGGATGACCTATATTTTACATCCATGTTTAAATAAGAGTTACTTTTATAATATTTAGCAAATGTTTTCAATTAAATAAACATAAGGTTATTCATACTATGGAATCCTTCCAATTTCTTAAAAAGCCCTTTAATGCAGGATCCACAAAAAACGCAACGATAAAAAGAAATTCTTAAAATGTGTCTGTACCTTGATATCCCAATCTCGATTGAGATAATATATAGCGGTGATGCATCGTCCATCTCGATTAGGATTGTCCACGTGCTTCACGTAATGCGAACCGTGACCAGGGTAGCAAGCCACCATCGCCTGAAAAATAATGTGTTACGTTGAGTTAATCGAGCGAACTGAACAGGTTTGCGAATCCATTCATGATTTTGCTGTCACAGAATTCACCGGAATTGCGAAATGGTTGTTCTGATTGATCTGTAGGTAATATTTATAGAAAAAGCAAGCAACAGACTGACGACAGGATTTTTTTTAATAATAATGAAAGCCACTAATTACTATTTTGTAAAGTAAGAGAATATAGATTATTCTATAGATTATTCGTTGATGTACTTTTTATTTAAAAAAGCTTCCTCAATTTGTTTGAATGTACATGAGAAGTTGATTTCTTTACGCGAGAAAGATTGATTTTATTGTTTCAGTATCCTCAGGCTGTTGTTAAATGAAGAAAGAAACGTGAATTTATAAACGGTTTAAATCACAACAAATCAAGACTAAATTTTTAACTGTAAACGTAAGATGAAGTGACATTAATACAAACGCGAGTTCTGAGAGACAGCATCATACTTGTTTCATACTTTTTACTAGGGTTTCATTAACATTCTACAAAGCTGGTATTACACTAAGCAGCTCATTAAAATATCAGATATATGTATACACGTAAGGATAACTGTAAAAACTCCTTTAAGAGTAAAGGAGACACTAAAACAAGGAAACAACGTTAATTTTCATACTTTGCACACTCACAAATTATAGTTCGTAACAAAATGTAAACAACGTTAAATTTTCCAGTTTCTTTTAACCCTTTCGCCACTACAGGCGACTATAGTCGCTCTCCATAAAATGCCACACAATATCATTATTAACTGTAATTATTATCTTTCAATTATATTCTCTAATTTCAAAATTTAATAAAAAGTTAATATGTTTAAATGTTATAAATATTTTAATTTGTGGAGTTTTTTTTCAATAAACACTGTCAAACCAACTCGGGTTGCCGTGAAGCGTAAACACGGCTGCTGCCGATTTTACTCGAGCACCGTGCACATTTTTGGCGCGGCGGCACGTTCAGCGGAAATACCACGGCGGAGAAGTCGCCCGTAGCGAAAGGGTTAATCCATATTAATTTATAAAAGTTTTGCAGTTTTATTACAAATAATGTACATGTAAATCGTCTGTATCCAATCATTTCCTTATTTTAACTAATTATATTTATCCGAATATTCAACAGTCATTTAAATAATATAACCCCCAGTAAATCACAGAATAGCTGTAAAAGTTGACTATACAAAATAAAATTTTAAAAATATCATTTCGGAATTTTTCACGTTCAACGTCATGTTCAGAAATATTTAGTGTAATATTCCAAACAGTCTACCTTATGTATTGAATTTTTAATAATATAAAATTATCAGTTACGATATCGCGTTACTGTCTGCTTGCGCCTTCCATATCGCTTATCTTTATCACTTTTGGCTTCGATTAATCAATGAAGAAAATTCTTCCTGGTAGCGATTATTAAAATTAATTTTTTCCTCGAAGAAATTATACATTTAGCGATAGGCTATACGTGACATTTAAATACACAAGACGCTTTTGTTTTTAAGAAACTTATTTAAGGGTTCTTGCATAAAAAATACATAATTTGCAATCGTTTCGTTTTAGATACCCAGTCTACATTGTTTGGATAAAAAAGTATCTGTACGAATTTCTAGGGAAAATTTCTATTTTTTTTTAAGAATGATCGATTAATTGGAAATAATATGTACATAAATCTAGTTGTACAGACCTTCGACTCAAATGGAATTCAACGATACAACAATATATTTTCGTTTATAATATTGATGGATTTACAATATGTTTTTATTTATAATATTCTTCACCCATCCAGATTAAACTTACACCTTTAAACCTTTGTATTCTGTGTTAAATGTTTATGATAACATTTCAAGAATCGTGTAATCAGGAAGGTGGTATGGTATTTATTCTAATAAATTTAATCAGATTCCTACTCATGTTACTGGAATTTAATGTACTGTTACGTGTTAACCGATAGGTAGCACGTATTGTATAATGTTAAAGCGAGAGACTTCAGATTAGCGGCGTCGTTTTGTTAACGATGTCCAAAACAGTGACAAAGTAGAGTCGTGGTACGACCGTAGAACAGAAAAGACGTGTCAAGATAAGTATTCCTCCTTTTTAAATAAATAATTCTTCCTTTTTATAAACATTGTCTTTATTTATTGGAAGTCATGCCGCGCCCACGCAACAGTGCTATACGTAATATTTGTTGATGAATCGAAAGAATAAAAAAATTAAACTTTTCAGATCACTTAAATTTTTAATCCATTCTGATCCGAAAAAGTGTATTTTTATTTTTCAGAATAGATTCTTCTCCGGTTAAGCATTGATACTTAGGATACATCCAGTATGTCACAACTAGGGGATGTACCCATTTTATAATTATCAGATCTAGTTCTAACCAGCGAGAGCATAAAACAGAAGGTCAAGCAAATACAATAGGAGTAAACCGGTATAGAATGTTGTACGAATAATGTATCATATTTCAACTACTAACGAGATACATATAAAAGTTTCCTTATTTGTCATTATTAGACAAGGAACCTTATGTATTTATAGGATACACGCCATCTAATGTTCAGTATAGTAAAACTCGTACATACTAAAGTTTACTGAAGTTATTATTTTCTGTTATATATAATAGATTCCAGTCTTCGTAAATTAGCCCATAAATATCCATATCTGCATAAACATCAGCTGTCTAGACAGAATCTTAGAAAACTTTTACTAATAGTCTTATCAATGACAACCAATTATGCAAATGTTATACAGGGTGAGTAACTTAACAATACCACCTGAATTTACTCATAAATTACTCATATAAAAAAATGTTTCAAATGAAAGTTGTTTAATATCGAACGATGTATACAATGTGATAATTAGTTTTTTGATGTTTCGCTTTTTTATCAAGATATGAAGGTGACCTTGACTTTTTGTATCATAATGTATAATATTTGATCCTGCGATTCGAAAATATATTGAATGTTAAGTAAAAAACTACTAAGATATATGGGGTTAAAAAATAATAATTACCGAGCTATTCTTTAATTAATCTTGAATGTATATACTGCTCAGAATGCTGTCCATTACATTTTTATCATGCACAAAAGTTCCATCATCTTTCACCGAAGAACATCTCGGTAATTATTATTTTTTGACCCCATCTACCTTAGTAATTTTTTACTTTACATGCAATATTCTTTCGAATTGCAGGGTCCTATACGTATGTATATGTATACATTATGACATAAAAACTCAAGGTCACTTTCATATCTCGATAAAAAAGTGAAACAACTAATTACAATCATTGTATGCTCCGCTCGATATGAAACAACCATCGTCTGAAACATTTTTTTATAAAACAAGAAATTTGAGTAAATTTAGGTGGTACAGTTAAGTGACACCCTTTACAGTACTTCCTATGTAAACATACAAAATACAATGAAACAGAATTTTTTACAACGTTTAGTAACACGTTTCGAGGTACTATCAATCTTTTCATTGGTGAAATATAATTATTTTTTGATCCTCATGCATATGAGGGTATCAAATATTTTATGATAACAGTAATTTGTATAAAACTCCACAATCTGCTTATTAGTTCGAGTATACATGTAGGAACAAGTCTGTGATGTCGAAAATAATTTTCATCATACCCCTACCAGATCTCTTAACGTAGTACATACTTCCCACCCTGGCCTCATAAATACATTGTTTTTTATAACAAATATTCAACAGCACATATGAACCGTTCATTTGCCAAAAACTCCCCAAAATTGATTTTAAATACAAAAAAGTTAAACATCAATCAAGTACTTTGGTATATAACTATATACTAAAATTTGAGAAAAATTCGAAAAGTGGAGTCAGTCACTTTGGCCCGTGAACGATTCATATGACGTTCGATATACATTTTGAAATTTCAACACGGTAACCGGCAGAAAGTACATATATTACGAATATATCAATCACGGAGGTGTCGAACGGAATCCCTATTATTAGATACGAATTCGTGCAGAACTCTGGTGATAAGATTGCACGCGACTCGTGTGTGACTCATACGAATCGCCTGTTACAGCAAATATGGGTTTTGTTTTGATTTAATGCTTGGTCGTTGTCTCTTGCGCGACGTTGCCTACATAGTTATTATTCGGTTCGCCGACTTCGTCTCGTGCTCGCCATTTGCCACGGTTTTATGAATCACGATGGAATTCCGAGTCTTTTGCGTGACTATTCTCCCTGTTGTCTCTCGACGCGACAACTTGACCTGATGGTCGTAGTATAGGAAGTGGAATAGGAACTCTTCAGCTCCTTTCCATTACATGGCGTTCTTCGAAAAACTTCCTACCAATTGCTCTCGGAGTTATTGAAACTGATGCGAAATTAACATTCGGTTTAACATTTATTTCAGTATTTGAAATAAATTTTGCCAAATGGTAGGAAGCTCTTTTCTTACGCCACTTTTTCCCCCCTAACGGAAGCCGACTTTGCTCGTGGGTGTACTTACTTGCATATAGGGTAAAGTAGCCTAATATGAGACCTTTCCTAATATACATATATGAGACCCCGGCCTATCGCCATTACGGAGAAGTCATGAACGTCGCAAACAATTTCAAAACATGCACTACAAGGAAACGTGTAAAAAGTGATAGTTCAATCGATGAGTGCGAAGAAGATATTGTACTGAAGGATGAAAGTGATGACGAAGAAAATTATGATCTAGAATGCTTGTTTAGTACAGGACTTTATTCTTCAGATGTACATAAATGGGTTCAGTGTATCAAATGTTACCGGTGGGCCCATGAAAACTGCGGTGCAGACGCAGTTAATTTTATATGCCGAATGTGTGAAGACAGGAAAAATAAGTTTTGACATGATGAAACCTGGGTCTCATATTAGGCGACCAGTTTTTGAATTCATGTTTCTGCATACTTTTCATTTTTATTTTATTATGATGGAACTCTATCTGTTTTGTTATCGTTTCTAATATATTGTTAAAGTAAGTAGTTTTACGTGTATCGTATTTTAATAAAACTATTTTTAATCGAGAATTATGCGTGCTTAAAAAAGTGGGTCTCATATTCTGTTACTTACTTTACAGAGTGTCCCGCGTATCTAGGACAAACTATATCTTTAAAATGGTAGAGAATAAGAAAACACATCGATTGGTGGATGTAAAAATATACAGTTCTGTTTAAAAAAAAAAATAGAAGTGACCTTGAAATCTCTGAAAAGCCACCACTTACGGTGCAGACACATGTACCATGCGATGCATCGCACGAAACCATTTAAATTTACCTAGTGAAATTTTCTTCTACCTTCTACCGTTTTAAAGATATAGCTTGTTACAGTTCCATGGGACACCCTGTATATTTTAGTTTCATTCTCTTGTGATACGGGTAGTACACGTATACATATGTATACACGTTGAGTGAGCTGTGCACTTAGATCGCTGCAGGCGAAATGTTACCTCTTCTATATCTTGACCTACACGGTTTAACAGCACAACATATACAATGCCCACTTATAAATTACTTAATATAACTAAAAATTACAAATTGCTCGTAAATTTACAGTTATTGCTGATACAGACATCTAATAGTTTGACAAATGATCATTTTTCCAATGATCATTCTTCATTATATTACAGATAAAAATATATATTTTGGTTACGCGTATGACTCTACTGTGCTCGTTTCTGATACATTTGGCAACGTTGTTTTTGCACGCATATCTGTATGTATACGTGTGTGCGTGTTCATTTTTCCCGCGTATAGTTAATATTCAATATTTTTATATGTAAAGTTAATTATATTTTTGTGCATTTTAATTTAGAAAATTAGAATTCACTAAAACACAAAATAAGTAAAATATTTTTTATATTTATTTGAATTTCGCGGGTATGACCCTATTCAGCAACGTTGCCAAGTCCTCAAAATAGTTCCAATACCATCCAACTATTGACACACCCTGGACTTCACTGTCAAATATCTTCCTGGGATGTTCGGAATGATACAAGATTTAATTCATTATCAGAAAGCTCAGGATTTATACTTTCAGTACCAAGTTTTTGGTTAACAGTTCCAGTTTCTGTGAAAAGAAAAGATAATACTTCCGGTAAGAAATTGTAAGACTGCCATAAGAGCTGTGTTAAAAATTGAATTTTTCCAAAGCTTTTTCTTATTTATTTCATCGGCGATCTAAACTCAAATTTTTCGAGCGTGTATATGTCGTTCTAATAAACAACCTGTAGGAATTTTATTTAATTATCTAGTTTTTCGAATTTGGCGCGAACCACCTTAATGTTTCTACGAAAGAATATCCCGTGTAAATTGCTAAGAATACTTAAGACATTAGTTTCATAGGTTGAATTGACTGACGTGATTATTATTGGACGTGACACGATTGATAAAAACAAAGGAGCTGGAATAGAAAGTTTACTTGCTCCTTTCCGTTACGTGATGCACCTCACGGAGGGTAGCAACGTGCCTTTAGTTTCATCGAACACGACGTAGCGTAGACTACATAAGTACATACATTCGATACATAACACGCTGTACCCGGCATTGTTCAATTGCACCTGAGTAAATGGATCCGTTACGTATTTTAAATATATTCTACGTTCTTAGAATAAATAAATTAAACTTCCTGAACTACGTATTTTATTACTTCCATAGACTTTAGATTTATCTATTAATTTCTTTATTCTACTCCTCCATTATCATTCGCTTGAATTATTAGATCAGATCGAATCATAAATAATTTCCGCTTGCTTTTTTTTTAATTTATTTCGATTCAAGGCATTTTAAAAATTAATATTAATCTATGCAACGTTCCTCGTTATCTTTAAACTTAATTATTACTGTTTGCTATTTAATTGTTATTTAGTAATTGTTTTAGTGTCTATGCCGGAAGTTATTTGTGACTCGACCTAATACAAGTAGTATTTTAATCATTAGAAATTAGTTTATGTTAACATAAAGAAAAAGGTAAGTACGTTAAATATGTAAAGTCAAAATAGTAAAATGAGTAATATTATTTAAAATTTATAAAACGTGGTGTCAGATAGAAATGTGTTGTGAATACAAATTTACTTTATTTTAACCAGTTCCTATGGAACGGAACTTCTGGTTGGATAAACGAATACCCGGTTGATCCGAAAACATATGCCAAATTTTATTTATACAATTTATATAAATAAAAAATAAAACTAATAACCATTCAAAAGATGCCCAATAGTATGTTAAAAAGTACATTTAGCGTCATATGTGTTGTATACTAGGGATCCAGAAACTTTTTTATGTAATTTCGAAACTAAATCCGAAGAATGTCTCAACTGTTTTTGCGTTGGGTCTTTCAATGAAAATGTGGCCGGTTAAAGAGGGACCGAAGAACAGGGAGTCTACTGTATTATACTTATCACATTACCATCTCATGAATGTATAAACATCCGAAGTCTAATGGTGATAACGTTGAAAGTATTTGATTTTTTTGGCGTTTTTAAAATTCAAGTATCTGCAAACATTAACTTTTTTCAGTTTAAAATACAATAAAATACTAAAGCTTAACTATGCGTTCGAAACAGCCTTAAACTGCAAAACCTTACAATCTTCTCAATGAAATCTTTGGTCTCATGTAATCCTATTTTTCAAAATTAGATATATCGTATTTTCTATTAAATCTCACGCTAGTATCCTTATCTTGGCACACTCTATACCCCTTACACTACAAAAAAGATTCAAAAACAAATTTAATGACAAGTCCAATAATATTTAACTCCTACTGACGTTCCATGAACATAATGGACCATTCTCGTTTCACAAAGAAGTACATAATGGATTGAAATTCAAAATGGCGTCCCACCGGTTCACGTGGCAAAAATGGCAGACGATACTGAAGAATGATCGTGAATATGGAGGCCGTAACACATCGTAGGTGTTAAGTTCTTTTGAAGTAAATATCTGACGAAAATCTTCTGCATTACTTACTGGTACACGCCATAAAGAAGTCTCAACCCGGATGACTTCGTATGTGGGCGTATCAGTGAAACGTTCGCGCGGTAAAAGGTCCCCGACTGCGCGCGCGTGCACGTACACAAAAGGGCTGTGTTACAGGCAAGGTCTCCAGAGGGAGACGTACAAATAGGGATCACTTGCAGCCTTGACCCAAATGGTGAGCCAACCTTGGTACTACATTCGTTGGCGTGTAGATCCTCACGTAACCCATGAGACATGTGTTGCCTGAATCATCTTCATGTGTTCCGTAAACCGGAAACGTTGAGGTTTATGTGTAAAGAAGATATGGCCGGATATTCATGTGGCCAGCTCTTCTCCGCAACACGATGAATTCGTAATGGGTCGAGTCTAGACCAATGATCGTATATTTTATATCGATTGTATCCCGTTATAATGATAACAAGAATTGCACATGGAATGTCTTTCTGTACATGGAACCCGCTTTGATGATGAATCGTGTAACTATAAACAATAAGGCAATAAGGCATAAAACTGTATAAATACATTTTCTATTTGACTTTGTTCGGTGTTGTAAAGAATTCTCAGCTACAACAAGAATTTTGAGCCGAATTAATATGTTCGAACGACTGTTCGTACGAATAGCGCTGAATCCAATGCAAAATTATGCAAACAGTGGTATCTATTTAAATTTAGATGAATTTTATGATGTAAAATGTATCATTCGGAAAAGACTACACCAAACATGAAGAATAAATCAGGAAGAACATATTTTGATGACAAATACTCCGATTTACTCCGAAAAATGTATTATTTTAATTTTCACGTAGGTACTGTTTAAAATCGAATCAGGAAAATTTCTTCACCCGTATTTAGATCATAATATGTGTAAACTGTTATACGTATAACTATTGCAACGTATACTACAGAAAATCAAATATCGAATTCGTGTTAAATTGATCTGAACGATGCACGAGGGTTCAAATGTCTTCCTAGATCGTATGAAACATAGAAACGAATTTCTTCTAAAATATTAACCGAAGAAATAAATAAATTTTTGTTACTGCTGTATTCATACATAAATATTTTACAATAAGTAGTTCTCGTATCACAATACGTGCATATTATCATTCAATTAGTCGAACGTCGTAACACTCGACCAGTTTGTACAACCGTTGTTACGGTGCATAAGGTTACTAAGTGTATGAGATGGAAACATCAGTCATCAAATAGGTAGTGAGTAGCTGTCGAAATTCCAGAACATGGAATTCGTTATAACCCAGAAATTAGGTCGACTAAAGTATACTTTATACTACGTACTTATTTGTTTTCAGGTCCTAAATCTCTCTAGTGTTCCACATATTATGGAAAAGCCTTTACGTACAGCTGCGCACGCAAAGTCGAGGTATTTTGGAATGTACATACAACGTGCATCAAAATTTAGAGTAGAATCAAAAGTTACATACTTTAGGTATGATTATGAATGCTTGTGAATATCACTATTAATGTGCCCGCCTGTCACTTACTATTTCTACTTCTACCTAATATTGAAATGGTACAGTATTAATCTGACTATGCTATGATTATTAGTTGATATGAAATTGTTGCAAAAAATGGTTAATACCATTACACAGTCAATGTTTGCAAAAACCATAACACAAGTAGAAATAAGATGAAGAAAATGGACACGCTAGTCAAATTATATTCACTTGCGTAATTGCTCGATAAATGTTCAAAACTGAATTTCTTAAAAATCACGTTTTTATTTTGTTTATTACTCAAGTAGTAAATTAAAATTAAGAATGTCTTCATGCTATATTTAATACAGACATTGCAATCCTTACCAAAAAAATAAACTTCTGACTTATTTTTATCTTGTTAGAGTATTCTATGAGAATGTAATTTGCAAATGACGCACGCTTGAATGCCACATGGATGAATAACACGATATTCGTATTTTCAATTTCACTTTCATTTGTTATGTTTTTGGAAATGCTATTTATCTTCCAATTTCTCAATCCTGTTTTCCATAATCCCGCATAACAATTGAATGTTAACAGATTGTGTATAATTCAGAGAATTTTTCATGGTTGAAACAGTCTCCGACAAAATACGTACTAGCAAATAAATTTTCAATCTGGAGTGTATGGATTACGATAACAGTTCGTTCCAACTTTTTACGCGTTTACAGATATGTGAAACGCCCAGTGGTCTCCTCAAACCATATCTTAAATTGCGGAAAAAATAACATTCTTAACAAGATATCAGCAGTACCTGTTCTTTAACAGCGTTACAGAATGGCGAATGCCTTTCACTCCGTTCGCTAAAAAGGTAAAGGATGTGGGTGAGAAAACGTTTAATAGAAGAAACTTGTATGACTCAGCTCGGCTAGAAATAGTTTTTTATAAACACCATTTTAATAAATGGAATATTGACGCTGATCAATTACCATTGTTCGACTTCGGTCACCTTCGAAAGGCAAACGGATAATGACTTGCATACTAGACAATAGATAATAACTGGTATGAGTACAACTGATCAATTTAACGTTAAAGCAACACAGCCGTATCATTGTAATCGGTTAACAATTGCCTCTACGAATTTCGGAGATTTCATTTTTTTTCCATCATCTCGAATAAGAATTACTTAATCATTTTCAGAGTTTCTGTGTAATTATTATGAACAGTATATCTCTTTAAATGAAACCTATGTTTAATGTTCAATGACGAAGGGCGTCATCATTTTATGAAAAACTGCTCTTTTAATTTCAGTTCGGACACTTTTGGGACGGACGGTATACGTATGAAAAATAGAAACCTCCAATGATTTTTGCTACACGTTAGGCGACAATATTGTACTGGCTATTTTGCTGAAACATCAAAAATCATTAAATCGCTGCGTACATACGATCGTTATTCGAAATATTTCCTTAAACTTGCAACCTCGTTATCTTGACGGATAATTGAATTTACTTGGCAGCACCGATCGATACGATACAGATGGAGTGCAATAACGAGACAAAAAACATTGATTCTGAGCCGGTTTACGTGCAGCTCGCCACGTTTCTGAGATAAAAGAACACTACTTGTCAAAAGTACAAAATCGCGATAACATGAGAATTGACGGCCAATATTAGTCGTAAGACAAGTACAGTCGAAAAATACGTCACCTCTTGAAGAGTCGTTGTCGGGAAAAGCCAGAGAGACGACTGATTACCGCCCTTATACTGCTCTTTGTGACATTCAGGAATTGTGTTGATCGAAAGTTGAATACTTGTGTTCCGGTTTTTACTTCGTTCGATGGAATTTTGACGGAAGAAAAACACTGTGCATTTGTGTTAATTTATTGTACAGCTGATTTCGTATGGCTCGCAAAGATACGATTTGCACTGCTGTATATTCGCGAATATAGTCGAGCCTTTGAATAAGCAAGGGTAGTTTACAGAAAAAATGTTCCTGTACTGAACTTAGGAAAGCGTCTTTCACTATATTCTTCGAGAAAGGCACATTTTATAATGGATTCATTGTGAGGTTGAATCGTAGATAATCTTCATTTTCTTTCTTTAGATTCTTGTTTTAAATTTTGATATACTACATGTACCTACATTCTGTGTTATTACTAAGTTTAACAATGACTGCTAAACTTAACAACATTTTAATTATTATTCATTCAATTTTCGTCATCCCTGAAGGAAGTTTGTATTTCTGATTCGACGTAATAATTGCTCTTTGACTATGGTTCTCCATTTTTCTGTACTCTTTTATTTCATAACTTTACACTATCATAAGTAAATTTGTAATGGAATAAATTAATCTGATTCTTAGTTTTCAAAATTCCAATTTTTTATGCTGTACATATCTGCTTAGTATTAAGGAATTATGCTACCAAAACATTTTTAAATAAGTTTTCTGCTGAATTTGTTTTAAAAAATGGTTGGGTGAAAGATATTAGAACTGCATAGCGGAGGAATAGAGTTTTACTCGCATTGAACGAGTGAATCAAAGGATATAACAATATTGTTTGACGTAGATCGTATTTCTCCTAAATTAAAACACTGAATGCATCTACCCGTTAATCTAATTGATTCGTAACGCAGTACTTATGTAATTAAGAATATAACAATAGATAGAATCGTTAAAATAAAGTCACTCGTTATTGTATTGTTAATTACATAAATATTACGTTACGAATTGGTTCGATCAACGGGTAGACGCATTTAGTAGCCAATTTACAAGAAATACAGACTACGTCAAACGAGAATGTTGCTTTGGTTGATTTGTTCCGAGCCAGCAAGACTATGTTAACTAGAGTTTAACTACTATTAGAATTTTTAATTACGAACTTCAGTGTTAAATTTTACGAAATTGATAAATGGCCGAGTTAACCAATATGATACACACCAATTACTAAAAGAAAAGTAAACATGATTTTGAACATCAATGTTGGTGGCAAAACAACGATATCTTCTCGTCATTGCGTCATTTGGTTTGTAATATGACGTTAAACCGTGCGTGTTCTCTATTAAAAATTTTCTACATTCCATTGATTTCATCTAATTTAGTAAATTTACGCCTTTATTTTTCAGCTAATACTTACACTTACTAATACGTAGTTCCTAGTACATTAATAAGTGGTTCATACGTTCTATACATAGACACAATTTTCTGTTAGTCAACATTTTTGTAATAGTTTGGTACAACAGTTATTTTAAAGAAGATATGTTAAATTATTATGCAGTATTTTTAAGATTTTATATTAAATTTCAAATTTAACTCTTTTTTTAAGACACAATAATGAGTAGACCATGGATATTCATACAGGCCTTGAATAAAAATTTACCTCTTCTATTGCTAGTTCTATTCAAATAAATGTATTATTAACTCATTATTAGTTCATTAACATTTTTTATTTTAACGTATTTTGCACGTTTCTGCTCCCCATGTATAAAGATCCACAATTTTTTATTAAATTGTAGTCTCCAAGAGTGGTAGTGTCAACATGTAACGAAATAAATTAAAACAATGCATATTTTCCTCCATTTGAGACATTTAAGTCTTCAATAAAATAGCCGTAACATTTGAAATTATTGATCATCCATATAGAGTTAAAGGAACGGTCGTTTACAAAAATTTTGTTGATAAAATCAAGAACCAACAGTCATTTTACAACTATTGAAAACATTTTTTTATAAACAATGTGTTTACTCACGATGAATAACGAAGTAGTAGTCACAGTAACACCGTTTTTCGAACGTTTGAATGTCATTTAAAGAAGTTTCATACTGCCGATCGACAAGAAATGTTCCAAATATTGTCACTAAAATGATAAAGTAAGTGTCTATTGCAGTAGACAAATACAGTTAGCAGGTTAAATATGTACAGTGATTCCTCGATGAATGCGACACAAACCATGGCGTTATGCCCACCACTGGGGGGCTCCCCTACTAAAAACAATCAAAACAGAGTAAACAGAAAGTAAGCAGAGGCTCGGTTTCATGCAAGAAATAAATTGATTTGGGACTGAAAACCTTTCCGCCTTGCCACGAATGCTCTGAAGCGAACCCAAGTTCGTCGCACTCATCGAGACATTACTGTAATAAGCATATTTTAAACGGCTTACTTTGTAAAAATTCAGAAATCAATAAACTAAAGAATTAGTTTATTTACTTAATAAAGTTCTGAAATTCTGCCCCCAAAAGATTATACGTGTCTCGCTTTATAATAGATGGAGTCACAATCAAACAATCGCATCTATAATGATTTCACAGTACAGTTTAACTTTCTGCATGACTTTTAATGACTAAATTTGGTGAGAGCTCTTGATCCTCTTTTAAATTTGCATTATCAACGGCACACATAGGACTACGTCACAGTGGGAGTTTTATTATTTGAACGACGTCCAAGAAGTATTTGAATCTTAATTTGAAACTAATCCCACCGTGTATGAAAGCCATGCAATAGATACTCGTTTCGCAACTTTTAATTATGCATAGCTCTAGGAACATTTTGCCAGGTAGACGGCTATTTAATTGATCGTTAAAAAGAAAGGGAGACCTGAATGGTTGCCAGAAACGGCGGACAGCAAAAATTATTGGCGATAGCGTAATATTTTGAGCGGAAAACAACGAAGACAATTTATGCAGACGATCTCTGTACCTTCTTGCTGAACACCAGGTGCCTCGAGCTACAAGAATTATTTGAGCAATGCGCAAAAAATAATTCATACGAAACGATTGATTTGAGATTCTCAAGAATTCAAAAGTACAACAGACTGTAAAGAATGCTGAAAATATAATCATTTTTCATTAAACAAAGCATTGTATTTTTTTAAACTGACAGTCCATGTTGGAAAAATACGGAAGGTTATACATAACACATGTAATAGAGCCATACAGAGAATAGCATTCAACACACTGACACAAATACTACATGTTTATGACTGCATTACAATATCATAAGTGTGTGACCTTGAATGACCTTGAACATTTTTTTCCTTTATCTACAGATACAAACTTCTACCTTTTTGATAGACCAAAATCGTCCATATTTAAGAAAGACTAGCATTTTTAATTAATGCTCACGGATTAAGCAACTGACTGAATAAATCTATTTATTACTTCGTTTTAATAAAATGGCAACGTACTTTTAAGTTCTTAACACCTTTCCGTCCTTTATTTCACGGATATAACGGAGAATAACTCAGCACGAGGATCAATATTACTGGAGTAGCACAGGCTTTTGATTTCCTGATACATACATAAATGCGAAATCTGACGAAATATAGTGGATTATTTATTGGTAGGTACACCAAATATTATTAGATGATAGAACAAAGTAAGCTACAATTCAGAATCTATTTTATTTTAATTTACGTTTCGTTTCATGGAGTTTATTGAATATTGAAAAGAATTAATTCAACCACCTCGCAAAGAATAGTTTCCATAGAAACTACAGAACATCTTTGCGTTACATATGTGCATCGATGATAACGAACTGAAACGGGGAAACAAGAACACAGCATTCGCATTATAAAACGACAAGCGTTACGTGGCATTTTCTCGGAAAAACGGTCGGTTAAAGTTGTTATATACAGTTCATAGTATCCGCAAGAATAACTTACACGTTCAATGCATTTCAAACACGGAAAAATATGTCTCCTCAATTAATCACGAATCGAGTTCGCGGAATTTTTTGTTGTGCAATTTAGCACCGGCATTAAACTCGGTTATCTCGGAAATAAGCTTTATTTCGCACTACTGAAGCCCGTGGATACGCCACGCGCGCGAGAATAATAAATGCAGTTTACTTCTTGGAAATATTTTGGAAGACAAACGAGCGAAACCACATCGTTATCTGCGCTAAATTTACCACAAACGTAAAAACACGGTTTGTAGCGGTTTGTACGTCCACGCTGTGGAGGCTGTAAAAGTAATGAAAAATGGATAAACGCATCAGGTGAGACCAAACATACTCTTCTATTGTTTGCGTTTAAATTAGTATTCATTTTACTTGGCATTTTTCCTGGAAACCGTAATAATAATAATATACATACAATCGGAATCCTGTACAAAATTTTTGTTTTACAGTTTTGTTCATGAGCGACCGTTGTGTGTTTTGAGCGAATCGTGTAAAATATAAGACTATAAGTTGTAATACAATATTTCTCAATATCATCTTTTCCAACAATACTATACAC
The DNA here is from genome assembly GCF_001272555.1 of Dufourea novaeangliae. Classification (NCBI taxonomy): domain Eukaryota; kingdom Metazoa; phylum Arthropoda; class Insecta; order Hymenoptera; family Halictidae; genus Dufourea; species Dufourea novaeangliae. The sequence continues at coordinate 11,711,910 of NW_015373923.1, forward strand.
TTTAGTAAGAAAAAATACATATTAAATGACTTGAAATTTAAGGTCAACGTTTGTAGCACGTGTATTTTCGGTTACAGCACAATATTTATAGAAAAATATTTGTAACTATTTACAGTATTGTACATTTTGATAAATGATACATACATGGTCTAAGACCCATGATAAGATCTATGGATATTATCTCAATCAACAATAATTTCAATTCAAATGTATGGAGCAAAAAACTACAGAAAAATCTTTCAGGTATAAAGTTATACAACTAATTGTAAGTTTGACATTAAAATTCTCAACCAATCCTCGCATCACGATGGCCAGGCCACTCGTTCAATATGCCATGATGGTTTGTGGAAGAAGAATGTATCTTACAAAAACACCGAATTCAATTTTCCTAAGAATGCAAGTTATACGTTATTTTTTTACAAATTTTTGTAAATGAACGTAAAAGTTTTATATACTACGTAACGGTGTCCAGTATTGGTCACGAGTCACGAGTGGCCCGGCCATCGACTTTCATGGTCCGTCAGGCAAAAGTTAATAATTTTAAATGACGTGAAAACATCGAAGATGTGTAATTATATGTTACAGCTTTAAGATCATGTGTGGACTCATTAACTGACACTGAAAAGCTCTGTGAACTTACAGTTTTTACTGAAAAGGTTTAATTCAATTAATTCAATATTAAATACGTATTATGAATTGCAATATCATCAATATCTAAGTATATTCGAATTCATTGTTCCAATTATTTTGAAATAATTTTAAAAGGAAAGAAAAATAAGATGATTCTTTCAATAATAATTTTGAAATAGTTATTTACATTCAAAAAAATACCAAATACAGAAATCTAAAATTCCATATTCTTAAACTATTCATAATTTAAATCCCCCAACATAAATTAAAAAGCTATTTCTGAAACAAAATATTTTAAAAATTGATCTACCAGATGCAATCAAGTAAATTACAAAAAAAAAATATTTTAGAGTGTCAAAAAAAATATATCCCATTCTGTTTTGTGTGTTTTAGCACTGTCCTTGCAGCCGCGAAGCCGTCGACAGTTGGCCATTAAAATTACAGATTATGCGGAAGGTATTCTGAAACGATCGGAAAGTGAACGGCCAACAGTAAATACCCTCGTGGAAAGACAGACAGAGAGGACCGGGACTGCCCCCAGACAATTGGCACGTTCTCGTCGCGTATTTAACTACATAGATACGCAGATGCATACGTATATATCGTGACTCGTCGATTCTTTCACCTTCGACAAGGTTAAACACTGAGATCCAACTGGATGTTTAGAAGGATTTGTACGAAAATGAACGGCCCAGCCCAACACAAACAAGACTATACCACGTGGAGAAGAGGACTTGATTATATTAATCGTTTCTGGTATTACTAGACAAATTAAATTCCTGTTTCATATTCCGATTCTAAAAGGGGTAGGTTAACTAGACAAGCTAATTATGGTACATTTTTTGTACCTTGCTTTCTTTTCGAAGTTTCTCTTGATCGCATCAGCTTTTCCGCTCTTTTCAATTGAACTATCAAAATAAAAACAATATCAATTCATCCGGTAATACTGCAATGTACGACGGTCATTATACATTCTATACAGCGTGTTCACTCTTACGGCCTGCACGATTTTTCAGTCGTTCGCAACAATGTAATAAAAAAAAAGGTTATTAAACAAAATTTATCTGTGTTGAGTGTGCAACGTGTAGCAATAACAAACATTTCGAAGATACGTCCCCCAACCCCCCCCCCCCCCAGTAAACCCAAGGTCACCTTGAAGTTTTTGGATGCAACCATGTAACTTTTTTGTCCACTAAAAAAAAATAATATGGTTCCATTTTAAAAAACTCAAGGTGACTTTGAATTCATTATGAAACAAAAATATCTCTGAAGTGGTTGGTAGTGTTATATTTTGTCTACTCAACACAAATATATTTTGATTAATAACTTTTTTTCATTACATTGTTGCAAACAGCTGAAAAACTGTGTGGAAAGTCAGAATGAACACCCTGTATAGTGGCCATTACCAAAAGAGTTGTTGCGCCTAATTTCGGGAATTGAATTTTGGGAAAAGCATATTTTCCATTGTTCCCATTGTTCTTATAATAAGTTATCGGGTATACTGTTGGAGGACCGGTTACGGTATTTTAATTCTTGCTCGTTTCTCGATTCATGACCTCACGGCTCCCGACCTTCGACAATAAAATCCGCGTTGCGCAAATTAATATGTGGTAAATGGTACTGAATTGGCCAAATTGATGATTTAATAATATAGATAGAAAATGGCTAATCCAATTTTAAGAAATGCTTATTCAAATCATTGTATCATTTGTGGTATTCTCAAGCGCCAAACATCAAATCTGTGAGATTTAAAGATACCGATCTTCTAAGAAAATTTATGCATTACTGAAAAATTTGTGAAAACTGAACTCTATTGCGCAAACAGATATTTTAGGGGTGGTAAAAATATGGTAATTAACACAAGTTGTACTTGGTGGATCTAGTCTTATGGAACATTTTTTAAAATTATTAAATATTTCGATGATAGTATCCAAAAACGACCAGTATTAGTATCCAATTCGAGGACCCTAAGGAGATGATTTCCACATTTTCCATCATTTGTAAACAAAAGTCAAATCATGCGGTTCAGAAGAAACGAGGTTGTGACAGAGTACTAAACAAGAAAAAGGAGATATCGATGCTCTGTCACGAGTGAATTAATCAATTTTGAGAATACATTATTTATGGATTCACGATTTTATTTACGGCTCGCGAAAAAATATTTTGTGCGTTTGGTCTGGTCGTATCAAATTGTCTGCTTGACTGGCACACTGAATTAGAATTGCTACTTTGGAGTTCTTATTTTGTAAACGAAATGAAATACATCCGGAGTAACAAGGTCTTGTACAAGCATGTGTACAGAATACAATCTAGGATGGACATGTCCTTAAAATGCAGCCACTGACAGTGGAGCTAAAGTCACCAACGATAAAAAGTGTTACATACAATGAATCTGAAACCGTACTGTGCGTTGACCCTCTATTCTATGAGAATATGTGAAACGCCTTTTATTTGAATCTTATACCGATAACGGAACTGATGCGTAGTTCATAGAGACATAATGTACAATTACAGCGAAATGAAAAAATATTGTACTCACGCAATTACAAAATTCATGCGATCGATATTTTATTGGATCGAAGAATTACTCAATAACAGAAATATGTATTTTATCGAGTCACATTTGTATTTGGTTTGGAGGGTTTATTGAAAATCGACCCTTAAATATGTTTCTAGTTTTCTAAATTAATAAATTTAACAGAAAGATAATTTGTTGTATGGAAGTTATTGTCTATTAGAATATAAGACGAAAAAAAATAAAACAAATATACGGATACGAATTTCATAGAAATAATATTACGTGAGCAGTAGTGATTGGATGTTCTATTTAACCCTTGTGTGGGCAACCAAAATATTCACGGTTATTGAGCAATCTGAATACTCTTATTCTGACAGATTAGATTAATATAGATCATTTTACTTTCATACATTTCCAAAACTCTTAGTTTTCCCTTCCTATAATATACCAAGCGCTGTTTTATGTAAGAACATAAAAAATTGTAAAGGAAATTTATAAATAAATACCCGGGTACCTGGTTGCCTACACAAGGGTTAAACCAAACAGTGCGAAAATTCGAAGTCTAGTAAAATATTTTTTTAGGAGCTTTAAGTGCAATTGAGTTATTTAATATACAACATATGTAGTCGGTTTAAATGTATATGTACCGAATTGCTTTTTAGATTATTTAAGACACAAGAACTGATTTTTTTACTTTGGAAAAAAAATCTGTTACCTAATTGTACATTTGTCTAAATCATTAACGGATTTTAGAATTACAGATATACTATGTTTATTAACTATAGTTTCGAGTTATTCCTATCCATTACTATGTCGAATAATGTTTGCTGCTTTATACCATAAAAAAGGCAACAATATTGATGCCATTATTCACAGTGAGTTCATCCAAGATGCTTATTTCTGTTACAAGCAAAAAAGTAAAGGTAACCTTAAATTCTCAATGTCAAAATCTGCGCATAAGCTAGTTTCACGCATCGCTTCCACAGTTGCAAAAATAATTGATTTAGGTACATGCGTCATGAAGTATAATTCGACCACTGGTATTTTCTTATCTAGATCTGTGACGCAGCCTCGTTTCACCTGTACCGCGTCGCTCGGTGTATTGTTTACAAAAGATAAGACGTGTAATTGAGAAGAACACATCGTAAAACATCGACTGTTTTCTGGGATAAGAGTAGAAAGGGAAAGTCAGTAAAGAGAAAGAGATAGAGACATAACGTAGAACGAGCCAACAGTACGGCGTACGTGACCGACTGCATTACGTGTGTTCCCTCTCTCATCGTTTGGCGCTCGAGCACACCAAAAGATCGTTGCAATTTCGGGATTCTGACCTTCTCAGCCTACTGCCGTCTCTTCCTCCCTACTCCTTGTATTATCGTCTACGAGATTGAACACCAATATTCACCGGAGACCCGGTTTTTTTCTCGCCGGTACCGGTGGTATCGTTTGCCGGAATTTCATGACAAAACGGGAAAACGCGACAGGCGTCTATCCACGAATGACTAACCCGATTAGAAGAACAATTGCGGAAAACGATACCTTGTTTTCCTCGGTTAATCACACGAATAATTTATATTTGAAATAAAAATTACGTTTCATCGCGCATAACTCGTCTTCCGCGTTATTATGCGGTTAATAATTTATAAATATAATGATTGTTAGGAAACAATTGTCAACGTGCTTCATTACGTAGACTTGCAATGGTATTTCCGAAAACTCGATATTTAAATCTACTTCTCTGAATTATCCATGTTTATATGACATTATCATTTTTGTGTATAAAATAACATTATCTTTAGTTCAATTAAGAATACAATATTTTTAAAATCGGTAAATCATAACATAATGTAATAGTTTCAATTCGGGAAACTGTTGAAATGTAAACAATTGCTTCTTGACTAATGCAATTTTAAATTTTCTGTACTAGTTCGAAATGGACGGTCTAATTCTGTACGTGATACTTGATATCAGGAGCAGTGTTTGTGAAAGAAATTTGCTTTGCCAAAACATTCTGGAAATTAATTAAGGAATTTATTCCTTTATGCGTCCAATTATTCAATATTTTACGCATAATCGACGTACACATAAAGCTAAGTCATTGTTGTAACTACAAATAAAAATTATTTATAACAAAATATTCTTCTAACTAACAAATATTTGTTAAATATGTACACAATGTAAAGTGTATCAGCAAAATTCTTATTATAAGTGTTCAGTTATCAGCTAAACTGTCCATACAAAAACTATAATTATGTCAGTTCACTTGATACAGAATAAAAATAAATTAAAATATAGTGCTCCAATGTGTTTACCATATACAATATGAAATACTGTTACATGAAACAACAGACAATACTGTAATATGTTTTAGCTTACCTTTGTTCTACCATTGATTGTATAGTTTCCCATTTTTCCATTGTTCTGCATTTTGTTTGCCCTCATAATGATGGCATCAACTTGAGATATAAGCATTCCAATATTCTGACATTGTTTTTCTTTTCCATCTAACCACGTTATTTGATCACCACGAATTGTTTTTAAATCATTTGCACCTGCTTTATTAGAAACCAACTGTCCATCTTTAAATAACCCAGCACTGTACATATTTAAAACTTCGTTTAACACAGCAAGACCTTTTTCTGTGCCTAGAAAATTGTCTACCACGCACACACCATATTCATCCATGTCCCTGATCACATTTCTGCAGATCTCATCTATTAACTCCTCAAGATTATTTCTGTTTTTATGAAGGAAAGGTGGTAAAAGTTCCTCCTCTCGAGCCAAATGAACCTCTGGGAAGTTCTTCATACCGTTATGATGTTGCGTAGGCATCTCTAAATCATTATCTTGCAGATTATCAAGAATTCTTGAGCTTTCCAGAACAGGATTCAACAATTCTGCTCTGGCACCTAAGATTGTATCTTCAGAACTTCCTTCGTATGTTATAGGAGAAGTCCATCCATCTGCTCTGCTGTTATGTGTACCTTTTGCTTTAGTACTGTTAGATTTCCTCTTTGGATTTTGATCCCCTTTATGCTCCGATTGTCCTTTTATCTCTTCCTTGTGCTTGTTTATTCCTACAAAGAATGTAATTGAATGTATAATCTATATATAATGCTATAATACTACACTTTACTCTTGAAATCTACATTGTTTGACAACTGTAAGAATAAATGTATGCAATTTTTTATTGCTGACCTATGACTTTTGTTTTATTTTATTTATAAACTTTGGAAAACATTACACACTTTGAAAACTATAATTATTTCATGTGAAGAGAAACTTCAACTCCAATACATACTTCTTCTAAGGAGAAATCCTTGTTTCACACAAGATAATTAACAATTTTTACAGTAGATATTTAATGTATCGAAAATAACTACAGAGAAATATGAACAAAGTAAGATTTAATTTTTCGTACCTTCTGGATGTTTTGCGTTATGATGTTCTGGAGCAGTCCGAGCAGTGTTTGATCGCCGCGTTGTCTCTGACACTGGTTTTTCATTTAGGTTAGAAACTACTGGTGTATCTGCTTTCTGGCTGTTCTCGAGAGAAGAATTCTTTTTATCAGATTCCGAAATAAAATTTTGATTAGTGCTCGAAATCGTATCTGGTATAATCGATCGAACTGAATGAGTCGCACAAAATTCTCTGTGACGTTTCCAGTCCCGCCTTTGGTGTTCCTTGGTGCAATAGAAGACGGCCTTGCACCGTGAACACTTTAACAGCTTGTCAGTCCTGTTACAAACTACGCAGACCACCGTTGCACCTATTTGAACATCATCGCAGAGTGTCTGCGCACGACTGACTATCGGTCCGGACATGTTTCGTCGTTTATTTCGCGGTCACGAATGCCGACGACATTTCTCCAACGAGGGAAGTCACACACGCACTCGATTTGTGTACGACACTACCGCGCTATCGGGACACTGTACAGCTTATACGTATGAACGTGTCATTTACATGCTATATATACACTATCGAATCTGCAAAACATCTATTGGCAAACGGTGATCAAAACATCGATCTTCGATATCCGTTATTTCTTATTACGATTGCACGTAATTCCATATGGACATGGTCATCTATTAATATGGATCTGATGGGATCGCATTCCATTAAGTTTTTTGAAAATTCATGTGAAAGTTAGGCGAGTTAGGCGTGCATTTAATATTTTTCACCCAGGCCTTCCTTAAGATAGCGCCATTTTCTTGCACTTTATGACATTCCTATTTTCCTATCCACAGCTTGATTTCATACTTATGTGCTACAGAGTTCACGAAACCAGTCTTTTGATTACATACTTGCCTTTGTGATAGGTCATGCAATGTCTCTTTATCGCCTTACGAGACGCACTCTGTTGGTAAAAATATTTTGTCTAGCGAAATAACGTTTTACAATTCGCAAAATGCATTTAATTGTATAACAAATGTTGTAATGTAAACTATTAAAACATTTTGGAATCTATGAAATAAGTGAAATATAGACTAAATGAATGTTTCTTTATGCTTATTTCTGTGCTATTATGTATCAAGATTGTTTTCATGTATTTACATTTTTTGAATAAAATATATATATTTTTTATTTTCCATTTGTAATGCACTTAAATAATTTAACTGTGTAATAATTTACTTTCCCACATGAAAGGAGCAATTGTTTCTATGGTTACGCATGTAGGTTTTATCAAAACATTATGCACTGGATGCTTAAGTAAGTAGTGAAACTCAATGGGACAGACAGTTATTAAATGTTTGTGAATGAACAAGTGGTATTAAAAGAAACATGAGTACTTTTATAGAGAATGTGCATATAAAAGATGGAGAATATACAAAAACAATTTATACAATGGTAAATTATTAAAAAAATTTTGAAAATGAAAGAACTAATTTTTAATCATTTTTTTCAATTACTGATTAAAAATATAACATTATAAATATTTTTTTTCAGATTAAAGAACAGAAATATGCAGAAACAATAAAAGTTTTAATTACTCTTCTTGATTCTTATACCTCTGTATGTAAGATCATACTAAAACATAATTTTTTTGTTAGCAATAATCAATTTTATATATTTAATAATTTATTTTACAGTCCAGACCCTGTTTATCTCTTCTTGCTTATTGTTACTTTTATACACAAGATTTTATAGCTTCTGCACAGTGTTATGAAAAATTAGTTCAATTATGTCCAGAAGAAAATATATACAAACTATATCATGCTCAATCTTTACACCAAGCATGTATGTATCAAGAGGCATGGACCATATGTTCCAATATTATAAATTACAGTAATTTAGAAACTAAAGTAAAAAAGCTGCAAGCTGCTATAAAATATGGACAGGAGGATATGGTTGCTGCAAAAAGTCTTGTTGATCAATGTCCAGTGGATGATATTGATACAGAAATTAATTTAGGATGCCTTTTATATAAGGTATGAGAGAAAAACAAGAATTTCCTTGGAACAAATATATGAACCTTTTTGTCTTTCATTTCCTTAGGAAGAGCAATATGAGCAAGCTTTAAAAAAATTTGCAAATGCATTACAAATTGCAGGTTTTAAACCCCATTTATCATATAATGTAGCATTATGTTATTATAAAGTAAAAGAGTATGCTGCATCACTGAAACATATTGGTAATACTAATATTATTATTAATAATTAAGATTAATTAAGATAATTGAATATTTATTATACATTGTAATAGCTGATATCATTGAGCAAGGCATAAGAGAACATCCAGAATTAGGAGTAGGGATGACCACAGAAGGTATAGAAGTCCGTAGTGTTGGAAATACATTAACATTACATGAAACAGCTTTAACAGAGGCATTCAACTTAAAGGCTGCAATAGAATATCAATTGCAAAATTGTAATTACACACAGAAAATTTTAATTACTTGACCTATTTATTATTCTTATAGTAAATCTCATTAAATATGTTTAGATGAGGCAGCAAAAGAAGCATTAACAGATATGCCTCCAAGGTCTGAAGAAGAACTTGATGCTGTTACTTTGCATAATCAAGCTTTGATAAATATGGACACAAAGCCAAGTGAGGGATTCGAGAAACTTCAATTTTTATTACAACAAAATCCATTTCCACCAGAAACGTTTGCTAATTTATTGTTATTATATTGTAAATATCAGTATTATGACTTAGCAGCTGATGTTTTAGCTGAAAATGTACATTTGACTTATAAGTATTTAACACCAGTAAGTATGACTGTTATTATAGCAATACTACATGTTTTGTAAATGCATTTGTCATAAATCACGTACTAAAAAATAGTTTAGTGACTCAAGGGGTTATAAAAGGTACATACAAATTAATCTTCAATTCTGTGAGAATTATATTTTATATTTCATCGGTCTGGATATTTACTCTTTGAGTGTTTACATTTCTTTGCTCGTTTTTCTGAACTTTCAAATTGTTTTTGTTTATGAGCTTTTACATCATGACTAGAAGAACTGTCATCAGAACTTTCGTCACTGAAGGAGCTATCATATTTCCTTTTCTTCTTCTTTTTCTGATCTTTGGAATGTTTCTTCTTCTTTTTCTTGATCACTTCTTTCTCATCTGAACCACTATCATCTGTGTTTTGCTTATGTTTTTTAGCTTTGCGTTTTTTCTTTAGCTTTTTTTGTTTATGTTTTTTTTCTTTTTCATTTTCTTCACTTTGCAAGGGGACAACTTCTTCATTCTCTGGAATCAATTCGTATTTCTTTCCATCAGGGGACATAAAGCAATCATTAGATAAATGGCCCACTGTTCCACATTTTGTGCATGTTGTATTAAGAACTGCTTCTAAATGTATAGCTTTACGTTCGTACTTCCCAATGGTTTTTTTCTTTTGTATATCTCTTTGTAAATCTACCCCATTGGGATCTAAGTCTGTGCCATTCCCTTGATTAACATATTTCATTGATAATCCTACTTTACCATCATCGCCCACAGAAATAACTTTACACCAGACTCGTTCTCCTCTTTGCAAAACTTCTGCAACATTTTCGACATGAGCAGAGCTAACCTAGGAAGATTACATACATATAAATTATTTATATTCTACATTTACATTGCAACGCGAATGAAAAAGTTATTTTTCATGAATACATTGTTCCATTACCTGTGATTTGTGTATCAATCCTTGGGATGCACAGCCGGGTATTCTAACGAAAGCCCCGTAATTTTGTATGGATGCAACTTCTCCAAGAAATATTTGATTTAGCTTACAGTTTACCATTCTTTACAAATTAAAGAAAAATATGATTGCTTGCTAGTGATACTATGTATTGTTTCACTGCATTAACACGATAATAATCCATTAAAGTCAAGAGAATTTGACACTAAGGTTAGAACCACATATATAGATTGTTAGTTGCAGGGTTGTAGCAAGTACAGATATTCAGGGTGAGAAAACGAAACAAATTTTCTTCTATAGAAAATTGAATCAAAATTGATAAATAAAACATCTTTTATCATGATACTATTAACATGTACTTATTTTCAGTATTTATACGATTTTTTGGATGCATTAATTACACAACAAACTTCACCAGAAGAAGCATATCGCAAATTTGACGATCTTGGTAATAAACACATGGAAATATTAAGAAAAGCAACGAAACGAGTCCAGGAAGCAAGATTAAATCACGATGGTAATGCTGTTAAAAAAGCAGTAACTGATTACGAGGAAGCTTTGGAGCGATACGTTCCTGTTTTAATGGCTCAAGCTAAAATATATTGGGAACTTGAAAATTATACGCAAGTCGAAAAAATTTTCCGAAAAAGCGTAGAATTTTGCAATGAACATGATATATGGAAATTAAATGTAGCGCACACATTATTTATGCAAGCAAACAAATTCAAAGAAGCAACAGGATTTTACGAGCCCATCGTGAGAAAAAAATATGATAATGTCAGTTACAATCCACTTATTAATTTCTTATTTATAATAGTTGTAAGTTGTTAATGATCAAGTCACTAAAATTTCAGATTCTAGATGTAAGCGCTATAGTCCTCGCCAATTTATGCGTGAGTTATATTATGACATCTGAAAATGCGGAAGCTGAAGGGTTAATGAAAAAGATAGAAAAAGAAGAACAAGCGGTATCGCGAGAAGATCAAGATAAAAAATTATTTCATTTATGTATTGTAAATTTAGTAATAGGAACGTTGTATTGTTCGAAGGGAAATTATGAGTTCGGTATATCTAGAGTAATGAAAAGTCTAGAACCGTACAATAAAAAATTAGGAACGGATACTTGGTTCTACGCAAAAAGATGTTTTCTCTCTCTTTTAGAACAACTGGCTAAACAATTAGTAGTTTTAAAAGACGCAACGCTTCAGGAATGTATACAATTCTTGGAACATTGTGAAGGTAAATCTATTTATCTTCACTAGTAAATGGAATATTCATGCCATTATATACAAGTTTTTATTTTTAGTTTACGGAAGGGACGTCATGACGGTGGTAGAACAGCCTTTCGATATACAAGATATGCTTTCCGTAACCCCACAAGGAAAACAAACAGTTGTATATGAAGCGCGATATTTAAAAGCTTTGTTTTCACGTTTTCAAATGTCCTAAACTACATGTATTAAACACATTTATTGGAAATAAATAACTTTAATAATTGCAGAAATTACAGAACACAAATGAATTATTATCTATATGTTTAAAATATTTTATTATAATAATAAAATAAGATAATGTTTATACTTAATTTTTAAAAATGATAAAAATTCATTGTTTTATAATTAGAAACAGGCTCCCTATCTGGGTACGGTCCTGACAACTTATTTGCGTGCGTTGTAAGTTGTAAGTGAAAAATGGTGGTCGACATGGAATTGCAGGAAGCAAAGGATTATGTCCTTCAGCTTATAAAGGATAAAGATAAAATTGAAGCGGATTTGAAAGCTTTGAAAGAAATTTTAGATGCTGTACGTATTTCGAAACATTACAGATGTATCTTGAATACTTATCTAACCATGTCATCGAAAATAAACACAACTATCTTGCAAATACCATGATCTGCTAAATTTTCGGAAATATAATCAATTATGTTAATTATAGAATCATGTTGGTATGGGTGAACCGTTGGTTGATTCTGAAGGATATCCAAAACAGGATATTGATGTTTACCAAGTCAGACACACAAGACATAAAATAATATGTATGTTTTATTGTTGTGTATTTTTATCCCAAGAAATTTAAATAAGTTAAACTTATTAGTATATTGTTACACCATTAGGTTTACAAAATGATCTTAAAGCTTTGATGAATAAAATAGAAGAGGGTTTACACAAAGTCCATGGTTTGGCAGGAAATGAAGCAGAAAGTTCTGATGCAGCTGCAACAAATCACATTCAAGATATACAATTAGAGCCTTTTGTAAGGGTAAACTTGGTATCCCCAGGTTCACCAGCTGAAATTGCAGTAAGATATATGTTACAGATTTTTATAATTTAAAAATATAATCGATATCACATATAGAACATTATTAAATTTTGTAGGGAATTCAAGTTGACGATTTAATATTGGAATTTGGATCTATTAATTGCCAGAATTTTAAGTCATTAAAGGATATTGGGACTTTGGTAGAAAATAGTAGATATAAAAAAGTTGGCATAAGAATTAAACGTGGATCTAATACCTTAGCCTTGACTTTAATTCCACATCCTTGGGTTGGCAAAGGCCTTTTGGGTTGCAATGTAATATCTTTAGAGACAGTTGAAAGATAAAGTTACTATACAAAGTACTTGTTTGTAATTGTGTATGTTATTAAATAAAGACCAATTTGTATATTATTGTACAAAATATAGTTTTTAAATTTTTTATATTCCACATTTTGTTCATTATTACGAGTTTTAAATAGGCTTAATGATAGCAATCCTGAATTGTATCATTCTATCCTTGAAATATAATATGCATAATCTATTTCGTCATTTAAACTTGGGTATTTAAGATGGCAGAGATAGTATAAATTCAACACATTCTATGAAGTAGCAATCAGTATTGGAGTGCAGCAGCAAAATGTATTTTCCACTGCTTGTAAGTTGTAATTTATATATATAAATATATATACATGTATTTAAATATACTACCTGTTTTACTTATAAGGAATTGTTTCAACAGGTACTGTGCATAAGTATTTTTGCATCAGGAGTACTGAGTGTAGAAAATACTTACGAATATTCTGACCAATATCCATGGTCATTTATTTATACAATATATCCATTTTACAATTCTGAAACATTACTGGAGGTATGGAAAACTGACAAAACTATGGACAATTCCGCAAATGTAATAACTATCAATCCTGATGAACAAGATAAGACAGTTTTGTATTTTGATGATGTTCAGCGCAATAATACAATTTTGCAAGCAGAGAATAATGTATCTTACTTTACAACTGGAGCAGAAAATATAAATGAGAAACACTCAACGAAGAACAAACAACAGGTTTCCAATTATGTAATTATTACCGAAATATGTAGTAGTCTCTTAGTAAAATAAAAATTATTGCTCATTTATGTTATCATATGTAAACCGTTTACGCTAATGTTGTAGAAAAACAGACACGCAGATTCACCCTCAAAATGAACAAAAGGATATTTGGATTTGATGATGCACAGAAGTAACCTGATTACAGAAAAGTGCAGTTATATTATCTTATTAATCTATTGTAAGCTTTGAATTAAAAACTAAATATGTGCTTGTAGATAATATTAAAAGACTTCATTTGCAACTTATATTTTTTATATTTTTCTTACCTACGTTTATACTATTTGAACATTGTATAATATAATAGTATAATATTCGCAATTGTAAGAAATGGCAGTGATAAATTAAAACAATTTTTATTACGAATTATTTATATCTAAGAAGTTTATCACTTTATGATAGCCTTCTCTTGCATTTTGTAAGCTCTTCATGGAAACGAAGTTATTCTCATGAGTCATGACCAATTATTATGGTACGTATGTATGTATATACCTCGAGACTCCCAGTCAGCCAGACTATTCCATTTACAAAGCTCCACTTTACAAAGCGGTATTATTTGATCAAAGTAGGATAATAACGATTATGTGAATAAACTTTTTATAGAGACTCTACATCATGGTGTTATTTAAAACAGAGAAGAAATTTAAATAATGACTGATTTGTGACATTGTGATTCCTTTCTATAGTTGCTATACCTAGATTGCTATAGATATTATCGATATTATCATGGCCGGCACTTACAAGAATTATATGAAATTGTTAGAATCTTGGCCTCTAGATAAATTAAAACCTGGCAGGTAATTTATTTGATATAAAAGAAGTTTGAGGTTTTTGATATTTTCTTATTACTCTTGTTAGAAGTAAAATTATTGTTAATTTAATGTACTGTGAATCTTTCTGTGGAAACGTGTACGTTAAGGTTAGAATTAACAGTTCAAAAAGTTTGTAGTATAGAGTGTAACTTATACTTTTTATGTATCTCAGTGTAATTTGTATATGTATCTTGAATTTATAGTTCATTGTTACAATGTGAATTTTAATGACGATTTCTATTTATTTTAGAGACCTTGGTCAGCACATCCGTGATCAAGTAAAAATTACATTTGTAAAAGGAGATGCAACCACTACATTAAATCGTGAGGTATGTGATCGCTATTATATGAGCTTGAAAAGACTTGCTTCCAATCAATATGGACAAACATATGCTTGTTCCCGCACTAATGGTGCTAGTGGATTAACAAGAGAGCAATGTCATTTGGCACTCTCACCAGAACTTTTAGAGTACTATAATCTAGAAGACAAAGGATTTTTTGTACGTATGTATTTAAAAATTAAAAATAGTTTTTAATAGTCAGAAGCCTAAGGAGTACAATGATCCAAAAGTTGATACCTAGAATTTGTTTTGTTCCCATAAAAGGGCATTATGGTATTAAACATTGTAGTAGAACCATTCATTATTTATTACAAAGGCAAAATAATGTGACATGCTTAAAAAATGCAAAAGGGTACAGTAACTTAGTAAATGAAAATGTTGAAAATACATCACATTTACCAGTTATGGTTAATGAAGTATTAGAATATTTAGAACCTTTATCAGGGAAAACTTTTGTAGACATGACATTTGGTGCTGGAGGACATTCAATCAAAATTTTACAAACTTCTCCCAATGTGAAAATATTTGCACTGGATAGAGATCCTGTTGCACATGAATTTGCACATAAATTATCAGAGAAATATCCTGGGCAAGTAATTCCTTTATTAGGAAGATTTTCTGAATTACCACAATTGCTGTGTCAACATAAAGTGGAAAAAAATAGTATAGATGGCTTTTTATTTGACTTTGGTTGTTCATCAATGCAGTTTGATGTTGCTCAAAGAGGATTTTCTTTATCGAAGAATGGACCTTTGGACATGAGGATGGATGGTTTTAGATGTCCTGAAGAACCTACAGTTGCTGATGTTTTAGAAAGAGTAACTGAAATAGATTTAATTCATATATTAAGAGTTTATGGCGAAGAGAAGAAAGCAAAAAAAATTGCACGTGCTATTGTTGAAACTCGATATAACTTCAGAAGTTTGAAAACTACAGAAGAATTAGCCACACTTATTGAGTCTGTTGTTAATGAAAAAAGGCTTGATCGTCTTGGTAGATTTGCTCATTGTGCTACAAAAACATTTCAGGCACTTCGAATTTTTGTAAATAATGAATTGAATGAAATTAATTATGGGATTATTGTTGCTGCATCATATTTGAAAACGAATGGTCGTTTAGTGACAATATCTTTTCATTCTTTAGAGGACACAGTAGTTAAAAGGCATATTTCTGGAAATATACAACATTTCGTTGCTAATAGAGTACCATTAAAATATGCTGATTGCAGTAAACAATTCAGTGCAGATGAAATTGACAGCATTATGAAATCACCGTGGAAAATGTTACATAAACATGTAATAACACCTACACCTGAAGAAATAGAAGAAAATCCGAGATCGCGTTCTGCCAAATTACGAGCCATTAGTAAAGTGATGTAAAATCTAGTATCAGTTTAAGTATGGCAAATCATTATGTTCGTTTTATTATTACCTCTTTTAATACAAAGCAGAGAATGTTTTATGTTTAGAGATAGGTGTCTTGTAATGAATCTTTGTGTACAAAAATATTCTGTAAAATATGTATAAAATAAAATATTTTAATTTGATAAAGGTATTGTAACGCATTAGTTGTAATATATTAGATGTAAAGAATATATTATTGTTGAAAATAGGAATGCTTATAATAAAGAAAAATAATATTTAAAATAAGCCTTCTATTTCGTCTGTTTCACTGTTCCAATCCATATCATAAATGCTTGGCCTTGTAGAAAGACCCGGCATCATCATTATCTGCAAAGAAAAACATTATTAACTTAATTGAAACTAATAGTGATTTTACAATAAATACTTACATCTCCTACCATAGGTACTACAAAGCCTGCCCCAACAGACACAAATATATCTGTAATATTGAGTGTGAAGTCTGTAGGAGCACCCTTAACTGATGGATCACCCGTCAAAGAGTTTGATGTTTTAGCCATACAAAGTGGAAGTTTGTCATATCCTAGTTTATTGTACACTTTAATTTTATTTTGCACCTATAATGATAATTACTTTGTTCATGATGTATTAATATTAATTAACTACTTTAGTTAATTAGTTATTAGTTAATTATAGTTATCATTATTTTATTAATGTAAAAATATATATAAAATTGTTTTAGAGTTTTACCTTGTCTGCAAGAACAATTTGTCCTGCACCATACATTTCTTTTGCAATGGTATTAATTTTTTCTTCGATACCAATGCTCAAATCATACAATACTTTGAAATTGCTGGGTTTGTTCGTCACGGCTATGATAGCATCTGCAAGGTCTATAGCACCAGCACCACCTTGGGCCCAATGATTACATATCACGGCATCGGTTGCACCGTTTTCAATTGCTGCTTGTTTTACCAACTCCAATTCTGCTTGCGAATCAGTACTGAAATAAGTTTTTACACAATTATTTATTGGTCAGTATACATGTATGCTCACGGAAATACTAATTTTTCAAACCTTACCCATGAACATTAATAGCCACAATAACTGGCACACCAAATTTAATTCCATTACTGATATGTTTCAAAAGATTTGGTAGACCCTTTCTAACTAATTCAAGGTTTTCTTCGAGGTATTCCTTTTTCAAGACAGCACCTGTAGTTACCGGAGGTCCACCACCGTGCATCTTCAACGCTCTAATAGTTGCAACTAGCACAACAGCGTTTGGTATATGTCCTGACGTTCGACATTTAATGTCGAAGAACTTCTCCATACCAATATCAGAACCAAAGCCAGCTTCTGTTACCACGATACCTTCTGGTCCGACTAATTTCAATGCAATTGCGTCTGCAATAATTGAAGAACAACCGTGCGCGATGTTTGCAAATGGTCCAGCGTGAACCATTACTGGAGTTCCTTCTAAGGATTGCATTAGCGTCGGCTCAATGGCATCTTTCAATAAAATTGCCATCGCTCCTGTCATTCCCTAAATATACATTTAATTCCTTATAAAATAATGGAATCAAATTTTTGTGATTAATTTATCTTTGTAAATATACTAACAAAATCATCTGCAGTTAAAGGTTCTCCATTTTTGTTAAAAGCCACCACCATGTTACCTAGCCTTTGTTTCATGTCGTCGACACTTGTGGATAGTGCGAGTATTGCCATTATTTCAGAACCGACGGAAATGCAGAAAGATGTCTCCCGCGTTTTTCCTTTCTCAGTTGGGCTTTGACCAATAGTAATTTTACGTAAAAATCGGTCGTTTGTATCTATTACTGAAATATACAAATTCCATTTATAAAAAATTATCTGGTTGTATGATTTGATAAACAGGGTCAGGCATTTAAGAACATATGTATTCCTCAATACGCTGGTTGTTTTGGAGTTTACTAGAAGCTGCTAAGAATTACTCTAAGCAGTTGGGTAGAAGAAGTATCATATTTAAGACCATTTTCTAAAGGCCGCTTAAAGAAAAAATCAATCTCTTATATTTACAAATTGTATACCTAAATGAATCACCAAAAAACTTAATATACGTAAATAGGGTAAGTCAAACCATTTGAGGATACATTTTACTTTTTACTATTTATCTTGTAAGTACCTCTAGTGAAAGGAATATTTTCTGGATCGATATCTAGTCTTGCAAATGTCCTGGCTTCCTCTTCTGTTAGACTATTCGGGTCGGTCTTCGTAATGCCAAGTTTTTGTAAACGTCTTAACTGTATTTTCGAAAATTTCCTTACACCTTTATTCGACGGTACAAGTCTATCGTAAAGAGCCTTATCAGGTTGAGTGGTCTCATGGAAGTATCGGGCGTCTATTTGTGCTGCTAACAGATTATTGGCTGCAGTCACAGCATGGATATCGCCGGTTAAATGCAAGTTGAACTCTTCCATGGGAATAACCTGAGAATATATCAATTATAAAAATTTCTTATGTATACGTTGAATATGGAAAAAATAGGCTTTCATTTCAATAAACCTGTGAGTATCCTCCACCTGCAGCTCCCCCTTTTACACCAAAAGTGGGACCCTGACTAGGTTGCCGTAAGGTAACAAACGAATTCTTTCCCCTATGTGCGCTCAGAGCTTGTACCAAACCAAGTGACGTGGTGCTTTTGCCTTCTCCAAAAGGTGTTGGTGTGATACCAGCAACTACTACGAACTTTCCATTTTGTTGATCTTTTAGTCTCTTTAATACGTTCAGACCAACTTTCGCTTTTTTGCTTCCATAAGGACTGATCTCATTTGGGAATAGTCCAATCTCTTCTGCCAAACTTGTGATTGGTTTCGGTTCTTGACTCCTTGAAATTGCAATATCGCTGGGCACAGGAGTTTGTGGGTTGATTGTTAGAACTCTTAATTTCCATTCAGCATTCAAAATTCTCTCCGCTACTCTTTGAGCGGATATCACCGTATTCTTCATCAACATGGCCACGGTCATCGGGCCAACTCCGCCAGGTACCGGGGTGATATACGAAGCTATTTTCGCAGCTTCTTCATAATCAACATCTCCTACTAACCGCTGTCCAGATTTTTTTGTTGAATCTACAATAATTTCGTGTATTTTAATATTCTGTTACATACTAAATTAAGTGTGTTACTTTGAAATATGATACAGAATCTTAACTATAGTGAAAGAAAATATAGGTAAAACTGTTAGGATTAAACAACATTATCAGCAATTAGAGAATACAAGCATTGTAGTAAAGAATGAATGTTATATAGATACATGTATATTTTATGTCGTCATTAAAGGATTAAATTGGTAATATTCACAGTTGCATACATTTTTTAGAACAGCGGAAATTCACAATCGCGCGAAGTAACAAATTGTTTAACATTATTTTATTTTATATAATTTTAAACAGAATTGTATCGAAACTATTGTTTTTTAAAGTAAAGTGAAAGTATAGATTAACGATGTATAGTTCTCAGATGCAGTTGCATTGGAGGCAAGAGTGTTTTGTCTCATTTAAGCCCCAAGACTAGTTTCGTCTGGTGTTTCGAAATCTGAGGTCAAATTAATGGAAGAAAAACTACGTTAGACCAAGTTCCATAAATGTGATAGCGATAACGAACGGACACTCGTCTATTGTTCTTACAGATACTTAAGAGTCATCGTCGAGAAGACAAATTAGAAATTATTCCATTTTAGTTAAGCTTATGGAAAGTTTAAAAAAAGTGACTTGAACTAATAACTAAACATTCCTAATAGCAATTAAGTTTTGTCATTTGAGTAATAATCCAAGGTACAAATCATCTTGAGTAGTATTATAACGAAAAATTACCCATGCATTTGCTTCCACATTTTTTTTAAATTCTTAAATCTTACTTTCTCTCGACTTAAAAAACGAAACGGATGCTTTGAATGAGAATATTTGTTAAATTCCAAATTCATTAAGAACATTAAATTTTGAAGTTGAAATAACAAAAATAATAAGATGTTCAGTGTGTCAACTTACTAAACAGGAAATTATATCTACCTGAAATTGAGTTTATTCCGCAATCGATTACGACTGTACCCGGTTTAATCCAGCTTCCCTTGACCAGCTGGGGCTGGCCAATACCAACCACTAAGATATCGGCCTGCGAGACCTACAATCAAATTGAACGTTTAGTATATTTAGACATGTTCGGAATTATTTTATCGGAACTTAGGTACGCAATTTATTACATACAATTTCTGGAAGATTCTTTGTTCTTGAGTGGCACACTGTTACAGTAGCGTTGTGCCATTTTAACAATTCGGCTACAGGCGTACCGACAATTTTGCTTCTGCCTAAAACTACGGCATTAGCACCAGCGATTGGGACTCCGCTCCTAGTATACATATTATCACATAAATTAATTACTTATTATTTATTATATATAACAAATATATGATTAACTAATTATATATCTTATTACTTACTAATTGTTTGTCATGATTGAAGGAAGTCATTTTGAAACATTGAAAGAAAAACAAAAAGTTCTTCATCCAATTTCAGTTAAGTGTTCATAATGTAATATTTTAACAGACGCGTCATTCGGATGTGAATGATTGTTATAAGATTTTTTAACGAACAATATGTATACAGAAAAATGATCTTCGTAAAGATTTTGGATGAAGTTACAATTAAACTACTGCATTAAAAAGAGTCATAAAAAAATGTATGGTGGCGTTAATAAAAGATCTTACGAATTTCAATGTATCCTTAGTTTAACAATCAATAAGTTCATTACTTTTAAAATAGTATTGCATTAAAGTTAAATTGAAAATAGATCTAATATAGAAATATAAGTTTTTTGAAACGAATTAAAATTTTGTAACGTACTTCTTGATAAGTTCGATACACCCATTGGGAGTGCATGGTACAAATCCCGACATATCACCAATAGCGACTCTTCCTTCATTAATCGTGTTCAATCTAAAAAAAAATGAAATTTGTTTTTAACATCATATAGTAATAAATACGCTACACGTGTTGTTGATTATTATTTATAATCAATGATTGGCGTCATTATTTCAGAATTTCTTAATAACACCATGCTTACGAACATATAATGACGTGTTTTAACGGTACGTAAGCAATAAACTATTGGTATCGAATTAGCATTTGTTTAAGCGAGAGACGCTTAAGGCGATCATATTCTTATCATCTAATCTGGGGCATTTTGCCAGAGGTCACGATATCTTCGTTTTCTTTTTCAATTTGTAACGTATAATGTAACGAAAACATTCACATTATTGCTTTCGACAGAATACATTTTTTATAAAATACTCGATATGATTAGAGAATTATGTGGTTAAATAATTTTGTACTTCACTCGGCCCGTAACGTTTAAAAAGTTTTAATCTATAAAATTTAAATAGTAAACACATGTAAAGCATGATCACATTAACAATGAGTATAAAAATGTCCAAATAATTTTATAGCTTACTCATGTGTTCAATACTCTAGTTTCTCCAATAATTAATTTATACAAAGTATCTCATCATTAGTGGCCACATTACGGACTTCTTATATTTAATATTGCAAAAAAGTTGATAACACAAATGTACCCTCCTTTTAACTAGACTTTGATTTCACGAAAATCGAATTTGAAAGTTTAAAAACCATCCACGTTTGACTTGTATTATTAATGCCATCCATAACGGTGGGACACAAACAGTCAGTCCACTTACAAGTGGTAAAAATTATTTAAGCAGTCTGTTTTCCTCATTACACATCACATTTGCTGAATTAAACTTTAAATAAAAATATGTTTTTCTTGTCTGTATTGATGATTAATTTACTTTCAGAAATTGTAGTTCAGAAACTTGACATTTATTTCTGTCAAATCACAAATAACAATGTACCAGTTATTTCCACTATATTGATTTTATTTAATTTCGATAAAGTATATGCTATTGTTCGAGTTGTTATACATATAAGTACTTGTTTGTATATAACGTTTTTATAAAAATTATAAAATCAGAGTCTTATAAAACTGAGCGTAAGGAAAATAATTTTATTATCAATATAATTTATTACTTACCCATCTACATCTTTTTCGGGCACGACCAAATCAGTGATCATATGGCTATTGATCCGATTTACACTATCGAGAGGCATTTGTACAATGATTCCATGAACGTTTGGATCATTGTTCAATTTATTTACTTTGTTTATTAATTCGATCTCTGTAGTAGTGTTCGGAAGTTTGACGTGTTCAGCTGCGATTCCGATGTCGCTGGCTGCTTTTATTTTCATTCTGATATAAACATTTGAATCTTCCCTGCCCCCTACTTGAACAATAGCTAAGCCGGGTGTAAAACTCGGGAGTTTTTCTTTCAAAGATTTTACATCTTTTGTTAGATTTTCACGAATTTCTCTGTGATAGGAAAAACAATTAATTAATGTTTTCACTGGCGCAACTCATGTTATATTTATAATGTTAGTAACAGAATCGTGTGTTTGTGAAATTATTTCCAAATTGAAAAAGTTAAGTTAAATTCTTAATACATATACATGTTTTTCAAGATTTATGTTTTTTATACAAAATATTTTTTTAATGCAAGTAACTACTGTTGTAAGAAGTTTCTTGTATTGTAGTATTATTTGTGCATGTTTAGATGTAATTATGTGTATATTCAAAAGTTTATAAAGGAATATCCTTTTATTGCTGTTACATGTGTATCACGTGGGTATTTGAAATTCGCGGGCTTTAATGCAGGCTCCCTGTCCTTCGTTTCTATGTTTTGCGAAAAATACATAATTTAATAGTCTCATAAACATGAAGGATTTTATGCAGAGCTGCATGAATGTTTATGCAATCTGCTGTAAGAGATGCGATTTTAACGATTATATAACTTATGTGGAGACTGGAAGTAAACATAACCTTACATGGACAAACATGCATGCTTTCACAGAGCACATTAAAGTTTCCGAGAATTCAAATGCATTTATCCCGTAATTCGAGTTCGAAGGTTAGGTCAGTGCAACGAACACTATCGACCTCTGTACTCAATTAGCAGTCGAAACACGAATTTGAATTCCAATTTCTCTTCGAGAACTGGTTTTAAAGAAAAAGAATATTAGTGCAGGATTTTTGCTGGAAGTCGATGGGTACGTACGACCAGTACATATTTTGAGCAAGTTTCGTAAATATTACTGGATTTTAATGTAAAGAATAATTACGCGGCAATCCGAATTTAGTTTAATTTACTTATAACCAGTATAACTTACTTTGCCAGTTCCGTGCCGGATAACAAAACTCCTCGCACGTCTGTCGCCATAATTCGTTTGAAAAATCTGTGACCACAAAGTAAATCACTTTTATTTTTCACAGATTTCCTATCGATGCAAACTTTCTTAAATTAATCACTGTATAGAAACGCAGGAACTGAAATACGCGTGGCTAGATACGATATAAATTTGTTGAAAGGCTGATGATTATAGAATGAACCGAGTTACAGCAGGCTACCGGTTTATTAGCGATTGAGTTCGAACGATGTATGTATTTATTGAGAGAGACAGTGTGTGATGTCATTCACACATAGAAACGTTTGTTTGATTACTTAATGCCTACATAGAGCTCTTAAATTGTATAGAAACCTGTGTAATACATGCATACTGTGTATTCCAGATTTATATTTTGGTTTCTTTTTTTCTTGGTCACGTATCTCAGTGGTTTTCAACGTTTTAAAAACTTATTATACGCATATAATTTTTTAAACTATATAATGTAACTATTGTAATAATCAATTATTTTACAGTTTTAGTGTTCTTATTCGCTGTCTATTTCACTTTTAAATAATAACTCTTGCTTTATATATTTTTTCAGTAGTATATATATATATATTTTATATTTTAAAGGGTTCTAAAGAAGTAAACGAATATGATCACGCATAAAATTGTGATATTTCGTAGAGATAATAATAATTTTGATGATATATTATAGTGGATATATGAATCTTACTTAAAGGTTTGTGGTATTCGCGTCATATGATTGTTTGATGCGACGATTTCCCGGACACTAATGATAAAGATGATCTTCATGGGGGGTAAGAGAATATATTTTATAAGTAAGACAGATTCTGTTTACCAGTCTTTCTACATGATGAAATTTGAATCGATAAACTTTGACACGTAAGGCATTCGTCACGAATGCTCAAAGAGGATGTTATTATAGTATACATACGTTGCATCGTCTCTACAGAATGATTAATTTATCATTCATTAATATTTTTGATATTACTGACTTGTGAAATAAATGTTATGTGCAATCCATTATGTTTTTGAATTTCTGTTAAATGGATTATTATTATTATTATATGATTATTTTTTTGTATTACTATTTGATTTATGCTATATTTAGAATGGTTATTAAATTCACTGAAATTGTAATTGTATATTTATTTTTAGTGTACAGTACTCACACGGTCAGTGTTGTAAGTTTTTATATAAAAATTATCTTGTATTATTTTCTCTGATTCAGCTGTTTGGTTAAATTACGAAAGATACAATCAATTTGCGTGGTCAAATTTCATTAAATACGTTTTTACGTAATAGATAATCATTACATATATTTACTAGTTCAATAATTATGATCGGTATGATGCATTATATGAAAAATGTACCTACCTATGTCGTTCTCGTGAATTATCTTATTGCATTCTGTATAAGATGAACACGGTGGCAAGTTATTGACTTCTAATATACGAATCTCATTTATTCATTGTATGTAGATAAGTGAATTTATCGAATCTTATCATAGGCTTTAAAATATCGTGCTACGATCTCGTGATACAAAGCTCAAAATACATAATTAGGGGATTCCTCTTAAAATTATGTAACTAATGTTGTGAAAGGCAGTTATTCTATACATTCTAAAACTTTAATAAAAGTTAAGAACGTTAGCTACACGATTTTTTTTATTGCTGTTGTTTAATTTACATATTTTAATTAAGTAATTCAGTTCTTTTTTAAGTATGTTCAAATTTTATAAGTTTTTCAATTATTTTGAGAGTAACGTATTATGTATACATGTATATGTTATGTATAATTGTAATACAAACATACAGGTTTCAAGATATATATGGGTCTTGATAACAGCGAACTAAATTAATTACAACTATCCTTTAAATTCCAAATTCAAAAATTCTATTATCATGCGTTTTTTGTTATTTTCCACCATGTCACAAAAGTAATTGGCGTGTAGAAGGAATTCAGGTCCAGTTTATCATAATATGTCCCACCTTTTCTTGCATTATTACGAAGACAAAGATAATATCGATAATAATTTAACGATTGTTTAAAATTCAAACGTTATGTGGATGGATGTGTTATGTTTGAAAGTTTTAATTAAGGGATATTGATTCCGATTAACAGAAAAAGGTTAATTTGCCGCAGTTTGTAGAGTTAAAATGTACGATGATGAATCGTCCATAAGTAAATTATTTCTGTGAACAAATATCGCTGAGCCTCTTTAATAAATGCTGAACTGACAGTTCTTATTGTCATCCTTCACAACAGTATATTGTGAACTTTATCACGTATATTTAAACATTTTAATAACAACTTGCGCAGGGAATATTTTGTTCAAAGAATTTAGTCGTTCTTATTAAGTAACAGTTCATTTGTAACCGTATTCAATGACTCATGTTAAGTTTTACATTCTTCGAAAAATTATGTGTTGATTTTACATACTTTACTGTGAAAGTCGTTTGGTTACTATAATTCAGGAAATTGATTATATTGACGGTGACCGTATCTGTCGCGGCAAGTGATATTCGCGTCTGTTCAATCAAGGTGATTCAGGTCGGTTCGCATTTGTTTACAGCAAGTTTCGTGAACAGTTTAAACTGTAGTATTCCCCCAAACTTTCTGGAGAACTCTGCAAAAACAGCGTGCTTCCCTCATTCTGTTCTGTGTTACCAGACCCACGACTCGATAAACCTATCTAATTTACTGTGGACCATACCTCAAAACTGAGCAAAAAAGTAAATTTAAGCTCCTTGATGTCACGACATCATTAATCCTGCTATCAAAATATTCAAACGGGTTATGAATAAACTACCATTGAATAATTCGTACTACATTCTCTACGAAGTCATGAATCAGTTTTTCATATTCTTAAAATGTTGTACTTCGTAAAATTGAAACATCTTTTGTAGCTACAAGATTCAATATTTACACATCCATTTTGTACTTTTAAAAGGTTGTTTTTTAATACAGTATTGATATGTCAATCAGATGTTTCAATATATATGTACAAAGTTTGAAAATAATTGTTACTAATTCTTTTCTAACTCATTGTAAAATTCTTAAAGGAATTTGTATTTAACAAAATCATTATAAAGGGACAGATATATGTATAGCCTTGTATTGCGTTTAACTCGATGTGATGTGCACATAATAAGTTTATCTCTTTCGGGATGGATTTTTTTTTAACCATGAAAAGTACCTTAAGCATAGTTTTGAGAAGGATCATACGTCTTAATAGGTTCCAGTGATGACAGAGAAAACGATAACTGGGAAGTAAGTTCATTCATGAAATGTTGTACAAAATAATTAACAAACGCAAATGGTGGATATAATAAGGTAATTACTCGTAATATTATGAATGGTAAGGTATAAAACATTTAATACTTCAACTCTACAGCTTGAACATACAATTCTAAATACATAGTCAGTTTTTGTACCTTAGTTGCTGAACATCTAATACATCTTTTTTTTTTAAACAAATATCATTGATAAAGATAAATAATTGAATTTGGAAGCGTGTCCCAGCAGACATTGTAAAAGTGTGTCCCATCGATCACGAAAGGGTCAAAGCCTTAGTATTCTCAGCTCGAATAAGAGTTAAAGAATACTTTAAACGAGCAAGCTGGTAATCATTTCAATTCGATACTCGCTGTAGCTGCCTACTACGTCAAGTGTCACAACAGTAAAAAATTCCCAGTATTCGCCTGGAAGAGAACACCAGCAAAATTGCCGGAGATAGCGTCCGGATAAGACGTGATTAAACTCAATAGGGGGAAGAACCAAAGAGAAAGGAGGAAGGTGAATACGGAGTAGGAGTTTATATGTATATAGCTGTCCCGCGAGATAGACCCGGTCCGTGCTAGGGGAATCTGGAGTATCAGAGACGTGGCCACGAATCGCGCTCCTTTGTGGGACTTACGCCCTTCTGAGAGCGCAGAAAACCACGGAGGAGGAGGATCTTGGTTAATCTTACTAATCTTCGCCGCTTGCTCCGACCTCCGATGGCGAAACGGTACAACGGGCCGGTCGAAAACCACGGCCTAATGACATTACAGATCCCCCAATCAGCGCGAAGACCGGATAAAGGACGTACAACACGCTGCGCTTAATTTCATTGAGCTGCTTGAAGCGAATTTAAAATCTTTTCAGGCAATATGGAGACCCAGAGAATCTCGTTTTTTTTATTATTAAGCCACGAAACGTGCGCTTGTAATTATTTGTCTTTCAATTTAATTGTTTGATACGTATGAAAACGACGAATTTAATCGAAAGAATAATAATGACAGGTAAATAAAAATTAATCTAATCGCTTACTGTGAATGTTTATGCAAATACAGATTTTTGTGTACTGATTTGCAGAAACTGGCATCCAAGAAAAATTTGTTTACTGTGTAAAAGGTTTTATTACGTAACATTCAAATAAAATAAACGTTTTCGTATATTTTTTTTCTTAAACTGTCTTTAACCAACACAGAATCAGTATTTTGCTTTCAATCAGTGATTTTTTTTCTTAAACTGTCTCTAACCAACACACAATCAGTATTTTGCTTTGAAAAAGAAAATTAACGCAATGTACAGAGAATGTTAGTTTTACACATTCGGCTCCCTTCCCTAGTGGTAGGGGTGACGACTACACAAATCGACTCTCACTTATCGAGACATTTCTGTATACGATAGAAAATGATGTAAGAATCAACGGAACGTTGAATATTCTAATAAAATGGAACAATTTGTATGAATCTTTGATAATTTTAATAAAATCCCTCCCCTGCTTCCGTCTCTGTTACTACAATAAAGACACACGAAATTAAAGAATACAGTTCCACCTTCTCCTTAGTTTTTAAGATATTAAATTAGGGTGTAAGAGTTTTTACAGCTTAAAAAATTTGTTAGAAAATCTTGAAATTCATTGTACTTAGAACATTTTCAGTAGGCTGTTGAGACATTCAAAATATTGAATGTTTTTCGTTTCATTTCTATTTTAGCACCTCGTTAAAATATTTCATTCTCACTATTCTATTCGAACACGTAAACGATTAAATTGTTAACTGTTTAAGTCCACTATTAAGGTATCTCCCGGCGGACCTGTGTCCCCACGCAAGTCTTGAATCTCGCGGGTCTTCGCAGCTTAAGGTTAATTAATATCAAGCCGGCGCGGTACCATAGACGAAGATCACGAGGAAATTGGCGGTCACCGTGAAATTACCGGATCGATGTTGCCAGTCAGCGTATATAATTTCTCGCAAAATGTATATTTCCATCGAACTCGTATTCTAACAAGGGGTGTTAGGTTGGTGTCAGAACTCGATTTTTCTGTAACTTTGCAAACGAGTATGGAGCCTCGAGTTACTAACTGTGTTGAATCAAGTTTCGACGGAAATTCATATTTAGGATAGAAAATATCCTTTGTATTCATACCACCGTAAACAACATTTGAAGTTGTACTACTTGAAAATCTCTTGATTCTAAAAAACTTCGTAGTTCCATTAATAATTTACATTTAAAGCTACTCTTCACTTTTAACAATTTTCTAACCCTTTACTTATGTTTAAATAGTATTGATAAACTCAATAGCAGAAACATTTACGAAAATTATTTATATAAAAAGCTCATTTCGTTCAAAATATATTTGGAGGTAGTTTTTTACAATTTTTAGAGGTTAGGTAGAGTAATTTTCGTAAATATTTTTTGATCGAGTTACCCCCTAATCGTCTACAAAGTTGTAAAAAAATCGGGTTCTGACACCAATTTAACCCTTCTTGGAAGTGTCCCACCTTTAGCAAAGTATCGACTGTCTTGTCCCCTATAATGGAGACGACATAACGGCCTATCTTTCTCTCTCTCTCTTTCTTTTTCACCCTTTGATTCGTTTCCTCTCTAATACATCTCTGCAACTCAATCTCGATTCGCAAGATGTGCCGGCGGCAATCTTACGCAGAATCAATATTACCCCGACTTCCATTTGCCCTTCGTGTACCCTTCTCCGCGCTGTGGAAATTGCCATTTAGGTATTCTCGAAGAAATCACTTCTCGATGTTGTATGTAGTGGAATAATTTTCCATTTTTCATCGAAAAAATGCGGAAGACCATAAAAGTAATAGACTTTGGAAGGCTGTATTGTGTTATAATTCCTTTTGTTAAAGATATATTAACCCTCATGCACCGTTCGATAACTTGTTGCATTACTATTTGTTGAATTAAACTTGGTCTAAGCTAAAATTGAATAAACGAAATAAACTTACATGTCGTTTTATCGTCGTATGTGTTAACTAGTGGTTTCAAATTAATTTATAAGTACCTCCGATAGAGAATACAACTAAAACTTGAAGTCTCAGTTTGAGTGAAATTGACCCGAACAGTGTGCAAGGGTCAATGTAAAGAAGTAGCGAAAACGATTTTTCGTACAATGTTTAGTAATATGTACAATTAATCACTACTTTGTAGGTTTAGTGATTGAAAAGTTGTTTTGCAGTAAATTTCATTTACTTTTAATGGTTCAAAGTTATGTTTAATACCTAGAATATAGTATTCAATGAGATCTGAAAATAATTGTTGAGATAACAACAATTGGAAATAATAAAAGTTTTCAATTATATTGTATAAAGAATTTTCTGCAGTTATATCAAGTAAAAATTCCACTTTAATTTACTTTACCAAGAAATACCTTCTGAAATTCACGTTAGAGGTTCTGGCAGTTCAGTTATAGAGATAGGGTGACTTGAACGCCACTGCTGAAACCAGAATAAATTCATACCCGCGTAACAGTCTATCAGTGTGAGGTAATAATAATAATCGTTTCGATTTTCTTTTCTCTTAAACTTAGTTCAATTTTTATCTTAATTCACTTGCTTATGGAACATACCTAAACGTAATCATATAGCTTACAAGGAATTTTATGCTATTTTCATTTTGTTTATAATGATTAAGACCTAAAAGTGAAGTTTAAGAACTTCTATAATTCTATTAACTTAATACTCTGAATAAAAAAGTATTTGCAAATACCCAGTTCTTGAAAATAATCTGATATATTTTTACTTTGTGTTACAAAAAATTTGTATTATTTGATCGGATATTTCCTCAAAATTTGTATTGTTTTGAACATTGCCTTGCCGATGTCATGTTTATTTTGAACGTCTATAATAATAAAAATATTGGATCTATATGTATACAGTAGTAGAAAAAAGGATCCATACACCGATCAGTATTACCATCAATGGACAGTACTGTGTTTAGAGTAGTAACAGGTTAAAAATGATTTCCATCAGGGTATATTTTAATGTAAAATTAACTTGTTCTAGTACAACGGTGGGCAAACTGCGGCTTGCGAACCGCATGCGGCTGCCAAAGCTACTGTATGCGGCTTCCAAGACAATATTGGGTTTCATTGCCATTTTTCTTAGTTTATATTAATAATCTAGAATAGTAGAGGATGTATAAATATTAGAATATTTTATTTCGGTGCCTCTTGAACATTTAAAAATGTATGAAAAGTATTATATGTGGCTCTTATTACCGAAAAACTTACACCACAGTTCTAGTATATTTGGAAATAAATAATTCTTAACCTAATATTACAGTGAAAACAGTATTATCAATTCGTAATGAACCGCACTACTGTATGGATATTTTTTTTCCTACTTAAAATATGTACACTACATAGATAACCGATGATCATGATGAATTATAATTTTTTTAATTCAACCCATAAAGGTACCACATAACTTATACGATGACGAGACAAACAATTCCTATAATAATGATCGTGTCATCCCATTAAATGGAATATTTTTTACCAGCAGTAATAAGTAGTTGTTTAACGTTAGAATTACCAACGTTGAATGTACACTAAATTAACTTGTACAATATACAGAGTACCCCACGTAAGTGTTGCCACGAGATTTCAGGAACTTCTTTGTACTTTACAAGAAATTGTATTAAAGAAGAAATGTATGCAAGTTGAACAATATGTAAATGTGCATAACTCTCGTAAATCAGAGTTTGTTTATCTGCATTTTTTTGGAGACATGAACGTTAACTTTTGTTTTTCAATGAAATTACAGCGTTTTTCAAAATATGTTCCATTAGTACGAATCATAAGAAATCCAACGACTATAAATTTGTTACAAAAGAGACAAAAAAAACGTATAAAAAGATAACAGAAGTTATACAACGCTGCGATATATTTATACCTTTGTACGTTCAATTGTTTTTGGAGCGTACGTTTTGATATAGGTACAACGACGTTGTATAACTTATGTTGACTTTTTTTATGTTACAGTGGACTCTAACTATATTGCCACTAAACATATTGCTACGCGAGGCACTTCCCCTTCACGCGTACTTTCGAGCACACAAACTCGCTCTCCCACGACGTTGCGAACGCCGGCGCATCAACACGATCCAGCTTTTGCGCAGACGCTGAGGCAGAGGCTATGACGATAGAACCTAGCATGGAGGGGGCTCTGAACTCGATCATTTTACTCCTCTAGAGCCCCGACTATGGCAATACAGTTTAGAGTCCACTGTATTTGTATTTTTTTTAAACGTGTCTATAGTTGTTGGATTTATCACGATTTCTCCAATGAAAGATATTTTAAAATGCTATAGTTTCATCTAAAAAACAAAACGTAACATCCATTTCCTCGAAGAGAATGCAGATAAAGAACCCTCTGATTTACGAAAGCTCTGCACACTTAAATATAGTTCAACTTTTGTTTCACACAATTTTTCGTAAAGTTCACAGAAAGTCTTGAAATTCCCTAGCAATACTTGCGTGGCACATCCTGTATAACACAGTACAAAATAATATACAATAATATAAAATGTACAATGAATTAAAAGTCAACACAAATTCAAATAACAGCGCCTTACGTGATTTCAGTAATGGCAAAACAAAAATCAGAAAGGCGTTATTTTAAGCGTGTTTGGTAATTCTACCGTTAACAGAATTGTGAAACTTTTAATTACAACCGTACCGTCTCCAAATAACTTGAATACTTCGCGTTTTACTTTCCATCTCTTCATCGGTTATCCCCGGCGCGCCTTGCCCTCGTTCCACCGACCAGTAATACAGCCCGAACCGGTACCGTGGTGTGTTCAAGTCCGAACGAAGGGTGCTGCCCCGTGAAGGGGGGTGAGTTCGTAGCTCCGCCGTGCAATAGGTACGTACAGATTCCAACTTCTGCGGATAGTTAAGCTTAAGGGTTCTACGGAGAAACTAGCCTTGGGGTGACTGGAGCCACGGATGATCAGGGCTGAAGTAAACTGGCGTGGATGGGGGAGGGAGAGACCGAAGGAAAGGGGCCCGGATTGGGTGCTATAGGGTGGAAGATTTCTCCATCTCGGATAGCAAAGCAACTTGGACCGCAAATTCCTTTACGTGGTACAGCACGGTGTGTGCATCCACGTCTACAGTCAAGGAATCGACTCGATTTCGTTAATAGGTCGCGTTCAACTTGCTGCGGATTTTATTCGCCGGTACGGTCTGGTCAGTTTCTCCAACGGACAGTTGCTCAGACTCTACGTAATTCGGGGATACTGAGAAGCGCGACGAGTGTATACAATTTTACCGGCGGATTGCGGAATGTTTGACAGGTGAAAGACAGAGGTGGATCAATATAGATTGAGATTTTATATTCTGACATGCATTCGTATTGGAACATCAGTCGAATGTGAAAGAACGTAAGAAATTGTTATGAAATTTTTGAAGGTATTCTAGATATTATGAATCTCGATTGATCTTTTTGGGTTTTTGTAGTGTTTAGGGGGAACTAGACGCAGGGAACTGTAGAATATTAACTGTTTGACTGTCATGTTACTTACGTATGGGTGACATTGTTTAAGGTAAGAATTAAAAACAGAACTTATTGGTAAAATACTGAATGAATTAAATTTAGTTAAGACGAAGGAGATACAAGAAGATTGAAGGAATAGTTACTTTTATAAATGTAATTTTCGAAGTTCCAATTTTATTGAAATAAGTTGTTTTGATTGTGTTAGAACCTTTGTAGGTGTTGGTCTGGTGGTCAACGTGTTAACAGCATTAAGTTTTTTTGTGGCCCAGAGCTATCAAATTTTCGGGAGCCCCTTTGGTTCCAAAGCGAAGAAGGTTTAGAATGGGGCCCCCCTTAAATGTGGGGCCCGGAAACAGTCCCCCCTAGAGCGCCTCTTAATCTGGCGCTGCGTGTTACCGTGTATCGTACTAAAGAATCTATGGTTGTGTTTCTGTACTTATGCATAATGTCCAGAAATGTGTCTGATAAATCTCTAAGAAGTTTTTCCTTAAATATACAAACCGATTAGTGGCCTGGATGTCCATGGTTGGAAAAACTAAATACTACATTACTTTTACGTAGTGCTCTATACTAACAAGGTTGGGGTCCCCAACTATGCAATTTTCAATGTAACATTTAGGACAGCGGTAGGCAAATTTGGTTCCCGGGAGCTAAAATTTGTCTCCATCACCGTCCACCGTTACCATGGAGTGACAGAGACAAGAGTCCTTTGTTGCTACGAAGGCACGCGTTGCGAAAGAAAGGTTGGAAGGGGAAACAGGCGCGTGAGGTGCTCCTACGCTGCCCAGCGCTGATTTAGGACATACAGTAGAGTTCTTCCACTTTACAAATCATCATTCCCCCCTCATGTAGGGCCAGATACGCGAAAACTGTTTAGTTATTTGCTTTTGAAGTTTTCTGCGTGACTTAAACAAATTAATAATTTCAATAAAATTGGGGATCCGAAGTTAAGGCATTTTCCTTGTAAGAGAATTTGGGGGAAATGCAGGGTGCCTGGAATATGGGCCTAACTCCTGCACTTTTAGTAACGTTAGTGATTGTGCTCGTTTCATCGGAGTTTAATATACGTAAATCGTTGCAGTGGACACTCGTGGCGCTAGACTGATAATTATAAACTATGTATCCTTTGCATTTGTTTCCTCTTACGATGACACTTCCAGAGGCAGCGGTGTTTCAGATATCTGTACTATAAAGCTAACCGTGAAGAATTGTATGCGAAACATTACAAGAACAATACGCATTGTAATGCAAGGTAATAAAAGTGGTAAAAATGAGTGCTTTCTATGAACCGTCACACCTTTTTCATTTAGAACAGGTATCCTAACACTTGTGAACTGGAGTGTATATCAGAAAGTCATTGTTACTGTCATATTTTGATCTTAATACTTGTAAATTAATTTTCTGGAAAATTTAAAAAAAAAATGATATTATTAATCAATTATTGAGACGAGAATTACAGATAAACGGTTCATTTATCGCATTTTCTTGACCATGTACGTATTACTCTATTTTGATGTTTGTATTAAATATTACTTATACAAAAGTGAGAAAGTTCTTGAAGAAAAATAGAATATACCGTGACACGCAGTTGAAGTGTTAAAAGCATATTAAGGAAATGATATGGAAAAGCTGTTTATCCTCAATGAAGGTGGAGGAAGTAATAATTTTGTAAGGGAAATGACGATTAAGACAGCGCTTAAAATGCAAACCGAAAGGGACACAAATTACGCGATGAATCGGGTGACTTGGTGGGCCACTTGTAAACTGTCCTGCTCGTAAACCTACCATTACTTCACTCTACATTTAGTGTCTCCCCATAAACATTTACATTTATATTGCGCTCCTCGAGCGAACCGGACTAAATTTCGGGACAAATAACATACGTGTAATTGTATGTTTCTATCAATATCCGACGATTCAATATAAATTACAAATGTACAACATGTTCGTTTTATTTTGTTTATAGGATTTTGTTAGTTTGTTAGATTAGGATCGTCAAGTTTACTGTACTTTGAACGGTTAATTCTTTTTTTAAACTGACGTTCAGGTAGCAGGTGAAACTGAATCTAAATATGTATGTATAGATTACTTATGTTTTATTTCTGTTATTTTGTTTCTCTAATTAAATAAATTTTGTTCGTGTTATTTATTTTTGAAGGAAACATTCTGTTGAATATCTTGTGACTTTCTCGGAGGAAATCAAGAAAGATATCAGCATTTTTCATTCTGTAAATGAGAGAAAAATGTTAGTATACAGGGTGTGTAATTGTCGCCATGAAATTTCAAGACTTTTTTTTAACTTTACCAAAAACTGCGGCACACAAAAGTTTAATTGTATTTTAGTGTGCATAACTTTTGCAAACCAGAGTTTCTTCCACTGCATTTTTTTTGAAGATATGGATGTTACCTTTGGTCTTTCAAATCAAAATGTAGCATTTTTTCAATATTTTTAGTAGTAGTAAAAGAACATTTGTAGCTTTGAGCGTTCAATTTTCTTTGAAGCGATCGTTTTGATATACCGACGGCGTAGTCCAACTGCTGTAGACTTTTTATACGTAATTTGTGTTTTTTCTTGTAACATATTTATGGTTGTCGGATTTGCACGATTCGTTGTAAAAAAAGTTATTTAAAAAGTGCCAAGTTTCATTTAAAAAACCGGAGGTAACATCCATATCTCCACAAAGAATGCAGATAAAGAAATTCTGACTTACAAAAGTTAATATAATTGAAACACTTAAATATAATTAAAGGATACTAGGATTTAGGAGTAATTGTAAGTAATAACATTTTCAAGACTGAATTAAGGATTTTAGGACCAAAATATATTATATAGTTAAAGAAAGTCCTTAAATATTGTGGTGATACCTACGTGGAACACCCTGTACATTACTAAATTATTATTTATTTACGATTAATGAAA
This sequence comes from Dufourea novaeangliae, assembly GCF_001272555.1. Taxonomy (NCBI): domain Eukaryota; kingdom Metazoa; phylum Arthropoda; class Insecta; order Hymenoptera; family Halictidae; genus Dufourea; species Dufourea novaeangliae. The sequence continues at coordinate 11,748,087 of NW_015373923.1, forward strand.
TATAACGAATTTCATTATTCTGCGCCAAAGATGCAACATACTTACAAAATACGCTCACTACTCATGTCGTTAGTTATTAAGTCTTCTAATTAGTACTTCACTATTTCCCCAATAAGTCAGACAGCGAGACGTGACGCGGAGCTGGGTCACTTCGGACCACATTAAATTTGCTTACTCAGACGTGACCGAATGAAATTTAGTAGATTGTCACCTTCACATTAAATTACACATCTTTACATTTTATTCACAAAAATATAGCATCTGCCTCATGAAAAATATTCATACAAAAATATACATAAATACAACTATAGTAGGTAGCTATTATATGTATATGTACACAATTTACGCACAAATTAATTCGACGTAATGACGTATACACGTACAGGTATCTATGAGTTGTGTTATGACAAAGACAGAATATCGGGCAAAACTGACCCACCTCTTTCGGCGGACTGTTAATTCAATCAATTTATATATTTTTATTATTTTTACTGCTTCCGTTACCCCTTCGGTCTTTTATGTCCAGACTTATTTTTTTTATCGTATACGCTTCCAAAAAAGCTGAAAAGTCCAGAGATATTTTTCAGGATCTCTATTACACTATTCAATAACTTGTAAAGTTCAATATTAAAAGGTCGTTTTAATAACACTCCCTTCGTTTTCGAGATATTTGAGTACGTAATTTTGCTTGTGCTACATAATTACTATTACTATTCTTGGAAATAAATATTAAATTTATAAAAAATAATGATTGGCTGAATGGTACAACCCAATAATAACGTTAAGTTGCGGTACTCCTAAATGTTTCCGCGTACAAATCGGGTGTCAACTTAAAATATATGGTTCGTCACGGGCGGTGGGGTCGCATGCCCGCTTCCAATCAGGGATCCTTAGGAGAGACTAATCAAAATTAATAGCCGGTTGCCACTCCTTCGCATCTAGGCGATATCTTCTGTAGACGGTCCGAGATTGGATATGTCGGCAATAAATAGACGATTGAACGTAGTCTTCGTGTTGGACAGCGGAAGGGATATGAAATTAATACAACTCCATCCTGCAGATCTGTCATGGAAGGCGTGGCTCCTACCTTCGCATAGGTATTTCTGGCATCCTTAGGCTTCTCGACCGTAAGGACCCTTCGATGCGAATATCAAGGAAATTAGAGACGTTAACGGATAGGCCTAAATTATCGACGGTTCGTCGAATCCCTGCTCCTTGGTCATCAGGATTTCGTCCTGGAAATGATTACACGTGCTATTTACGGTAACGCGTTTCCTTAGTCCTGTGAAGTAACTAATTTCAATTAACGCAGTACTCTAGTGTAGAGGATCGAAGGAAACGATTTTTATGTTGCATTATCTCGCTGTTTTTGGCGTGGCAAACACTTCTGCAGAGCGATTTGTTTGAAATTCGAATTATTAGCAGAGATATAAATGCATTTGCAAAAATGTCGACTCTCTCATATCGATATCTGTTCAATGTATATTGCTTCTTAAATATCCTACGACCTCGAAAATGAAGAATTTAATCAAATTTAATAAAAATTTTAACTGAAATAAACACTTAAAGTTGAACAATTTAAGAATCCCAGCTTTCAGTCCAAAAAACTGCTTCTTTTCTTTAAGATGCTCTGACTATTTTAAATGATGTTTTTCCTCCGTTTCTTTTTGTGAATGAAGAACATTCTTCCGCGTTACGAATTGTCGAAGGTTTCCACAGTTGATAAGCAATATCTTTTAAATTCCAAAAAATTCTACATTCTCACAAATTGGAATGTTTTCAGTACACCTTTCTTTATATAATAATCCAAGAATCATTTCCCCATACGAACCACTCTTCCAGTTATTAATGTTTAAAGTTGGTACTATACGCCGGCTTCTGTGCACAAGTTGTTAATACATAGAGCAGAGATAATATAGCATGCATTGTTACCAATTGGACAGTTTTCCGAGGAAGCTCAGTAAACATGACATTAAAAATTTAAATAAAATTAGAAGCAAAAATACTCGAAAATGTTCCCAATTACTATATATCTAGTATGCGAATGACATCATATACAAAGAAAGTGAAAAATTTAGGTCCAGAAGCTAGGGTATTAATAATTTAATAACATAAAATATGTAATAATAATGTCAATAATACTAATATTGTTAAAATAATATTTTTAACATTTCTTCTTTAACCTATTTATAAACTATCATTAGTACATTATTCAGCTCAAATTTCATGTCAATATCTTTTACAATTGAAAAGTTATAGAAAAATGTCGCTAAACTTTCCGATCCGGACCCACAATTTTTCTTTATAATCTGCAAACGAAACATTTCTTCAATTTGCGATTACTTTACCATACAAAGTATTAAATACAGTATGAAATAAACAGTTTTTAAAAATTATTGAGAGTAATTAAACTTACAAAATTAAAACAAACTCGATTAAATAAATATAAAATAGTTTGCATTTTATATCATTAAAATAGGAGTATTTTTTAACATGTTTTAGCGCAAATTTCATGTGGATATCTTTTACGGTTCAACAGTTATATACAAACGTCACTCAACTCTTCGATCCGGAGCACTGTGCGGCGCGGCGGCAAGTAACAACTTTAAACGCGCTTTTCTCGAAACAAGGTTTTTTACGTCGGGCGATTGCATATCTCGGAAACTATAAGGTCGATCTATTAGCTCTTTTATGTAATGTACATAACATAACTGGCTATGGTTGGATCCACGGACGAGTTTCTATCTTGCAAAAAATTAATTTTACTGAACGAAACATATCAAAATTTTTAGTTAAAATCAAATATTTTTCTTTAGATTGTTGACATTATGCAAATTTTTATTTTTAGAGAGCCTTCGTGGTTCGAACCATAGCAAGAACCATAATAAAGAAAATAAACCTTAGTTTTCCTGAAATCTTATTTAAGAAATTTATTTTCAGTATGTAATCTTTTTCATAATATAAGTACGAACGTAAAACATGTTATTCATTTAAATGTGTACCTGGTTTTCAGACGGCAGTAAACGGGAAGAAAAACTTAATTTCAGGAATGAGTGATTCAAGTTTCGATGTTTAATGCGATTGGTAAAATATACTGGGGGAAATCGAAGTGAGACGTATCGGAAGTTTATACGAGTTAACTTTGCATTCGGGTTCAGTAGCACCGCTAATAATGTCGTTTCCGTTTAGGTACTCTTGCTGATTAACCACAGAAATCTAACAGCCTTGTAATCGAAGCCTTTTGAAGAAACATCTTTTAAGTCCGTGGTAGTCATCCTTATTTTGATGCAGTTAATGTAAAAAGTGATCAGTAATGAGAAAACGTATTTTCGAAATATTTTATCAGTGGATTAGGGATGTTTATGCATTTATAGCGTCCCTTGACTGTCAGAATTTGGCAAAATATAGATTCTAATAAAATATAATTGTTTAAAATGGAGCGTCGATATTTACAGTATCTCGATGTGTGGATATCCCGAAAGAGAGTATATATTCACCAAAAAGACAAATTTGGTTAATGAGGTCACTTAGAAAATATATTCAAGTGTGGCCGACCTAAAAAAACAGCAATTAGTTATTTCGACTTTCTACTACATAGTTATTTACTTAAACGGACTTTCTTATTAAAACGCTCGAAAAATAAGTGATTTTTAGGACTTTTTCTGTACAAGAATGTACAACATATACTAAAAAACGTTGTGATCTCTATTTATACATTATTCATATATGAAAACATTTTTTTCTTTCAAATTCCTGTAATTGTGTGATTGTTCTAGATGTCGGTTAGCGATGCAAAAAAAGGAGGTGTTGACTGCATCCAATATTACTCGACGTAGATTTGTCTGAAATCAAAAAACCAAATAAATTCTTAAATGTCATATCCATAACTATCGTATCGGCCTTTAAAAAGAAAAAAAAAAGAAAATGGCGATGTTTGGTGCATGTTTGAAACAATAAGTTCTGAAAGAAGGATAATTTTACACATAAAAATATTAATATTAACAAGATATATGTTGCAAAATTTATGATCGAAAGCTGATACAATAATATATGTATGAATACAGGCCACAACGTTTTTTACTGTACTTATATCTTATACTTTGTATAGAAGAAATCCTAAGAATCATCTATTTTTTGAGCGTTTTAATGAGAAAGACCCCTTAATATAACACCAATAGTATCCCTAATTCAAAGTCCACAGCAAAAGTTTTGTCCAACAAAATTTGTCCAGTACTCTATACATATACCGTCACAGACCCAGTTCCTGATCAGAACCCAATTCTTCAGTTTAGTATATAAGTATTATACAATGAGTTCATTATAATTAAAGTTTGTTTCCCAAAAAATTACTAAATAATTATTAATGATATTGAAATTTATACGTAGAATTTGATAGTTCAGTGTGAGGTACGGATATATGATTTAGGTGATCAGAAATTGCTCTTAAGTGATCAGGAATTGGGTCAGTAACGGTACATCCTATGACAGCAAGTTAAAAAAAATGTTTTTCTGCCTCCTCATTATTGAATAAAAATATTCTACTCGAGAATAGACAAAGTGTACAAGACGTTAATTGCCGTCTCCCGTCATCGGCGTTTTAAAAACAAACAATGTAGATTCGCGACCCCGGGTCAACAGTGTACTAAGAATATTGGAGGGAATATGATATTCATATAGCGTCTTTCTTATCAACGCAAGTGCTGATTGATCGTAGCAATGGTCCGGAGTGTTTCGGTCAATAGTTGGGAATTTCGAGGGTGCTCTAACTCAGTTCAGGGCAGGGACAAGAAAGATAACTTTGTAGAGAGGGTAAGACGTGGCTTGCTGGGGGTTGATTGGGTGACCCTTCACCATCTCAGCTTCTCCCCCTCCGTTCGAACATCACCCTCCATCCAGCATCCCGCTTGCTCCACGATCAAAACGATTTCACCCCTCCTACTTAATATGCCGAGGAAAAATATGGCCGACGAAAATGCGGTTTATGGGGGGCTCGAATCCATCGTCCTGAACGCTTGGTGATTTGATGGTAGGTTAGTCTTGGACGATCGCTTAAAAGTACAAGAGAAGAATTTCATTTTACGAATCTATAGCTTTAATTTGTTTATAGTGAGTGCTAACAATATTTATCTTGTCGTGTTTCGATATAATTGTTGTTTTGTGAATCAGAGCTACCTAGGCTCGACCATAGACTTGAGCATTCGTTTAAATTTATTTAGAATCATGCTGAAATAAATTTATTTTTTTTTTATTATGTACTATACTATTATACAGTATATAATATATTTGAATTTGAATCAGTTGTTATTATATTGTTGTTGTCATTATATTCACATGAAGTAATACTGTATGGGGTATTTAACACGTTTATATCAGTAATCATAATTGAATAATATTTCAATGACTTATATTAGTTTTTCGGAGAAATGTGTTTAACAAGTTCTACGGTGAAAGGTTGTTAGAAAGAATATTTTATTGTTAAGAGAAATAAAACGTCCCTTTATGTGAATTGTTTTAAATTATTTAATTGTCATTTATAGACTATAACCTTTTCATACAACTGTATTGTAAATGGTAAGTCAAGTTAAGATTCCTTTATTTATTCTTTTTATTCAGAAGCTACATATTCGTGAAAGTAGGTACTCTTTTTTTGGAGTTTTGATATTCGAAGTTTCTTTAAGAGAAATCTGTTTGTTGTCGTTAGTCTTACTTAATTTTCAAGTTGAAAATGTTAGTTGAAAGTTAACACAGACTTTTATATTTCCGAGTATTTTAATTTCAAAAATTGATCTTTTTCTAGAGATTGTATTTGAAGTAATGATAGCTTGTTAGAGAAATTGTCAATTTTACCTTATTCAATATGTTATTATCGTGTAGGATAGTCAATAAAATTTATCAGTGTATATTTAACGTGTATGAAAGGAAAATATGTGCAATTTATTCTTTTATACACAATACGAAGAAATTGCTACGGAAGCAACATATTGAGGGTACACTGATTGCTTCTGAATGGAAGAAGAGGGAAAAGATTGGCTACTTATTACAGACTAAGAATTACAAAAGCGACTTGACGAGGTTTAACCATGCATAAGTGGAAAGTTGATTGATATAGATCTCGTAAATTCGTTTCCAGAAAATTGTTGAGTTGTGCACAATTTCATCGTTGTTTTTTCACTTTGCTTAGTCAAAATAAATCAAAGGTTCTTCGACAAATTTACTTAGTTTAAAGAAATTGTATCATAAGAATATAATTTTAATTAGACGTATTATATTCAGTTAACAGGTATTTGATATATCCGAGATAGTGATATAATTTATAAGAAAAAAGGATAAGAAAGGAAAAAATGATCAACTTGTGCGAAGTTTTGAAAATTATCGTATTATAACCTAATAATAATTCTTATTTCTTCATGTATGTAATTCATTTTTTTACGCTATCGTCGATAAATACTAAAAATAAATACCAAAAAGAATTCGAATGTTAAATCAGTTACATTTTGATGAAATGCTATAATATTTTTTTCATTTCAAATTCGTTTGTCAGGACACACTATCAAAATCAAAGAGTAAGGGGAAAAACCAGAGAATGTACATTTTTAGTGATTTTACGGTGTAGGTATAACGCATTTTGTTGGTGGCACCTGGGACTACAGAACTGTCGAGTCACAAAGATTTACAAAATGGAAATGCCCATATAAAATAACGTTTAAAGATTTTATGTATTGGTTAAAAACAGTTGCACTAAAGTATTAAAAATTGATTTCCTCAATAAAACTGTTCCGTGACATTCCTTACCTTTTCCCCTTATCGTTCAATTGTACTTTAATTTTTTAAAGTCTCTTCATGAAGGATACGAGGACCACAATACACCAAAGAGTTTCTAATAGAATGCACTATTACTTCATACATATGTATAAATTTGATAAATATTGAATACATTCAATTCAAAAGGATTAATTGCCCGATACACAGATACGTATGTCCCATTGTAACAAGGAGTTGCCGGGGGTAAGGTAAAGTTTGCCCAAAGTTTAAGGAGCATCGGTGCACTCGGGCTGAAGCATCGAGATCTCTCGGTACAGAACAATGGCACACCCCCGGATTCTCTTCTTAGATAGCATCTGTATCGAGGATGCAGGGTACAGAAGAGAATCAGCGGGAAGGTCTAGGAACCCATTCCCAACCCCACACGGAACTCCGCAACCCAGACCGTCTCCGAAGCGCCTACCATCTTAACAGCCATATTGAATTATGGTTATTACGATGTCCTGTCCTTACGATATTTCGAACCCTTTGAAGCCGCGGGAAATTGGACCCACGAGAGTTACGCGTCTTTTTCGAATGCGGTCACTAGGGTCCGTTTAACAGGAAGACAGCGACAGTTAGTTGAGGAAGAGTAGTTGTGTTATCTTTATATGATCGACGCGAATATGAAAGAAATTATAAGTATTGAAATAATGGTATGAATAAGTGAAACAGTTTCACAGAATTAATAAAACTAGACTGTTGAGGGCCTGTAATTAATAAGGGAGTCATAATCATTAACTGGTCAGGCGGAAATCTTCTTCCTTATTATACAAGTTTGGTTACTTATTACAGAACTAACCTTTTTGCATATTCATGTAAAAAAATATCAAAGTAGACAAGCATCTCTTTAAGTATAATAATTTTAGAATAAAAATGAATAAAAATGTTCCTCAGATTTCACTTGACCAGTTAAGGGTTAATACAATATATTTTTGCATAAGGTTCGCACGGGGAATATCTAGTGAAATATTCCGACAGTTTTGATGAAATTTAAGGTTTGTGAATAATACGTTTCTACAATAAATAACACGTATCTTTCAAATTATAGCATTGTAAATGAAATACTTTTCATAGATTACTCAAGTGTGGTTTGTTGTATTAAAAAAATTCTGTATTTAAAAAATATACTCGTGAGAATAAATAAAAGGAGTACAAACCTCTGCAAGAAGAGGATACAGTTTCTCATTTCGATTTATTAATACTTGTTATTTGTTTTGATTTTTTATTCATGAATATAAAATCAAAACAACCCAATGTTTCGACCGTAAATAAATTCTGAAAGCATATGTAGTAAAAGTGATATTTTTACTTTCCTTTGTATATTATTAATTTGATTTGCATGTAACAATAATAATACTCAGTGTTCGTATGAATAATTGAGAAATAAAGAAAAATTAAAGTGCTCATGAAAGTTTCGAGTATACTCATGAGTAGGCTGCGGATATTTATGGATTTTTAACACTCTTTAACATTCCAGAGACCCAGTACAACAAAGACTTTATTAATGTTTAATTATATTTATATATTTTCATAGACATAATAAAGCATCTACTGCAAGAAATACAATTTTTGCACAAAGATCAGCAGTCCCTCAAAGTCCTCATAAGGGGTTCAAAAATATTCTATTCTTGTAGGTATAGTTCTTATTTTTCTGCAGGTTTAGATATTATACTCTATTTGGTCATATAACTAAACTCATCTAACGAAATAATCCTCTATCCTAAATGTATCCTGAAAAGTACAAATAGTTTCCCCAAAAGAAATTATGATGCAACTTAATATGACCAAGCAGTCAATCCACTAAAGAATCACTGAAAAAAATTCGAGATTTTCAAATTCTGTATTTGCCTAGGTTTGTCGTCTGTCCCAAGCAACAACAAGTACTGCTTTTATTTTTTGTCTGGATTATATACCACACAGTGTATTTGTCCTTATCACTAATCCCAACTATCGAAATGATCCTCAATCCCAAATGTCTCACTAACAGTAAAAATATCTCCCAAAAATCGTGATCCAACTGAAATTGGAGGCTACGAAACCCCGTGTCTCTCTAGGTTTGTCTCCTGTCCCGAGTAACAAGTAGCCTAAAACGGCCCGCTAAAGGTAGCCTCGGACCATCCTTCGACCGCGTTTCCAATTATGAAAATCTCGCAACTGCCGGGGTCTGCACCCTTGATCATACGCCGCCCGGCCAGGAATCTCGTGGGTACGATCACTCAACTGAGGATATCTTGATGCAGACGCTCACGGTATCGACGGTGCATCCCTTAGGCCCGCCCCGGAACTCTCCTTATCCTCCTTCCTGCGTACCTCCGAATAACCTTAGTTACTTTGCTCGACTGTTAGTTGCTGAAGCCAGCGCACAGCCGAAGTACGAAACTCTCGGCTCCTAGGAGAGTCCTAGGTAATCACCGAACTTCGTCGCTCCCTCAGGAACGGGCCACGGCGTATCACCCGCCTCCCCACCCCACGCCCACCCCCAGTCGCCCACGCTCCTCTTTCACTCGACGGTAGTAGCAGCCGATATAACTTTGTTCCTGGGGGTGCAGTACCGTTCCATGAGCCAAGGCTACTTCATGGCTATCGTACGCCGTTGGCTTTTCTCAGTGCGAACGGTTTGCGCTCTTGCGATGAGCATCGCTGTGGTTTCCACAGCTTGCCATTAAACGTTGTGTTCCGCCTCCCCTCCCCCCTCTTCAGTTGCTATTTTTATCGAGACAATTGTTATGTTAGGTGACTGGATGCGGAATTGATGAGGTTGCTGGACACATTATGTTTGTCGGGTTTTCATGAGATCAGGGGGTAAACATCCAGGGGATCTGACTTTTGAAAGTAATGCTCATGAAATACAGTTAGTTACGAGAGTGGCCGCCCGTCTAATAATAGTCACGATTCAAAAATGTTCAATTTTCATTTTACTGCGTGAAATATCTTCCAATACGTAGATCAAAAAAAATAATCTTTCAATTAAAAAAAAATATTCTTTTGAATTAAGAAAGCAATAATAATTTAAAAAGATTTATAGTCGCAAATAATAATATATTCACTAAATTGCTAATTTCCTGCATTTCTTTTACGATATTTCTTTCATAATATTAAACACTCTGTATGGTTTTGGTTGAGGATACCTTAACATAAATTTTTTTTTAAATTTCATTACATAAGAAACTAGTAGTAATTGAATGTAATTTTTGCTGGAGTAAGGTCTCCCCTTTTAACGTTTTCTTTGAAACACAATCTCCTTCCGTATTATTCCATTTTGTTACCAAAATTCCACTTAGTATTGTTCCAAATTTACGAGATTTAACGAGATCTCTTCGACACGTTGTTGACGCACGTTCACCGCTTAATGTCTATCCCGCAAAATCCACGTGGTCTAGAAAATCATAAACAAGCCGTCCTTTATCCAGCTTAATTGGGTTCCCAGAAAATCCTGCATCTGTACAATGGTACGCGTTCAAGTCTATTGTTCTGTTCCTCGGCGATTTAGGTTCTGCTTAGAAGATCGTGCAACTTTGGACTTCGGTATTTGGACGTTTCAAGAATTTTCAAAATTGTTCCTGTACTAACCCATGAAAAACTAAATTAAGCTGTTTCACAACTATTTAACTAACTTTAAATATTAACGCTATTGCTTTTTTACAGAATCAAATTTTATCAAGTATTTATCCATTGTTCAAAATTCTTTCAGGAGTTAAGTATCTTCTTCATACTTCAATTATGAATCTTAACTTTTTTCCTGTAAGTAGTGAAACTATTACTGGAGCAACTAAGTGTCTGTTTAATTCTTGTTTTTGTAAATTAGGCTATGAAAGTTTGAATTTGCATATTATGTCTGTAATATGTTCATAAAAATAATTGGTAATTGACCGATTAGGACTGTACTGTATTTAAATTGTGAACCAAATTTTGAATTGTTGAATGACTCCGTTACAAAAATAAAGGTGACATTGATATTCTCTCAAGTATTATTATAATTTCAGAGATCAATATCAGAGTTTACATGTATAATATTTGTGATGTGCCATTCTTTTGTGGATTACATCTTTTACTTTTTTTTAGTTTTCTCTGTTATATCGTTTTGTTTTTCGATTGTGTCAGTAATAAAAGCACATTATTCTGTATCTTTCGTTCATCCCAGAGAATTAATAATGTCTTCATGAAACATAATGATTAGATATCAGGTTTTATGCTTTTACAGCTGATATGAGTTTGTAAAATACGACAAAATAATAATTATGATATAGGTTAATATACTTTGTAATCTTAGAATAACGAAACCTTTGATAATGTAATCTTAATTTATGAAAGCGTGTATTTGTATAAACACCCGCAGTCTAGTAATAAATATTGAAAACAACAAATTCAAGTAGTAAATATGTCAAAAAAGGCTATTTATTCCGTCAAAATATTCAAATCCATGTATACATAAATAAATGTGGAAAGACAGAATCGTCCTAACTTTTATCGAAATATACCTACAAATTTATTTATAAGTTCATTTCTAAATAATTAATCGATTGTATTGATTTTGTGCATACTACAATGTGTTTCATAAATATTTCAACTGTTACTAAATTGAATGTTCCGAATTTTCTGTACAAAAATTACACTAAAATTAGGTCGCATTAGTCTGATTTATTGGCTTTGCTTTTATTTCTAATACTAATCATCAATTAGCTTTATTTTACACAAAATGAATAGAATTAATTACACTAACATGCTAAAACAATAGTTACTATTTTGGACTGGAATTGATAAGGAGAATACTTTATCGAAACTAGATAATGAATCGCTACACGTTAGTGTTCAAAGCTGTCGTCGGTACGTACAAAAAAATACATTACTCTTAGGTTTATTTCTTCTGTCCAAATCCCGTGGAAAATTTATAACACATTTAACATAAATTATTTTTTTAACCATCACCAATTTTAAATCATGAATGAACTTAGAGCAACAATTATTGTGACCTGAAAGAATATCCAGGGAAATATATTATAAAATACTTTACTACCAGTAAGAAGGATAATATTTTTCAAATTATCCAAAATAGCGGGAGTCCTATAAATTACTAAATTCAAGGTAATTAATAAAGCATTGTAATTATTTTCGGCATTTACCTTTGTGCCATTAAGTTTCATGCTAACTTTACCATTACTCCTTAACTGGTGGGGTGGAAATCTTATTACTCATTACACAAATCTTACTATATATGTATATATGCGCTAATAAAAATGTGGGGCACTTTTACAGGGTACATTCTACATGCAGAACTAAGAAGAAAATCAAGAATAACGAAATTGGATTCGAGGCTTCATTCCCAACATATTAATTGTTGAAAATACGGGAAAATTACACGTAAAATACGTCTGACATGGCGGGTTATTCTATTTGAGAGACGCCCTCGTCGATTGCTTCACGTGTTGGTTTCATTCATTTAATTTTATTTTATTTAGGAATTTAACTAGACTTCTGATAGATACACTCTATCCGCTGTGAATCGACTGTTGTAAGTAGTATAATCCATCGCGCCAGACATGTTTCACGCGTATTTTGCCCAGATTTTCAACAATTAATATTTCGGAAACGAAGCCTCGAACGAAATTTCGTCATCCTTGATTTTCGTCTTACAAGGGAGGGCACGGAAGTGTCCCCCTCCGATTTTGATGAAACTTCGTATGTCTGTTAAGCAGTCAAAAATAAGGGATACGTATTTTTTTTATCGGTTGAGACGCGATTTTAAGGGGTGAAACCACCCCTCGCAGTTTCGACCCGAAAGTACTATCTCGAAAACCAAAGACGATACATGAAAACTTCTAATGGACGAGGTTTGCCGTTTTTTATGTAGAATAATATGGTGCTAACAAATTGTCGAAAATATAATTTGTTTATAATAAAAAAATTTCGGATCGAAACTTCGAGGGGTGGTTTTACCCTTTAAAGTCGCGTCTCAGCCGATAAAAAAAATACGTATCCCTTATTTTTGACTGCTTAACAGACATACGAAGTTTTTTCAAAATCGGAAGGGGGCACTTCCGTGCCTTCCCTTGTTAGTTTGACATGCAAAATCCATCCTGTGAAAGTATCGCACATTTTAGCACCCTGTATACAAATCTTATTACTTATTACATAACCAGTTGTTTTGCATTATTATATAAGAAAATATCAAATGTAACAAGCATCTCTTTAAATAAATATCGAACAAAACTAAAATATTCTAACAATATTCATGGGGTTCCTCAAACCCCACTTCGTCAGTTAAGGGTTCAGCATCTTTTAGTTAGGGTTAATTAGGGTTATAGCATCTCATTAGTTAGGGTTAAGCATCTTCATAATTGTGATTACATGCAAGAATCTGACACAAATGCATCAACGTTTTGTATCTTCGATAATGTAAGAAACTATGTAGAATCGGACGTATTGTGTATATATGTATACAGAAATCTTTACCGGTTTGTATGAAGAGTGACCAGCAGAGAATCCATGGTGAAATCGACGCAAGATGGTCTCGGTGGTTGACGACACCACGAGAATTCGACTCTTATCGCGAGTGTTCGAAGTAAAGCGGGTCGGTAGACAATAAGATCGCTGGACGGATCCACCTATCTCAACAATGGTGGCTTATTATCTCGAACAAAAGCGGAGTTCTACCAGCCTTAAGGGGGTGGTGCTGGTTACCCTAGGAAAGATGCCGACGCCATAAGCCTACTAATGGATTCCTTCAGGAGCAGCTGTCGCCTTAAGATTGACCGACTTCAACTGAATTAATCTTAACGTCTACGCCATGCCACCTTCTCTGAATCAGGGGTCCAAGGAAACCTGCGTGGGGCAGGACACCAACAGCTAACCCATCTTGCGATTAGCCACGAAACATTTTAAAGACTACATCCGTGTGCAGAACTGATAAAGTGCCAATATTGAATTTACTTTTTCAACATGTTAATTGTTACTTAATTCAAAGAATCACCTATAGTCAAATTGTGGACAATACGTGTACGCTTAGTTATGAAATAAAAATTAACATCTGTATTTAAAATAACTTTTAGATAATCTCTATAAGTTTTGAAAATAGAGTACATAATTAAACTGTGGACGGTATGTATTCATAACGTTTGTGGATACTTAAAAATGAATTAAATAAAATTACTGCTTTTAGTCTAATAAAATTTTTAACAGAGGAAACAGTTTTCACATTTGTACATCAGTTTACAAAATTTATGGATTTGGGTTTTGTTACACTAGCATGAATCACAAATGAGAGAAGTGTTTATATACCATAATCAAAAAGAGATTATCGTTTTATAGAAATAAATAAAACGCGTTAAATAAGATTTTCGTCATGCTGTATTTATTGTGGAGAACTTTAATTTTTAATTACTTTAATATTTACTAATTGTAAATGAAGAATACATGTCTTTTTTAATTAATATTGTTAAAATTAAATGAGAAGTTTATTTAAAAGGCAGTCCAAAAATAGTGAAAATAATTGAATCTGTGTTTTTATATCCTTTACGATAGTCAATTTTTCTTAATTTGAGAGGAATTATATATTACAGCATTCTGATTTACACGAGTCTAATTTTTAGAATAATATAAACATGCAAGTATCAATTGAAGAGATTAAACTAGGTTTTAAACGATAGAAAAATATGTATTACGTAGTGATCTAACTTTACGACTGTATTTAATAAGAGACATACTGCTTATATCATTCCTCCAATTTTTATTTTTCTTAAATTAAATGAATTTCTTCAAAATTAAAATTTTAATGAAAACAGAGTATTTGTCTCTACATAAATTGTCTGTTTGACGTATTACAATGCATATAAATATCGGAGTTTCTAGTTGTATTAGTGTCCAATAGCGAACATTTGGTTATTATATTTTAGAGAAAGTAGAAAATGCATTTGTTGATTAAATCGTACAGCAATGGAGGATGCTGTCCAGAAGTTTTCTAAGAGATGGCGTACACAGCCATTTTGCGACTAAATCGTGTACGGGGGTGAATGAAATATTGATCAAGCCAACCCCTTGTCTTACTAGAGCCACCTACGCGACAACATGGCAAGTACCTACGATTTGTATTTTCGAGAGTGAATCAATGGATTGGTCGGTAAACAATTAGTATTTCGTAAAAATTATGCTATAATGATTTTACATTACTTTCTCATTTATTACACCACAAGAACAGAATAACTGTGATTGTTATTCTTTGTTGAATACATTTTATGCAGATGATTCTATACGATGGTAAGTACAACTACATGAAATTATTGGTGTTAATTTGTAAACATATTTAGGAATTAAATTTTCTGATTGAAAAAAAAAGATAAAGGATAGAAAGGAAGAGAAGAAGTATGTTTACATTTATGTTGAAATAAGTTAAGGTTGGAATACGGTATCGTAAAAATTGTGTAGTATCTTCACAAGCAGTGTTAAATACAAAGTAATCTTCATTTTCTTAGGGTACACGTAAGCAAAAGTACAAATTGCTTACCAGAAGGATAAGTTTGTAGTGCAACAAGGTAGAGTAGTAATACATTAAGGTAGAAGTAACTTATAGGCAAAAAGTAGAAACAAGTTATACATATCAATGAATAAATCACATCAATTTTTGGTTTAGTGAACATGGTAGAATATGATGGTAAATAATTACAAACATTATTAAGGGACTCTACATTTTCCGTTTTCTAAAAATTAATGGTGAATTTAACATAAAAAAGTTTACTACTCATTAGTACAGCTAAAAGTAGTACAGAATACAAATGACAGATTACTGATAACTATGTAAGTATACAAAGATACTAATGTTACATTATAAAATACGTAAAAAATCTTAAAAGCTTCGATAATATTAAGACAAGTAATTGTTATGTAAAAGTTGTTCTAAATATTCTTAATCTTTCAATCTACTACAAATATAATCTTCTAAACATAGAATTATCTTACTCTTTACCCCTTCTTCAATTATAATTGCATTGAGTACCTCACAGTTCGTACAATAATTTAAATAACCATTTAACAATTAAATAGTTCCTAATATTTATATCTCACGTATCAACAATCAACACGTAAAAAAACCCCACTTCCACCAATTGCCAATTTTGCGATTTAAAATCGTGTGCAGTGATAATTAATTTTCCTCGCGTAAAACTCAAAATAAATTGCTTAACAGGAAAGAATACATTTGGCTTAAAAACATATACAGAGCACTGGTGCAAAATGTCGATGTGTGTAGCAGCAATCACTGAAGTCGACTAAAATCACAGAGGTCGGGCAGCTTCACGCGAAAATAAGGAACAATATGGTCACGTACCTGTGTCCATCCCGTAATTTTCGTCAGCCGTCCCTTTCACTGGCACAATGTAAACTGTTCAACGTGGATTCCGTATCTATCGAGACGACGCGAAACTTCCAAGAAGACACGGCTTTTGAAAACCAGTCCTCACCCTCTGTAGAGGGGTGGCTCGGATGCGATCGAGCCGGTACCGGACGAACTGGTCGCGGCGGATCGAGAACACGGAGGGATTCGTCCAGCATCCTGGTGGACCAGTCGTGGACGATGGATCGACCGGTCCACGGAGGACAAACAAAAAAATCAAAAGGGAAAATTCCGTTGCGAACGAACTGGACATCGCGACGAGATGACCAACCGGTCCGGCAGATGTTGGTCCAGCTGCAGCTCTTTTAGCAGATCGGATCCAGACGGAAGGAAGAGTTGCATGGGGGATTAGATCATTCAGCCTCTGTGTATCAGCTAGTTTGATTCATTCTCATAATTGTTTTGTTCATGATAGAATAGAGTCAGGATGAGGTACTTGGTTCGTGTCGTATAAGATTATGGAATTAATAAGATTCGGTGTTTCTAAAAGCTTTATGGTAATTCTACTTATGGGATGATACATTCGCTGAAATTTCTATAAAGTCACCATGTTTTTTTTATGAATTCTTATCATTTTTCCATACCAATGAAAAATTTGTGTTTGGTAGCATTTTGGGATTGAATAAAGAAAGCGTATGCATCGGTTTGAAAAAATAAATATAACATTTATTAAGAAAAAAACAACAAAAGTATAATTCAACAGAAAACAAACTGCGAAATTTCTATAAAGTCATTTGCTTTCTAAATAAGTAAAGTTGAAATTAACAATTCTTTTTCACTATTTCTATATTGATACTTAATGTAACCTCTATTTTGTTTAATGAAAATACAAAAACAGATACGATGGGGCAATAAAATTCTTGGTAATTTGAAAATACACTATATCCGAATATACACTAACTCCGAAATTTCTATAAAGTCATCTTCATTTTCATGGATATTTTTAAAATACCACCAATTTTATTGCTTCATCGTATCTGTTTTTCTATTTTCATTAAAAAAATGGAGGTTACACTAAGTATTAATATAGAAATAGTGAAAAAAATTGTTAATTTCAACTTTACTTATGTAAAATGCGAATGACTTTAAAGAAATTTCGCAGTTTCTTTTCGGTCGAATCATATTTTTGTTCTTCTTTTAAAATAAACGTTATATTAATTTTTTGAAACCGATGCTTACGCTTTCTTTAATTAATCCCAAAATGTTACCAAACACAAATTTTTCATTGGTATGGTATAATTATGAGAATTCATTAAAAAATATGGTGACTTTATAGAAATTTTGGCCAGTGTACTCTTGAAAATATCAAGATGTGTGAGTTGCTGGTATTGTTCGCTTATTGGAAATATTGGATAAATATGTTTGGTCCTTTCTAAAATCAGGATGCATTCTGGAATTGGGAGAGAAAAACTGACTCAACGTACTGTTAGGAGAATTACTAAAATGCAGTTATTCTGTTTCTGTATATTTATTAACATTAATTTTATGTTAGATTCTGATAGTTGAAAGCTATCAACACTGTAATATGTCATACTTTAGTTAAGAATACTTGTTAGTTTTTGTAAAGCGATTTATTATAGAGAAAAATTGTTTTGCTCGTGACTTGTATTGATTAGTTAAGTAGCCTAACGTAGCTAAATCAATCTTCAAATAAATGAAGGAAGTATAGTATTTCTAGCATAATGAATAATTCTACTAAATACTACAATACGTATGTTAAATTAGGAAAAATAGTAAAGAATTAAATATTTCCCAAAAAAAAGGTTAAACATGTATAAGTCTCTTTTATATTTCTATCAATGTAATATTATAATATACATTGTATATATAATGTTGTAACATTTAGTTTGTTCACATATTTGTAGAAATTATTTTTATACCTAAAAAAAAGACAGATTCAATTACTTGTAAATGAATTTGACACGTGTTATTTAATATTTTAAAACGTGCACAAATTGGTGTATTAACGAGATGAAAGGTAATTATGAAATTAATTTAGACGAAATGATTTTCCCAGAAATAATTTATTAAACATGTGATTTGAGGTACACATTAACTTTCGATCAAATAATATCGGTATAATGATATTGATTTCGTACACGCGTGCGGCATAAAATTCTATATTTATTCGCAGTCATAAAATATTTCACCTTCTATTGAAGAGAACGACACTCATTTAATGCTATTGAGTTTGTCCGAATGAATGAAATTCTCGCTTCATAAAATTATTAAAACCGTCCCATCAATTAAACTGTTAATTTCCCTTTCGTTGATAGAATCACTTTTAATTACTTCCACTCTCTGTGGATCAATTCGATATATGTATGTGGTACATTATCGAAAATAACAAGGTCCGTGAATAATTTACGATACGTTTTTATCTGGTTCAGTTTTTCAATAGCTTTAAACGATATTAATATGATTTTGTTCCTTCTATTAGTGTCCACAGGATTGAAAGATTTACCATCTTTGCAAATATTTATTTTATAAAATTACAATATCAGATTTCTAGACAAATTTACAGAAATTTTTAGTAATTATTTACTAAAAGAATTCATAGAGTGTAACTTTAAAACGAGATACTAAAGATTTAGTACCAAAAGGGAAGCTTGACACGATTTTCTTTCATTTTAAAGAAAACATTAAGAATTCATAAACCATAGAAGTTTAATCAATCAATAATTCATACGATTAAAAATTTATATTTTCTAAAAGCTCTTTAGTATTGAAGATGGCATTAGGCAATCCAATTAATTGATTTCTAAGAGAGATTGTTAAATTGACTTCAATACCACCAGGTTCTTTGTACCAAATAAATCATACTGTTTATTATTCAGGATTCTATTCTGTATTTTGTCGAGCAGACTAACCTCTACATATCGAATATCATGTTGAAATTATTTTGCAAAAAATGAATGTGAGATGGTAAACGGATGTAAAGATGCATATTTATAATGTAATG
The DNA here is from genome assembly GCF_001272555.1 of Dufourea novaeangliae. NCBI lineage: Eukaryota > Metazoa > Arthropoda > Insecta > Hymenoptera > Halictidae > Dufourea > Dufourea novaeangliae. The sequence continues at coordinate 11,767,235 of NW_015373923.1, forward strand.
TTAGTGTGTCTTTGGCTACATGTGATCAGTTTAATCGTCAAAAGAGGACAAGTTTTTATCTATTAAAGAATGTACATGTGAGTATGGGTCAGTCCAAAAAGTTCATAAGTCTTTGAAACGATCTTAACATCTTCGTTCCGAAAAAATTAACTCTATCGCACGATCTCATCTTCGATATTAAATAGCCGTTGCAAAAAGCATGAATTTCATATCTCATTAGTAGACTGCGGATATTTATGAAAATACAGATTTATTATGGACTAATTTACAGAGAATGGAATCAAACAGAAGTTTGCTCACTTTCGTTAAGGGTTCCGTCAGGATCGAAATACAATAATAAATTCGGAATTCATTTCGTTAATTATTACACTCAGATCTGCATGATCGTGTATTCTATAAATGCATAAAATTCGCAGTCTGTTTACTAAGTTTTACACATACTAATCTGTTACACCTATAATTTGTTATATCGTGCGTGTATTCCTCAATTCGAAGATGAACGATTAATTTTCAAACAAGTCAAATAAGCACAAGATGACGTCATTATCGAAGGACGTTCTCCTTGGACTAATTAATAATCATCGCGATAGAAGAAGGTAGTTTTTGACTGTTTTCCATCGTTTAATTGATACTGATCGCGATACGAAAAGGTAGTTTTCAGCCCTTTTTCATCGATTAAATGATATTCATCACGATGAAAAAAGTTAGTTTTCGATTGCTTTTCACTGATTAATTGATTCTCATAGTGATAAGATCATTCGATCATTTTCCATCGGTTAAATGGTATTCATCATGACGCAAAGAGGTAGTTTTCGACCCTTTTTCATCGATTAAATGATGTTCATCACGATGCAAAAGGGTAATTTTCGACTGTTTTTGACTGATTAATTGATTCTCGTTGCGATACAAAAAGGTATTTTTCGATAATTTTCAATCGGTTAAATGGTACTCATCATGACGCAAAGAGGTATTTTTCGACCTTCTTTCATCGATTAAATGATGTTCATCACGATGCAAAAAGGTAGTTTTCGACTGTTTTTGACTGATTAATTGATTCTCATTGCGATACAAAAAGGTATTTTTCGATCATTTTCCATCGGTTAAATCGTATTCATCATGACGCAAAGAGGTATTTTTCGACCTTTTTTCATCGATTAAATGATGTTCATCACGATGCAAAAAGGTAGTTTTCGATTGTTTTTCACCGATTAATTGATTATAATCGTGATACAAAAAGGTATTTTTCGATCATTTTCCATCGGTTAAATCGTATTCATCATGACGCAAAGAGGTAGTTTTCGACCGTTTTCCACTGATTAATTGATAATCGTCGCGACACAAAAAGGTGTACAATGAACAAAGCGATCCGCTTGCCCTTTAGCGGGAACGGGTGGAATTGTGTGTGCGTATGAATAAGGAATGGTCGCGTTCGCGGTGTCGTTTAAACGCCTCCGGAAGTTGTTTAAACCGTGGGTACGCTGATTAGCAGGATAGACCGAGGAGCAAAGGGCCGCTTAGTAAACAATTAGTCCGCCAGCTAGCGGTATATGTGGGAGGGAGGGGGGGGGGGGGGGGGGGGGGGCTGGCTGCATGCTAATACGCTCGCGATAAAGAATGAAGCTTGCTGTGGGGTATAATCCTGGCGAAATGAACTCGGTAAATAAATAATTAAATAATTAGCGGGTACGCGGAACCGGGGGCGGAATTGTCGGTGACTCGCGCGCGTTTCTCGGTGGCCGACGCTTAAGTGTCGACGGCGCGAAAGAAAACGGGAGAAAAACGAATCGACGAGAGGTAGGTACGCCAGTGAAACTTTTGACCGTGCCACGTACCAACACGGTAACGGGAGCCTAGACACTGCTTTTTCAACGTCTTCCCGCGGCGTGGTGTTTCTCGCGAAGGGTTACAAACACCGAGGTCTTCGGTCACCGTGACTCTCAACGCCGAGCTTTTAACACGTTGACGTAGATATGTTATTGACGGATGCATGAGACGATTATTGGTCCGTAGCTAAACAATTAATATTTGAAGTTTAAAACTAACGTTTCAGGTAGGGTACTACAGTCTCCTCTCGGTTATGGTCCGGAACTCGGGTCCGCGCCGGGACAATAATCTTGTAGGAAGAAATGTTTCAGACTCCTGTAAATTTGTTTTTTGCCCGTAGTCAGAGCCTCAACAACAAAAGCAACAAGGTATGCACTTGACAGGTTCCAAGGCCCCCCAGTTATGGGGATAACGCCTGGACAATAATCGTGTTGAACAATCCAGACGATAATCGAGAGGAGGCTGTATATCCCATCCAACGAGTCGAGTCAGTAACTATAAACAAATGGAGATGATGAACATTTAGGTGGATCAGGGACAGAGACAGCTGCATGCCAATAGTTGGGCTTCTGACCCGCTTACACGCTCAAGTAATTTGCGCAAATTGATATGTGCATGTAAAAAAGGGCGTTAAGTAGAATGCGACAACTGAGTCTATTTACGCGAATTTGCATACACACGTCAGTTTGCGCAAATTACTCGAACGTGTAGACGGATCATTAGCACGTGAATGTTTTGGTTATTTTTACTGACTCGTCTTCTTGGACCTACCGTAGTAGGATAAATAGTGTCGTGTACGCTAGTATGGAATAGTTTGACCATTTGCACTCTAAGAATTTGGCATAATGCTGGATGTTCATAAAGTTTCTGTCTACTTTTGGAAAATAAATAACGGGTTAGTACCTTTTGTGGAATATCTTTGAATCGTAATAGTTTATTGGATTTTGCTTTTTTGGTAAGATTGTTCAGGATAATCGTAATGAAATTTTTTAAATTGGTCAACCAATAAAATTTGACTTCGTTAGATCATATTTTTTTAGTAATGTCTTTAGAACTCCTCCTACGAAGCTTTATCAAATCGAATGTATTAATGTATGGCCTAGATATGGTCTACGTATTAATGTATCGTCTAATGATTAAATTTGTGAATCTGGAAAACTTGTGCATACGTAAACGAACAGGTACAACATCATCAAAAATGCATCAGAATGTCCCTAGAAATACTGCAGAATGATTTGAGTTGTGTAGAGATACTGACTGGTACTTTTATTTACCCAATGAGTGTTAGCTCTGTATGATTTTTAGATGGTTCGAAAAAATAGAAAAAATAGAAAAAATAGATAGTGACTTTTTGGATATCCTGTATGAACGATTAATAACTTCAAGACATCTTTATTGTGTAATTTTTGACAATTAAGAGCGTTGCTTACCAAACAGAGATTTATAAATACTATTCATTAATTTAGATCGTATTAGAATAAACAAATCGTGCATTTTGCGATTTAGTATGCCATTGTAGTAGTATTGGATGTGAGCAAACAGTCAAAATGAATATTTTTAAATGAAACTGTCTACGACACATTTATTTATCGATACCATGCTTCAAAAAACACAGAAATCAAGAAATGTCGTCTCTGGCGAGTAATGTTGCAATGTAATTAATATGTTAGCTACCTATGTTATATTGTGATGTATTGAATTGGATCATAAATGTCATCCGTCATAGTCATCGAAAATTTACTAAATAATAATTAATTAACCATAATAGCACGAAGAATATTTGAATTAAATTACGTGTAATTAACTAACGGTAATTGTAAATTGTCTACAATCCACGTACATTCAGTAGAATAAAACGAAAGTTAATTGTGATTGTACTTAATAATACGAGTAAAAATTAAGAGACAACAGGCTATAATAGTACATCCAGAAATTACTATTATATGAAATTCCAATTAAATCTGTTTCCCGTGAGCAAAATTATCATGATAATTATAATCTGAATATACGGAAACAGATACATCCTTTATTTTATGCTCATATACCTTATTTTGCATGTCTTTTTATATCAGGTACATTTTCATGTACCATCGTTAATGAATACCTCTTCCTATACAAAATTTAATTGTTTCTGCAACCATGTAAGTTTCTCGTTAAATCATGGTTCTTAAATTTTTCTATTCTTTTTTTATGTCCTGTACGTAGATACTTTTTAAGTTTGGTAACATCTTTTCTTGATCACGTATATTTCCGTTAAAAAATATATTTAGATTCTATGAGGAGATGGTGTCCTTACGTCAAGTATTAAAATGTTTATGTTGGCCTAAAAAATTTTTTTTTCAATTCTCATCTTTTCAAAAATTCAACACCTTTTGGAAAATTTCTTAAACGAACTCTAGAAGTGTGGCTTTTTAATTTTGCTCGGTTGTTTCAGTTTTGGTATTTTTGTAATACAGATCGTAGACATCTTCGTCAAAGAAGTGTTTACATTTTTCAGGGAATGTAGTTTCCATGTTTTCGAAAAAGATTTCTGTTTGTATTTTGTATCTCTAAAATTTTTTCTTTTTTTACGTTGTTTTGGCCAGTCTTTCAATTCTTGTGTTGAAAAGAATACAATTTTTCTTATATCAATCGTGCTTACTTTTATGACAAGCAATTTCCAAAAACGTATGTTAAAATAACAGAAAGGTCTTCCGTGAATTTTCGCGATTGTTGGTAGTCAACGTGTTAGGGAGACTAAACAATGTCAGAGTTACTTAACGATAGTGAATTTTCTATTTAATGTAAAAAATACTAGTTGTTTGAATTTTTGATAAACTTTAATGTTTAGCTTTGGTAATTAGTCGATGTATGTATTGTTTTATTGAACTATTATAAAAATCAAATTTATTGTCCCAGGTACTTTGGCAGGAATCATGATAAATGATATTTGCAATATTTTAAAGAAACACCTTTTATTCTTCACTAACCGACTGATTTCCTATTAAAAAATAGTAAGTGTCTCTATAATAAATAATAACTTAAGTTAAGTTTAATTTCTCAAATTATTCTTGTGCCAAACGATTGCAGTTTCAACCAATATTCTAGAATTTATAAAATATATTTAAATCTCCCACTATTTTTCATATTTTATCCATACATTATCGATTCTCGTTTATCTTCGCAATCAACATTCAAGAAATTCAAGATTGTACACTGTTTAAAATACTGTTAAAAATAAAAAAGCTTTTGATTGTAGTATAGTATAGTAGAACGTCGATTATCAAACACACCCAAATACAGATTATTGTAACACAAAACGAGTGGACAAAAATGGTACTGTTTCATCTATGTTTATTCATATATATATATATGTATGTTATTTATACAATCACCCGAGAAACCGTTTATTAGAATGGATTTATCTCCTTATTAGTTCGGGTAATCGAGGTTCTTTTGTAAAACTGAAACGTTTCGATCGTGTACCCGTAAACGTGACTGGTTCGTTTTTCGGTTTGCGAGGTAAAAGAATTTTGAGAACCACCTTCGTTTAGTCGACGAAGTAACGGAGCGTCGAGGCGGCACGACGAGAGAGCATTATAAACTCTTCTTGGCCGTGTTTCTGCCGTTTTTACTTTACCGCCTTCCACACGCCATACCCCCACTTGGCGCGAGAAACTAAAATGTAAAAGAACCAGGTCTGTGTGGGTGATATACACGTGCCAGCAGCGTTTTATCGCGCGGTTTATGTTGCACACTTGCCACCCCCGTGAAGCCGGAATTCGCTAGCGCCTGGCAGGAGTAAGAATGCTAATTGGAAAGCCGGGGGACCATTTCTTTCTTTCGTCTTGGAAAAGGGACTGTGATATTTCCTTCTGCTGTGGCTTGCGCTCCCGAGGGAAATTTATATGGTATATTTTTCTAATTCAGTTAATTTGTGTTTCCCGAAGCTTTAATCACTATTTGACGGAAACAAATGTTAAATCGAATTGTAAGTAACTTTCGTTTCCCCTTTCGTGCAATCCCTTTCGGTACAAAATCTTTATTATCGCGATACAGATTCTCAGGCGTTATTAATTTTAGCATTAGGTGTACTAACAAATAATCCATAATATTTTGTCAAATTCGATACTTATTTTCGAGGAAATCAGAAAAGCCTATGCCGATTCAGAGATATTTTTCCTCAATTCTTCAATGTTTGCTGCTATTTTGAAAGAAGAAGAGAGTTGAAAGGTATTTTAAATTTAAATAGTGTTAACAATTTATCAGAAAGAAATACTGGATTACTATACCGACATAATAAGTGTTATCCACTTTAAATATTTTTATGATTATTGTTATTTAAATATTATCGTTGACAAATTTTCAATGTCGAGGGTGATAATTAATTATAGCTGAATGCAATAATATGAAACTGAATTTTTCTGAACTTTAATTTTCGTGTGAACAAAGACGAGGAGATTCGTTATTAAAATATTCTAATTTCAAAGTAAAATAAAATATCCTTTTGTACGAGTAATCCCTTTTCAAAACGCCTGTTTAATCTCAGTGATTAAATATCAGGAAAAAGCTTTTAGGTACTAATTCTTGTTCGATAAATTTACAGTATGATCATGTGTTTTCAACAAGAGACGGTCATTTCCTCGTACAGAATGAGGATATTTTTTTAACAATATTAATTGATCAATACTCGTGCCTAATAGCTATTTAATTCAAATTGATTCGTTTTTGAAATTTCATTTTCGTTGTAGGCTGCGAATAAGTTCTAATTTTTCAGATGTATGATCCAAAGAGTATAATATGTCCAACCGAGAAGCCTGATAATATTACGCGGTGGAATTCACGTTGTTACAATATTTAGATAGTTTTAAAGTTTGGCCGGCTTGTGGCTCCCGTTACGAAAGAAAATTTTGTCGGAGGTTGTACCAGGGACCAGTTTTCGAAACGGGGAAAGTTCTGACCGCCGAAAGAGTTCGAACTTTGGACGACCCTGGATATGGGGGATGGGATAAAAGAGGGGCGCCTGATGCACATGGGAGCTTAAAGGGTTCATTATAGGTGGTGCCGGAAGTTAAGGTTGCTGCAAGGGTGTGGCAATGCTTTAAATGGTACATCCACAATATTTGCAATGGCGTTCTATCGGATGATATTTCTCCTTCTTTTCTGAAATGTTGTTCCGAATTTTCCGAGATATTTACTTGTTGAGTCTGTGGTTACAACTCGAATTATCGTAATCATAAGAAACCTTATGACCTACATTTTAATTCTTGAATTAAATTATTGCGATAGTACAATGTAGTTTCAGATATAAGTGAATTTTAATTACCGAGGGAATGCCATGATAGAATAGTATTACTTTTAATTTCTGTGTCAGTAAGACCTTTGTCTGGTTCTTATTTTTTGCAAAATTTTGTTCTCATTTTTATTTTGTTATCATTTTTGTTCTCATTTTTATTTCATCAGTTTGAGGAGAGTTATATTTTTAAAGAAAGATTGAAATATTTGTTATCTTTTTGCCATCAAGAATTTTGTCTTTGTCGACAATCTTATTTTAAATTTGTATTTCATCATCCGAACATATTGTTTTGTTCAGCTTATCGGTTTTTGTAGTTTGTCGTATGTCCTACGCATATTTTTATGGTAAATACTTTTTAATTCACCAATGAAGGTATTCTTTTTACATCTAAAGTTGAAATACTCCTTTTCATTTCCGAGAATTGTTTCCTTTTTGGTATTTCACTTTTACTTTCTGCCTTGACGCCTTGCTTGCATGATCTTTTCAATTTTATTTTCTGAAGCAGATTATACACATTTTTATAACAAATTCTAATTCTCCAAAAAAGTTCTTTTTGTGATTTTTATGATTTTGAGCTTAAAACGTTTTCCAATTTGCTTTTGAATTTTGGAGAATCTCTTTTTCTTGACGATTGTCTTTAAAATTTTTTTTATTCACTGTATGCATTATCTTTACTTGCATTTGTTTACTTTGTATAATTTTTACATCAGAGAAATTCGAATTACAATTATTTCTGTATTTTTTAAGAAATATATTCTTTTTGCTTTCAGGAACAAAATATTTCTTTTGTTGTACTTAACATTGTCAGTTTATTTCTGAATATATTTATTTCAAATTTTCTTCATCATTCACATGGCGTTTTTTTTGTATCCTTGAAGGAAATTAATTTACGCATTCCCAAAATAAAAACATGTTCTTTGCCTTTTTTGCACTCAGGATGGAATTATTTCTTTTTCTACAAATACTATTTTTTCCCATTCCACACAAAGCATTTGTAATCCCATTCATTTTCTTCTATTTTTGGATATTCCAGGAACAAATCACTTTCTTCCATTCCAAATATTAAGATCTATTCCTCTGTTTCTTCGTTAACAAGATGTGTTGCTTCTTCATTCTTCAATTTCTTTTTTCATTCTCAAAGATATGGTCTTCTTCATAATTCTATTTATTTTTAAAGAATTTTCATTTTCAAACAAGAACAGGTTTTGCCTATCCAAAACTGAAGCATCTTCAACGTACGTTTTTCTTTCGTAATATGTTCCTTTGTTCTTCAAAATCTTCTTTTATTCATTACAAATGTATCAACAGTTTTACGTTCCATTAGAATGGATCCTATTCTTGGAATTTTTTGAATTCTTCGAATTTCTCCAAAATGTTCTCCAAATTTTCTTAATCAAGAGAGGTTATCCAGTCGTTCTCACTTTCAATACGTTCACACACGTTTTTCTTCCAGATTTCATTCGTTAAACAGAAATGTTTTCGAAACAACAGCGTCGCTGAAGAATTCTTCATTTCTCGTTAGGGTAGGACGCGACGACGCGGGTCGTCCGTGGATAATATTCGGGAAGGTCGTACCGCAGAAAACGCTTGAAGTGGCTCCCACTTTTGCACACAGGCTTTATGCTTTCCGGTTCCTCCGGTTGCTATTATCCGGTCTCCTCTGTCCACCAGTCGCGTTCTGCCTGAAACAATAAAACACATTCATGAATGAAACCCTTCTCCACACCCTTTCCCCCGTCCCTTCTGACGCCCGCCTACAATTCTACCACCCCCCTTTAACGACCTTCAGAAGTGGACTACCACCCTCTTTTAACGCGCTTTATCATGCTCCTTCCATTCATTCGTAGCTTCAGGTAATAAACTTGGGGGATGCGAAGGGGAAGAAGAGTGGAAGATCTTCCTGGATGACTTCGCCACGGGCACGCCACTCACTCCCTTCGCCCCCTGACGGCGTTGCACAGTCGTTTATTTTTAAAAAGAAAGGGTGGACGCTTGTAATTACCTATGCGTCGTCGGTTTTGAAGGTCATCCGTGGTTTTCAGGGACAGCAGAATACTTTGTACAATTGTATTACTTGTTTCTACAAAGATCTTTGCCTTTTATGTCAGATGTACCAATCAGTAATCTACTATGTCTAGTAAAATTCAATTCAGGATGAAAATTATGGCCACTTCAATAATATTTGTCTTTGGTCTTCGAAGCTCTTTACCATTTTTAACGTTTAGAGGACGGGCAGGTGTTTTCATGGCTTTTTATACTTTCGAATTAGAAAAAATAGGCTTTCTTGCCTCGACAACTTAAAGATGTAGGTATAGGACAGAAAAATGTTTTGAACTTAAAGTATCGATAGTTTGTTAAAAAGATATATGAAGACTAATTATTGGCGCATCTAATAAAAAGGACTAAATCAGGATGCTTAAAAAAGAAATTAAAAAAACAAGTCATTCTACCTTTTGTCTGTGGACGTAGGGAGATTTCGATCTGATTAAAGAAATAGCTATAATTATTGTTGAGCAGCGGAAAAGTGGTCACTCGAGGGAGTTACATAGACATATTGATCATAAGATATTATTTATACCTTCAACATTTTATATTAAAAATGTGGAAGATTCCCTCATATTGCAAAAAAATAAAATAATTCTGAACCGAAAGTTGTGTAACAATCGACTTGTTTCACAAAGAGTGATTACAATTATTGCATTACTATATGAGTATAATAAATATTTAAGGAAGTTTGCAATCTTACATTTATGCATTAAGTAAAGAAAAATTTTATAATACACAATATATTTGCACGTCATCAACTGTGTCCACAGAATTTAATGCAACAAAGATTCAACCAGAAATTTTAAACGTAATGAATTTGTTGATTTCTCTCTATTATCACCTATCTTTCTAGAACGCATCTTTGAATATTATGATACGGGCTCAGGTTCACCTTGTGCATCGTACGCTATTCTGTTTGCACGCATTTTCCTACATCATCCTGTTCTATTTGCCGCTTCCTATAATAAACTCCTAGGCGCGACGCAAACGAGAGCGTGAAAGAATTTTCTTGCTCGAGTTTTTCTGCGCATGAACGCACGGCGGGAGCTTACGTAATCGCGTATTTATAGCGCCGCCTGGTTGCCTATGATAAATAGAGTTCCCGATTCAAAAGATCCACGTCTTTCATAAGACCCGTGGACATTGCGACGTTCGCTTTCCCTCAACGTCGCGACACCGCCAGGGAACACAAAAGTAATCGTGGTCCCCTAGCGTCAACGTTCGTTTTAACCCTCAGAAACCACACCCCACCTCAGCATATATAAATATCACACTAGTGCGAATTAGGATTTCGAATTTCTTATGATTAAGAAGTTGATGAGAATAGAAGCAAATTGAACTCATAACATATTTTTAGAATAAACTGTCCTGAGAAATTCAATGGTAATAGTTGCAAATGAAGTAATTAATTAACTATGAAAATTTGTTGCAAAGAAATGTTAAAATTCAAAGCGAATAGACGAAACAACGATTCGCTGGTGGTAATTCGCATTAAATGAGAATTGCAAAAAATAAATGTTCGTAGCAGCTCATACGCTTATTTAGTTCGAGGGGTTACAAAATTCTGGAACTTAGTTAAGTAGAAGTGGATAAGTGAACAAATTTTTATTCACCTCAAGGATCCTCTTCGATAATGTCATCGTCTACTAACAATGTTCTTAACATATTCATGAAAGTAAGAATGTTTTGGGGAATTTTTTTTCTATTTTTGATTGAGATTGATGATACGAAAGGGTCTGAGGAAAACAATAACGCATGGGTCAAATCTTCTATGGTTAATAATAAGCCGATGTGAGTCTTTTAGAAAATAAAAGAAATTGATTTTTGACCATTTGAGATATTATATCTTGATTCTGGACCACTGTGTCCCGAGTCTATTTCGACCCATGCATTTCGTGAGCTTCGTAAGACACTTCAATTTACAATGATTGTCCAATGTTGACGATCGATTATATTAGAGAATATAAGACGGCTCGAATGTCTCGGAAAAATGAATTCTTTCGTCATCATTCATTCTGTATCACGAAATGAGACGTTTTATACACTGCAATAATGACAACAAATATAAAAACAAATGTAACAATGGCTAAAGATTTATCTGTAAAATACATTGTAAAACAAGTAATACTTTATTATGCACATAAGGTGCAGAATCTTTTTTTATGTATCACTTTTGCTCATATTTCGTTTATTTGTATTCTTGGAGAAAAAAAAAACAATTTAAGAGTTTCAATTATCAGTTTTTATAAGCAAAGAATCACAAACTTAAGTGAGAAAAAAAGAAAGAACCGTAGAAAGTACTCCGAGGATTAAATGCATCTGCTGTAATTTCCGAAACGTTCTCGCAGTTTTCACAAGGCGAGACGCGTTGTCGAGCTGTTTTCAGGATGAAAAATCAGCAATTACCAGACCTCGGTGCAAACATATATCGAGAAGGATGGTACAAGAAGAAGAAGGGTTGAAAAGAACGACTCCTCGACGGGATGCTGGTACCAAATTAAAACCGTTCGAAAAGAAAAGGCGCAGCCGTGGTCCCTCCGGAGGATGGTATGTGTAGATGCATTTAATTGTTAAGTCACTTTCGTGGATGAGGGACCGAGGGCAAGGAAAACAGATCGGAGAGAGGCAGAGCTTTCATACAGACAGATAGAAGAGATAGACTGAGAAGGCTCCTCATTCGTAGCACCGAGCTCGAGATCGCAGTGGGCATCCATTGGCCAGAACTATGGGGTGGGTTGGCAGCGCTATGGGCTACTATCGGCTCCTTGGGGATGTTTCCACCCCTATTTCTACCAACTACCCCCCTTTACCGTGTACACCGAATACACTGGTATAGTTATACAGACTCGTACGTGCCGGGCTGTTGGGTATTGATCGTCGTTGCCTCGAGAATACCACGTTCTACCCATTTCTCCTTCACCTGCAGTAGCACGTCCTTACACATCCTTGGCTCTCGTCCTTCTCTGGTCTGAGGGTGCATCTCTCCCCTCCGCCATCGCCACCCACCCCCAACCCTCTTTTGCCCCGGTCTATGTCCGATTTCTATCTCGCAGTTAGTGGCGGAGTTCGGCTAGAACTCGATATCGTGATTCGTTATGAGACGCCACTGGTAAATACTTATTATTCGATTGGGACTCTTTGAGAAATTATGAATGTAGGTTATTGGCTGGGATGCAAGGTCGAGGAAGGTTTAATGGACATGTTTACAGGGGGTGTTAACCTATTAATGCTGATCGTTAGAAGAATCCACCTGTTTATAAATAATTTGTTTTAATTGTACCAAGTGTCAGTTGGTTGTCCAATAATCATTTGAAAATCGATGGAAAAATGCGAAGTCGGCGTTAATGAGATTAAAGGAGAGCGGTTAAGAAATTTTGCAGAATATTTAGGGGCGATTTATGTTTTTGTCAACGGGGCTTCTTCGACCCAACCACGTTTTCGTTTCTTTCATGCCTTTCTATTCTTGACTTTAAAGAGTTCTGTGAGTGTATTAAACAAGCGAATTTGATTAAAGTTTCGAAAAGTATAATAACGAAATGATAGTAATAATACTTTGTTACCATAAGTAATTAAGATTTCTACAAAATGGTTTAATAATTATTGTACATATTTTGTGTAATGGTTTAAATCGTAAATTAAAATAAAATATTCCTTCTGTATTTAAGCTAATAAAGCCATTAATACAGAAACTGTGTATGATTAAAATTAACCCTTCATTTCAATATAGAAAATCGCGGGAAGTGCCTCATCGATACTAAGTATTCTACGAGAATTGTGACAACCAATTCGCGGGGAATACCTGTGGGATAGTAAAAAAGATAGAAGGGAGTAGAGAATCAAGAGAAAGCGGGATTCGAAGAGGGTGAATCGTGAGCACGAAAAGCTCCGGTAATCGAAGACTCTTATCTTTATTGCTGAAATTCCACGTATCTTTGGGAGCGAAAGGACCGATGGAAATGAGGACATTCCGTTCCCTGGCCGGATTGGGTTTCGACGATTAAGGATCCTTCTAATCCTTCCAACGTGACGTTGTATTCTGCGGCGACTATTTCTCTTCCTCTTTCGCTTTTGACCGTGATCTTTCTCGCGCTCGTCCCATTCACGGGAAACTTGCTCACATTAACAAATAAATGCAAATATGTGGGCGACACTGACGGGTTACGGAAATACTTTGATAGGTCTTCGTCTATTTGAGGGTAACTATGGTTCAGTTTTTTTTCGTCAAATCTAAATGTTGTCACTTGTACGTGTTATACATAATTTGCTTATTTAATACCTGTACATACGTACTCACTTAATTATATATTTATATATATAATCTTATACTTAAATATATATTTATTTATTAATATTATATGTAATATTTAAAACATGGCAACATATACATATGTTTGGTAAAAAAATCAACCACAGTTCCACTCACAAATGCATCAAATTGTTACAAATTTATAAAAATAAACGTATTTGTGATTAACCGGGTGGATGTTTCTTTTCTGAACTTTCTTAACTGTTTCAGATTACAGACTCCTCTCGCTTATCGTCTAGTTTGTTCTACACGATTATTGTCCACGCGTTATTCCCACCACTGGGGGGGGGGGGCGAACCTGTCAAGCGCATACTTTGTTGCTGAGACACGGGCTTCGGGTAAAAAAAGAATTTACAAAGATCTGAAGCATTTCTCCCTAAGGTCAATGTTTCCCTATTTCTAATCACGTCCCGATTTCTGCTCAGTACGTATATATTTTATTTAATGTAAAAAGTTAAATAATAAATTATTTACGTTAGTTCAGTATTTCCGTACAAAATGCTATAGACAGCGGTTCAATAGATGGCAGCATTTTAATAGAAATAAGTTTAATAAGTTTGTCCGTTGTAAAGAAACGTGATTTGAGCGGTTCCGTTGCGAGCGTGACTTACACGTGGACAATGCGTTTTTACTAACTGAAACTTACGGAATCTTTAATATTATTTGCCAAAGTTTGGTTTTGGCACCTTCATTTTCGCTGAGCATAGAGAGGGACACGCTCGTGAGCAGAAATGCGAGCATTTTCACTTTCTCTGAGCAGAAATAGGGATATTTCATACTTCATATTAAATTAACTTGTATTAAGTTAAAATGTTTTTAAAAATACTTTAATATAAATTTAATTATAAAGGGAGGTTCAAATTTTATATCTAACAAGTTTTTTTGTCGATTGTTGCATAAATAAATGATAAAAATCAATTTCTATGATAGCAGAACTCTTACATGATTAGAAATAGGGACATTGATCTTAGAAGATTATTTTACTGGCGCGGACCCGAGTTCGAGACGATAAACGAGTGGAGCCTGTAGTATGTTTCACTACCTGCTTAGTAGAATCATACTTTTTGAGTGTCTTGTGGTTTAAAACGCTACGTGACAGGTGGGTCAGTAATGACCACTGACATACACATACTACGAATCAATACATAATTAACCATAATTTTATGTTGAAGTTCGATGTGAATAAATTTATTTGTTTTACACTTGAATGACATAATTCTGATTTTTTATTATTTTTTTACAGCGTTATGTTATATTTAAATTCGATGGATATGGAATGTATCAATATTTTCTTAATAGAGAATAGCTCTAATGGAATTTTATTAAACTTATACTGTAAGTCTAAAACTCAATTAATCGCGATAAGTTGCTTAGTCAGAAGATAATCTGATGTTTTATATTCTTTAATTCAATACATATGATCAGAAAATACGGTAGATTAATAAACATGATGTAACTTTATTTTGTTTTTTTGTCAGCAAATCGTTAATATTATAGGTGGTCCCAAATTTTTGAGCGGTAGTGCGTTTTGGCTATTTTATATTAATTACCTTTTACTATCATTATATAAATTTATGTAATTGACACGCAGCATCATATTATTTATATGAACTTCATCATATGTTAAACTGACTTTTGAAAATTAACAGCCAAGGTGAAATTTTATGTACAAATTCACTAATGGATGAGATGAAGATTAAAAATTTATATATATACGGTAAGATTTCAAAGTCAATTGTTTCTATTGCTTAATATGTGTCATTTGAGTTTGTATTTAACACTAAAACTACCAGCATAGAATGTATACTAAATTAAATTGTGTACTAAAATAATATACAGAATATATGTATAAGACAGTCTAGCATAACATACCATAAAATAAAATCTGTAGTAAATTAAAAGCTAATATAAATTCCGTTAAAAGCACCATTATAATTTTAGTAATGGTAAACTATTAAATCTGTAATCCGTCATTTTGACGTGTCTGGTAGGTCTACTGTTAATAATACTATGGCAGAACTGAATCAGCCGCAGTAATACGATAGATATAAGAAGAACTCTACCGTAAGTAGAACAAAAAAAGAAATTCTGCTAACGCGAATGAAATCAGTGGAACGATGGAGAAAGTGAAAGAAAAGACACAAGGCAGATAAAACGGAGTTTCAAGGTTCGAGGAAATCCGATATACTAATGCGCATACATATGCATTTCACGGAGCTGCTCGACCGCCGGATCAGTGGTGAACCTTTTCTACTTACTCTTTTTTCAATGGAAACGATCGATGAGACATACGGCGACGCGCCACACGGGATTTGATTGCTTTCAATTAATTCGATCGTTATACACACATTCTTTTTAAGAATGGATCAGAAACAAGAATCCTCTTTACAATAAATGTATATTTATCCAATATGTATATTTAGGAAAAGATTATCCTTGGATCAAAGACTTGTCTTTTGATTTAAATCTTCGACATTTAAACGGTGATACTGCATTAAAAGATTTTGTTACACCTTTGTTTCGTAAATTATTATCTAATAATATGTTTAATATATTGACTGTTCGAATTTATCTTATTGGAACAGTAATGTGATAAGATGAATGTATTCAAGCTTTTGCTATTAACAATATAAGTATTTATGCGTATTTGGCTTGTACAATTATAGTTTGATGCGACAATCTATTGTTAATTATGTATATTTATAGGACTGTAAATGTTACTATTTAAGAATTTAATGTTTTATTATATAATTTAATGTCACTGGTTAGCGATTGCCATCATGACAATCAACGTGTTAATAAATTATATTTACCGAAGTTCCATGTTCTTAGGAATAATCTCCTTTCAGCGAACATTATTTTGCTTTCTTCCTTCCACTTATACCTTCAATCTATAGTTTACATTCCCTTTATCTATTATTCATTCAAACAGTAAATAAACTGCATTACTTGCAATATCTTTCCATCAATCGTTTTATATGATAAAAATTTTTCATTCGTTGACAAATATTTTCAAAACATCATTCGTTCAGTATAGTTCCGATATTTGCTTATATTAATCTTCATGAAAACAAAGTGAATTAAAGCTATTAGTATTCTGTTCTTTTTTCATTTGTTCTTGAAATAATTAACGCTTCGTCATGGTTTAAGCGTTCCCGGATGATTACCCTATACATATGTATATCACCGTAGTATTTCTTATCCCTAGACGGAAAAGAAGTTTCAATACGTGACGACAGCGCCTTCCCTTTGGCTGGTGGGGGTAAGTTAGAATGGTGGATGGAGAGGGTGGGGCGAATGGTATGGGGTACCACGTTTTCTAGAGAGGGTAAGATGGGACTAGCGGTGATGGCGGCGGTGGTGGTGGTAGTCTAACATTCGCAGGGGAATATGAAAGGGGTTTTGCAAGTAAAGGCGGGGTAACAAGATGGCCGCGGCCACCGACGTAGGGGAAGTAAGACATTTATCCGTAAACAAGGCTGTGCCGGGTTTTGCTTCTGAAACTTCGAAAAAGTAACTAACACTTCATTGAAGAATATGAGTTACCTTTTCCGAATCATGTTCATTTGAATAATTTTACTATTAGTTGAAAACAAAAAAATTAATTTAATGTTCCTTTAAAAATTGTATTATTGCAAGGACTTTCGTTCTGACTACTTTTTTCAAAAATGTACCAGACGAATTAAATATGCAATAATTTGTATGATAAATATGTGAAATATTTAAAGGATTCTATTACAATTTTTACGTGATTGTTTTTGTTAATTTATTATTCGTTATTTAATATTGTAAATTATAAATCAAACTAATATATCTTTTTTTTTATATAAGTTAATATAGACTGTTTATGCGAATAGAAAAATTATTATTGCTTCTATATTTTCATTGCTATGTATATTATCTTAAATAGGTCTCAAACACACGGGACAGCATTACATTAATTATTCGAAAGTTAATTTTGAAACGTCCTATAGACATACTGCAGCGTATAGCAGATGTACATAAGTAACCCCGTAGTCAACCCGACACATGCTTCTAAATTAACTCTGGAGTCTATTCTATTAATTAATCTCATTACTTTAATATCTCTGCAAATAGGGGTTCTGAAATTTACATCTTTTGTCTTGAAATGTGTCACTGTGTCTCATCTGTTTCCAAACAGTTGAATTCGAATATTAATCTAAAATCAATGTATTCAACTTAAAAACAATCTTTTACAATTCGTTTCTGTTGATCAGCTATTAAAATAAGATTTATATGCTAGAAATTGAATTGTGCTTTAAATTTCTATTTGAAAATATCATAATTAATTTGGGAGTGTACTAATGTAACTGCTATTAGCAAATATTGCTGTAATTACGTGTTAAAAATATCCATTCTGTAAACGAAAAGTCAATAACTGCAGAACTATGTATATAGTAAGTTACTTTACATTTTTACGACATAAAGCTCTGCACTCTTACCTGTGCTACAATGTCTAACAAGAGCTGCCAAAGACATTTAAACCAAATATTTGACCAAGGTTTCAGGTATTATTACCAACATATTAACGTCGCAAGCTTACGTAAAATTGCGGTTAAAACCTGGTCATTCGGTAATCCTTTATTACCGAGCGTACATCGGCATTAGCATAAAAACATAATTATGCAGGTGCGTCAGAGTGCACCATCTATAATATTCTGTAATATGGGACTCGATATCTGAAAAGGTGGCTGTTCTATATTTCGTTGCGATTATCAACAGTAAAGGTCTTAATGCTTCACATTTTTCTCACGTTTCATTTGTTTCTTTTTCATTTTGTTGGTACTGAAGTGCAACTGACCCATTTGTTTGGAGAATTCTCTAAAATGTAAGGTGCCTTGTTTGAAGACCTTAGTAGGTGATAACTAGTCTGCAGATATTTCATTTCTATGAATTATTTTACAGAACCCCTAACCGGGCAGAAATTTATGTACTCCATTCAGGGTTCTATGAAGTTTTAAATAAAAGTCTTACTATTCTTTAGTAAACTTTTCATCGAGGTTTATAATAAAAGTATTAAATCCGTAATCTAGGGTATAACCAAATAGTTTCTGTAAATAAGGTTTCCTAAGAAGTCAATATTATTTTACTTTTAAAAATACGAGTAAAAAATGCACATATATAAATTTCATGTGCCACATGAGTCTAAAATGTCAAATTAATAATAGATCTGATAATATAAAAAAGCGTAACTATGCTTTCAAAATTCTAACTCCATTGCCCAACGCTCATTACTTTATGATTAAACATGGTCATAGATTAACAAAACATTGTACTTTCATTTCTGGAAAAACAGTATAATCTTCAGTAGGTAAAGTAATTATTCGGTAAGTAGAAACAGATCGTTATTCGTAAATTATCTTATTGTTAGACAGGATTTAGAATTAGAAGAATATCATTTAGAAGCAGAACTACTTATTTTGGTATTGATCGAATCTGTAAATCTGCTAATACTGTTAGTACTTCCACCGACTTACTCCAACATTCCCAAACTGTTTTCAGAAAGTAACTGTACTCACTAATACGTTCGAAAAATTATGTAACATAAATGTACAGTTACACGCTATCAACTATGTACTTAAATTGCTCTATATATTTTGTTAACCAAAGGGTATAGACCCGTAAATAAATTATTATTATTATTACTTCTAATTCAACCGATTGTTAGTATACTAAAATTTCTAACGTATCGAGTCCTAAATATTTAACTTCCTTCACAGATATCGAACATCCTCTAAATACCTACAATGACGAAAATATTGCAATAAAATAATAATCCTTGACTAATATTCTATTCAATCGAAAAATAATCGTTTACTAATGGAGAACATACAACATATTAATATTAATTACGAAGTGTCTTGAACCGATAAAAATGGAAGAAGACCACCTATTTATTTTGCAACTCAATGGGAACCTGAGAAACAGAGCTTCACCTACATCTGTTATCCCACACGTACTGCTAATTATCTAAACACTCAATTAGTAGATTCGACCGATACTCCACGGGATAACCCTAAATTTCCCCCCTTCCATTTGAAGTCGCGACATCGTTACAACCTCGATTTTTACGCGTCGACTTTACAAGGGTCGAGGCACGACGTCCGATGTCACCCTGACGGTGGTTCGCGTCGACGCGAAGCTTATACGGCTTATTGAGCAATTACGGAGGGGCAACGAAAAGTCTGGCGAGCAGGTAACGAAAAGGAGATAGCCGTGCGGCGTCTTCTTCTTTGTTTTTTTTTTTCTTTCTACTTGTCATCGTGTAAGACCTCCACGGTCGGTTGACGAACGATCGATCCCATAGTAAACCGCCACCCGGTACTCGGGCGGAAAATAGCGTTCGGTGGATGTTGACTACAACCGTTCTACCCCCTTCGACAACTCGAACGAGAATGCCCGGTTGGGATGTATATAGCTTTACAGGAAGTCACTCTGTACCTTCGTTGAATGACCAGTACACACGTAGCCACCAGGCCCACGCTTTGCGTGCTGGTGCTCTCTGTAAGTATACAAGGATCCGGTCGTGTCGTTGTGTGTCTCTTTCGTGTGCACGGCTCTCCACGTGTGTCGTGGCTCTGTATATGTACGCGTATGATACGGACGGTACGTAGATACGGATGGACGGGCAGGCTGGACAGAGATAGTAGTAGCTGCCCGGACAGAGAAATGAGAATAGTGTCGGTCTACGAGCTGAGTGGAGTTGGTGAGCAAATTGCTCAAAGTAATTAATCGCTTTTGCCGGGTTGGCTTGCCACGCTGCCGGCTGAAGCTCATCCAAGGGGTGGCACCAGGTACCCTAGGAAAAGCTATCGAGGGACTCGGGTAAAATGGCTGATTTAATGAGCGGCTGTTGTCTAGGTACACCTGGGCGAAATCTTCAAATGACGATCATCGACCGTCCGAGTTTTAAGGTGACTTGTTGACAGGACAGGTTACTCCACGGCTGGCCGCGGATGAACCTATTGTTACACTTTGTATCCTATTGGTATACATCGGACTGGTTTTGGATTCACCGGGCGAATGTTTCTCGTTTCGGTGAATCATGAAACACATAATGATTTTGTAGTGTGTTATATATTTAATGTGCGGTTTAGCTGCATCGGGAACTGTGTTTGTTGGGTATTTGTTTTAGACGCATCACGCTTTACGAATACACACGGCGGGCAAATATTGAATCGTTATCATGTAAAATTGATAGACCGTTATTACAAACTCTCCTGGAAAAGCGATTACATGCGGCCATGGAAATAAATTATGCGATGGGATTATTAAATCCGTGCTCGCCGCGATATTATAAACACGAGTATCTCTGTAGAGTATCGAATTAAAATATTTCGGGTGGAAATGGTGCTTTTGATTCTTGCATTTTGAAAACGATGATCGTTCGCGTGGTAAGCTCTAAACCGACAGTTATCTTTTTTCACGAGCTTATAAAGGGACTTTTCAAAACTGTGTATTTTCCTTAATATTGAACACAGCTTCGGGTTCCACTTTAAATAACTTCAACCGAAATTTTCATAGTCTTTAGAAGGTATTGAATAAAATTTGATTGGGAACCATTAACGGCGTAAAAGCTCCGGAAAGAGGGTGTTTTGGGGATATGGATATCGCCACTCTTTAGGGAAACATTCCGAAACAGCGAGCGTTCGCGACCTGAAATACCGCCATATCTAGCGCCAAGGGAGCTCCGGAGATTGTTGCTCCTTCTCGCGAGAGGCTTTCGATGGTGTACGCGCACGAGTGTGTGTGTGTATGTCTGTGTGTGTGTATATTGCAGCAGAAACTCAGAGAAATTGCAACCAGCAGCGCTTGCGCTCTGCTAAACGAGAGGACGGGAAAGGCGATGGTGAAAAGCTCGAAAGAGCGGGGAGGTGGTGGGGTGCGAACGGGGGGATAAGACGCAGACAGGCTGCCCAGGGAACGACGAGGTAGGACGAGGAGGCAGACCACCTGGAACAAAGATGCGAATTCGCCGGGGCAACGAGAGAGGGACAAGGAGGTCCGAAGACAAAGTGATCCCGAAGGAAGACGCCGAACGAGACCACGGGAGGGGATACGTTGATGAAAGATGAAGACAGTTCCCGGGACAAAGACAGGATGCAGCCATTGAAAGCGCACGAATGGAATGATAATAGACGGACAAATTTCAACCGGGGAGCAAACTGTAGAAACGCGGGAAGAAAAGTTCTGCGAAAGACAAAGACGAATAGGTGGGCGAAGATGCGGATGCGCGAGATAGAGAGCTTTGACGAGGAAACAAAAGACAGAGAAGTACAGGCTAGAGGGACAAGATACGTAGGTCGGTGATTTAACGAGGATGAAGGTATACCCCGAGTGGAAGTGGTCGTGAGAGAGAAACACAGTTGGACTTGTGTAAACCGGAGAGGATTGGACGCAGACAGACACTGAGGGGTACGTGAACGCGGAACGAGGATGGTCGATGAAAGGAGAACGGAAAATAGGTGCGGGAGAGTAAGCAAGGATTAGAACGAGACGCGAGTATCTGGGGTTTAATGCGAGAGCAAAAGGAGGGGAGAAGGCAGAGAAGGGTGTTTACGGCGGAAAGGACGAAAAGAGGACTGAAAAGCTCCCCCACCACCACAGGGGGAGAAAATCTCGGTCGTTCAGGAGGCAGCCGTCAGGAGTCGACGCCACCGAGCTTTTACGTGGCCTTCGAAGAAGAAGAAGAAGGAGACGAAGAAACGACTTTCCACCTCCAGAAACCGACCGCCTCGGGTCACCACCACCACCGAGCGGAGCCTAGATAAGGGGTGGGTGCCTTCATCCGCGGAACTGGGCGCGACTAACCTCTATTGATCGTAAGAAGACTTGCACACCTACGATCCTCACACTTTCATGTCGCGGCCTGTACCGGGTGGTTCGCGGGTAAATAAATGATCAGTATTGTTGGATGCACAGAGGTGCGGTTTAAATGCCCGGATTCTATGCATCGCATGGACTCGTCTTCAATGACAACTGTTCTCTAAACAGTTTTAAAAGGTTATCTGATGCATCACCTAGCTAAATCTTAGAAATATTACAATACATATTAGGGTGTGCTACAAATGATAGAATAAGAAGTCAGCCTCTTCAGGTTAATACTTTAAGTTCTTATATAGAACCAGCAAGTAATATTTAATTTTCCTATTGGGGAATTTTCATACGCTTTTTTTAACGTTTATAAGAATTGCAACATCTGCAAGAAAGCTCGATACGAAGGGTTCAGACTTGAGTTGGCGCTTCTTATTCAGTCACACCCGTTACATTTCACATCTATCCGGATAGGTTTTGCAGGTCCATGGGTTCGTAAGAAGCGCAGCTTCGCCCGCGACATAAGAACGTCGTTGCTGTCGGTGGTGGTGGCGGCGATGCAAAGGGGTTCGTCGGAGGTCACCGGGGGAGGGGGAGGGGGTGCAAGGAGGGGGCGAGACGGGAAACTAAGTTGTATTGATCCTAGGTTGCAGGGGTGGAAAACCAGGCAGGGTTAGTACGTGTTCTTAATCGCCAAGTGACCACCCTCACTCTCTCCCTCTTTCTCCTGTCCCCTTCGTTCTCCTCTCTTCCTCCGTTTGTGTCTCCTCTTCCTGTTTCTCCACCTTCCAACCCCCCTCGGCTACATCCGACCAGCTAAAGGGGTCTCGCTTCTCACCCTCGAGAACTGGACCCTCCTTCCACCCTCCGAAATCGCCGACGCAATTCTGTCGGGGCATTGTCTCAGGATTAGGTAAGGAACTACGGCATTGTTCCTTGATGTATGATGTACTGTTTATCTCGATAAAAATGCACGCTGTTATCAAGGAACTGTTGGTATCTTCGATGGTGCTGCTTCTTGACGGTTTAATTGTAGGAAATATGAGGACGAGGTTTTCATACGTATGCTGCATTAGACTCTATTAAGTTAACTACATATTTTTTAGATAACACATACAATTGTTTGCTACAGTTTGACATGGATCCTTTTGACCTGATTATGTCCACTGTCGTTTGAAACAATAATTAAATGAACGGTTATGTAATAATGTGGCACATATATTATTGTATAACACCAATGTAATGTTATATATTACAAATTTCTTATGTGTTGCTATTGTGTTTATTTTAGCATTTTTTCCACTTTAGATCGAACGTGTAAAAGATTTGTCTTATACGAGATGTATGATAAATATAATTATTTTATGTATTAAGTTTACTGAAACATGTGAAGTATAATAATTAGAAATAAAAAATGTATAGGTCCGTATTAAAATTCTATGTATAATTGTTTCTACAAAACTGTGTATACTACGATTTTTGCCATAGAGTGATGGGAATGTGCATTTGCTACGTCGATAAATCAGCCAGACAATCTTCAAATGAACAGTAAAAATATAGTCAACGTAAATATTTCTGCATTTCATGAAATAAAATCTTTTAACACTAGAACTACTAGCATTGAATGTGTAAAAAGCACTATTATAACTTCAGTAATCGCAAAATAAAAAATCTGCAATTCATCATTTTGACGGGTTTGGTGGTTCCAATGTTAAAATCACCAAATATGATTAATTGTTCGAGACTTCTCTTTAGCATTAATCCGTTGCCAGCATATCAAGCCATTATAGCCGTATATCGACCTCAGCAACGCACAATACATTTTAAATCAACAAAATTTGGAAAATACAGCAAAGTTCTACATCGAAACAGCCTTACAGAACTGCGTTATGACGTATTACAGAATTGCGTTCTATAAATGAAAGGAATAGAAATTCGTATCGCCCCGAGTCCAGAGATCTCTGTGATTATGTTACCAAGACCATCATTCTCACGGTGTTCCCGATGCTTTGCGCTCGAAAACTCTTCGCGCGTCACGAAGAAACTGGACGTGACCGGAGACAATTTCATTACAGGCCTCGAAACGATATTCAGTTTTCCGTTAAGGGTGAAAACTGGCCGGGTGGTGGATCGAGAGGCTGACAGAACATGTCTGGCAGCATATTATGTCGCTTAAAATTCAAAATGGTGAAAGACATCCAGTGAGGTGTCAGCATTAATTGGATTCTGTTGAAACTCGTATGTTACTGTCCATGCCGACTGGAAACGCATGAAAGGAACGATGCACGGGTTGGGAGGGGGAGGGGGGGGGTGGTCGAAAACATGATTAACGAATATACCGGCCGCTTTGCTTAAATTTCAAATTGGCCAGGTCAGATCGCCAGCCGAAATTGTATACAAGTGCCGTCCGTTCGGTCGTCATACGAAGTTAATTATAGAATGAAAATTTGAATTATGGAAGGTAATTAAGCGTCGCTTTTATTCCACGTCGAACACGGAGAGGCCGTGTCGTTATAAACATTCATATTAATGGACGTTGAAAATGAAGTGGTCGTATTTACTGGATAATTAGAGGGATAAAGGACACACCTAAAACGAACCGCAGGAATAATTGATCGAACAGAAAGGATTCGCGATACGAACCGATGGATCGAATGTTTTTGGTGGTTCAGCATGGAATTTTAAGAAATTTTTGACCAGTTTCCGAAGAGGACTCTGTCCCACGACCTTCAACCCCTCGGAAATTCTTCACCCTCCCGGCGAGAGAAGTTACCCTCTTCGAAATCCGGATTCTGCGGTCCAGGGATTCCGGTAGCGGAAGGTGTCCCGTGGGATTTTCGGATGCAAGAGTGCAGGACCTTCGATTTCTAGTTTTTGCGCTCGGTTCCTGGGGGATTCCTGTCCCGCGGAGGCTGCGGGACGAGTTCGCGGTGGGAGATATTTCTTGTGCTCGCTAGGAGATACGAAGAAATGTTATCGATATACATACAGCCTTGGCCAAAAATATTAGGTACCCCATGAAATATGAATTTTTAAAAAATATTTTTTTTTGTATTAGGAGGAAATCAAACGTTCGAAATGTGAAAGAAATTATTTTTTATTGATTTTGTCAATATTTTGTTGGGCCACCATATGCTCCAATGATTGACAATCACAGCAATTGCTTTCTGATTTCTATCCTGCCTTCCTAAAAAAGGAATTAACTTGCTTTGATGGACACTTAGTTCATTTTTTGTTGACTTACTTCAAAGAAAACTTTCTAATTTTCAACATATTAATAGCAAAAGTATTGAGTATTGACAGCAGACTGTAACTTTTAAGCGAAACACAAAATGTAGACTATGAGTCGCTCATATTAAATTGCAGCATATTAATATACTTACACTTACGGTATATAATCATAAAAAACACTTTGTTTGAAAACTTACTGCAACTGTGGATAAAATAAAGTAACAGAAATTTTTATGATATACCTAGTCGACATTTCGGAAAATTATTTTTATAAAAGAGGGGGTGTGCCAATCCTTTTTTTTACTGTATGAATACCTTACTAAATTCAGTAGAATGTGTGTATGTGTCTATATATTTTCATGTTTTATCAAATTTGTTTCAGTCGGTAATAATTAAGATTATATGAGTTCTATTAATATTAAGATAAAGAAAATGTGTTTTCACTATGACATTTTCCGCTTCGAAGTTTCGTTAAGTAATTAACTAAGTAATCTAAAATTTCCTTTGCGTTCAGAGAAAGTTCTTTTGCAAGAACGACATTGCACTGTATTCATGTGTTAAATTTAATTATTTGTAATGACCATAAGTCTTCAGTTTGCGCGTTGAAATGATTCTCCTTATTAAATTGAGGAAGACTAGACTTCTGAAGTCACTGGGTAGGAAGAAGTGCATTAGCCGAGAATTAATTACTCCTTTCCTCTGAATGTGCGGTGGAAACTGTTCGGAATACACATTTCATTAATTAAGCTTTTATTCAGCACCTCTGTGTGATTATTGTTTCTGATTCCTCTGTTTCATCGCGTAAATGAATACCGAATGTCATGATTGTCCTTGCAATTATTATTAAGGTCAATACAAGGTTGGACAATCTAATATTTTAGGAAATATAAATGTATACATATTGTGTTTATAAATATATTGTTATTTTTGTATGGTTTATATAATAACATTTTATTCTGAAATTATATTATGTGTATGTTAAATTATATGACATCACATTGAACGCATTATTTAAGTGATATGATATAAGAAGGTAAGATTATTATACGAAGCACACAATATTGTTTACAATCATGACATCTGCTTTGTAAAATTAGCGTGTATTAAAGTATTAAGTTTTTAAATTCGTAATTTTATTTTTGTTAAATGAATTAATTTTTTAGTATTTTTGCACGATAATAGCAAATATATTTATTGAAAGTAAAATAAATTTCAAAATTTTGTTCAGAAAAATAATATTGCACGATAATAGCAAATATATTTTACTACACTTGCATGAAGACACATCCTGTTATATACTGTCTCACTATAAAATATAATATAATTTGTCTGACCTATCATTTTGCAGTCAAGACACTTTTCAGAAATAAAGTCTTCCAGTATCAGCAACTATACACAATGAAAAGGTTACTGGATACATTTTTGAAAATGTGCTGACTGATTTCTATAATATGTACTCTATTGCCCACAAATATTAGGTCACTCATCGAATATAAAGTTAGTTAGATATTACGATATTGTAGTATGTCTGAAATAAACATTTCATATAGGATCTTAAATCTGGATGAACATCATTTATTTAAATATTTATATTTAATCATTAAAAGTAATAAATAACGTATTAAAAGTGAAAATATATCATTTTTGTGGAACATCACATTTTCTCCATAGAGACGTAATACTCATGAACGAAGTTAACGTAATACTCATGAATGTAAAAGAGTAATCATTTTACAAGTAATAACTGAGCCTTATCACAAATTGTATATTTACCACAACAAAGAAACTTCTTTAACTCCAAAACTAGGAAAGATATAGTTACTTCACCCTCGTATGACCACCAGGTCTACGTATATATGTATTATACAAAAATATATATTATATTCATTAAAACAATTTGTAAAAAATAATATGAATTTTGCATTATTGTAAAACTTGATTTTTTTTCATTCGTCAGACACATCCTCATAACTCAAATCATCGAGATATGTTGAACGAAGTATGCAGGGTGTTCCGCTTAAAACAGGCCACCTAAATATCTTCTTTTTCTGTGGTCATACGGGAAATATTTTTTACGCAATTTAAATGGTTTTGCGAGACGAATCAGATGGTAGAAAAAATTATATAAGACAATTTAAAACTTTTAATAATAATGTTGGCTATAACGTACGAGAGGAAAAATTATATACATGTACGTAAAAAACATGGGTGCCCTTGAAACAAACCATTAAAAAATGATACGCGTCAACAATTTCTACCGCCATCCGATTCGTCTCTTGAAACTATTTACATTGCGTAAAAGACGTATTTCTCGTATGATCACAGATAGAGAAGATATTTAGATCGCCTGTTCTAAGCGTAACACACTGTATATATACAGACTTATTAGGTGATTTGAAGCAAGTTTTTCCTTAGCAAAAATGTTATCCAAGGTTTTATTAACGAGATATTAACAAAACACCCTAATCAATCAAAGCGCGAGTCTGCCTGTCGAGTTCCCGCGGTAATGTTGGCTACCAATCACAGCGCATATACCCCAAAAAACACAGATTCACATTATGCTTTTTACAGTCTATTCGCGGGGACTACCGATAGCGACGGTTCAGTCCAAATTGAGTTAAAAAAGAAGTCGGTCCACATCGCGGTATTTAATTTTCGCGCCAGTGGATCAGCGTATACAGAACAGCGTCCTGGAATCCATTCCTAGCGGTCGCGGGTTTGGCGTGGACCATTGCAAAGGTATTCGGGCGTTACGCGGTCCACAGTTACAACCCCGCGTTGATTGTGTAATTTCTCGCGTTGCTCCGGTAATATTTCCGTGTTGGTTCATTGGGAGGCGCGGCTCGGCCGCAAACAAACCCCGAAACAACAATTGATTCCGGCAAACACGTCGCGTCGCAGACGCGTGCAAAACAGCGAACAAGGGATTTTCTTGCTCGCCATCGGACAGGGGGCAGGACCGGCCCGGCGGCCCGACGAAATTTACGGGATTGTATCCGCGCCAGGGGCTTTTTGTCGGGGCTCGCGACACGACTTTGCTTCGTCGTTAATTACACGCTGATAAGTTCCCGGACCACTTTTTTGCGACTCCTTCGCGAATACTTGTTGACCCCGTGCCGACTAAGAAGGGAAGTTAAATTAGTTTTGAATGTTAAGAACTGAAATATGTAAGTGGTATTTGCCTGAAAATTCATATGACGTTCAATATAACATCAAGTGTCAGTAATAAAACGATCATTTTATGTGCAATAGCCTAATAGATAAAGGCAGTAAAAGAGTAAAAAGAGAAAACATTTGAATGAATCTACGTGGAAAGAAATCTCCAGAGTGAGCAAAAAGGAACGAGTGTTACAAGGGACATTAATTCTCAAAAAATTATGCTTGTAAATTATAGGACTTGATCAGTTAAGAACTGAAATACAGTAAATCCTCGATGAGTGTTCGGAGGCTTCTCGACACTGATAAGGCGAGATCCTCAGGTGTATCGCTGACTTTTTAATGAGGTTTACCACAATGATAGAGCTTGGAATTCTGAAGCCTATTTATAACGTATTTGTTTCAGCCATAATGTATATGGCCATTAGTTTATAAAATATCTAATGTTCAGTGCCGAGGAGCTCTCGAACACTAATCAAGGATTTACTGTAAGTGGTACTTGCCCGAAAATTCATACGATGTTCAATATAACATCAAGTGTCAGTAATAAAACGATCATTTTATGTGCTATAACCTAATAGATACATGGAAAGAAATCTCAAGAGCGGGCAAAAAGAAACGAGTGTTGCAAGGGACGTTAGTTTTCAAAAAGTAATGCTTGTAAGCTATAGAACTCGACCACCTTTGAAATAAGTGATACTCGCCTGAAAAATTCAGTATCCGTCAAAAAAATGGTGTCAATGTTCATCACAAATAGTTCTGGAAAGGGATATAAATAACTTTCTTTTTATGATGTTTTTGACCTCTTACGTCTTTTGTGTAAAATGATTGGGAAAGGAAGAAAAAACACCAACATGGTGTTCATGTCCATTTTCAGAGCTCCTTATGACGGACTTTGACGCCATTTTTCTGGCGGCTACTGAATTTTTCGGGCGAGTGATACTTATTTCCATTTTTGGGCGGTCGAGTCCTAAAACTTTTTCCCATCATCTCTTCAAAACTAATTTAACATCTGAGTAAGTTCCCTTGTTAGACTCGTTTCCTCTTGCCCGCTCTTCAGATTCTTTTTCGTGTTGATTCATTCAAATGTTTTACACTTTGTCTTCTGTTCGAATGGAACATGAGAAGGGCCTTTATCTGTAAGGTTATTCCACATAAAATGATTGTTTTATTACCGACACTTCAAATTATACTTAACAATGTAATAATGGTAACGTACAAATATGTTTATATAATTATTCTTACAATATTACAAATTGTCCATTCCACTAATCGCTTTAATTGTCTTCATAAATGAAATGAATAAAACGATATCAAAATTTTTTGCAATTTCCGTTCCCGAACTCTTAACAAAATGGAAATGTAATTACATTTAAAAGAAACCAGCCAGAGATCCTATGCAAACCAATTGACCACTCACAGCAATTACACAGTGCTTCTACGAAAATAGTTGCGTTTCCAGAAGTACCGTGTAATTTATCTCTCATTTTTCTCTCACTCCAGCTAGAGTGTAATCCAATTCGCATTCCTTTCACGTAATCTGGAGCGAGTAAAATGTAATCAAACGGTCGTTTCGTAGGTAACAGCTTCAAAGAAACTTCGCTTCATTCGAGGACTGCAGGGCATTAAGGAAAAGTGAAAATGTACTTAAAATGCACACACGCTATTGACCTACGTGTTTGTCAATTAAGAGAAGTTAACGTAAAGGAAGCTGTTCGTGACATTGAAAGTGTGCAACACAGTCGCATTTAAAAGAAATTGTATTTTCTAAATTGGTGGTTGTTAAATAGTAGTGACAACTAACTTCGAATACACAATTATTTATAAACAAATGTGATTTCTTCGTTATTTAATTTATTTAACTTTAGTTAAGAATTAATATTCAGATACTATCTAGAAACCTTTTGTTTGGTTCCACATAGAAAATTAAGTTCAATTTTTGTATACTTAGGTACTACATTGTAGATTAGACGTTAATATCTATTTTCTATCAATAAAAGTACAAGTTGATGTATATTATCTTAAAAAACAATAAATTATTTCTTATATTTAATGATTCTGCAGCAGATTTAATTTCCAAAATTTTCGATCTACATTGTTTTTTAATTAGGTAGGTCGAATTGATACAAAGTATTACCTAAACATTACCTCGATTCATACAAACATGATGTAGTTACACGAGAAAGTGTCGTATCGGGAAGGCAGGAGTACGGTAATTTGAGGGCAATTTGCCTTTTATGTAGCCATAACAGTAAAAGCATCATATTCACGGGTTAAATTGCAAATTGTCCGATTGGACGTTTACACGGTTCTTCATATTGACTTTAACAAGATGTCAAGCAATTGTTGGATGCATTAAAAAACAGCCCTTGTCATATAACACTCATGGCAAATCGTGACCTTAAACTGCATGTTATAGTCCATCTGAATAAGCCCTAAGGGAAGCTTCAATATCTATACTGCTAAAATAATGTGGAACGCGTATACTTCTACCGATAATGATGACAGAACAAAAATGTTAATGAAAAGTGTGATATTTTACATATCTATTTACCAACACTTTCAATACCATGAGTTAGAATATAAAAGGATGTGGAGCTTTGCTAACTTTTACATAATATTTATTTGAATTATTCACTTCTTCTACAAGATTGTTTCAAGTTTACTTCACAGGTGATAAGTATATATGGATCATCATCATATGGATATATATCATATGGATCTGGCATTTTTCAATATGAGATTTAAGGAAAAAAAATGTGCAGCTTGAATTACGGAACAGCTCCCGCTATCACGTTATCTCGTAAGTGATGCAGTTTTTCGGAGGCTTGTATGTACTTGAACAAATGCGACTGGATAAACACCCACCTGTTTAATGTCATCAGTTTACGAGGATTCATGGATCACTTCAGTTATTACAACCATTTAAAATAGATGTAACCAAAACAGATATTTGGTATTGCTATATTACATGAGTTTAAATCGGTACCATGAGTTATATTAGTTAATCGGTACCAAAGATGGTTCAAAAGTATCAAACAGGGAACCGCAGCCTCGAAGATGGAGGTCAGGTTAGAAGGTCTGAGGAAAACGAAGCTGAGTCGCTGCAGTTATTACTCTTGAGGTTTTCATTCGTGTACTCATGAACAAATGACTAAAAACAAAAAAAAATGCTTTTCAAGGAAATACAGACAAATGTTGGAGGTATTAAAACACCTGAATATTCTAAATAAAGGCACAAGGTACCAATAAAACCCAATTTAAAAATCTTTCCTCCCAATTTCTTTACCGTTCAGCTAACCAATTGAAATCTCTGAATGATGATTCTTGAACTGGAACATGATCAGGGTACACTGTAACAGTGAACCACCACGTGACAGACACCAATATCAAATTGTCGTTTGACCTCTGGTGAAGTTCATGAAAGCCTCAACAGTGATCACTAGACTGCGGATTTTTATGCAAAATAATATTATATAAAGTAATTCATAAACACTAGAACAAAAATAGGAATTTCATTCCTTTCCTAAGTATCTTATTCGATTAACAATAAAATAAAAACCTCGTTGCATCTGATGAAAGTTTTGTAGTCTACTGTGTTTTACCGAATCCTATAGGTTATAAATGCACAAAATCCTCAGTCTAGTGGTGATAGTTGACGCCAGGCCGTGGAAATTTCAAGTCTGTTTTATGGGTCACCGTTGAACAAATTCTGATATATAGTAATTACCAAAGAATTAAGTCGAAAGTTACAAATTTATCGTTGATCGATCCTCAACCAGCAATCTCTATTCTCGTACAATATCGTCCCCCTAATGCCAAAACTATAAATATGCAAATGTTCACTTTTCGAGTGAAAAAGTTGGCTGAATCTCTTTATTTATCCTAACCTTATGTCAAAATGATGAATTTGTAGCATAATAACGGTGACTAAACTTCAAGCTTGATTCACGAATATGTGTTAGGTTACGTTGCATTTTATATCTGGACCTCAGAGACAGGGTGTATTAAGTCACACTTTTCGAACTTCCAGAGCAAATCAAAGGTGCAAAAACCTTGTAAGAATTCAGCAAGAAACAAACGTTACCTTGGAATTATTGAATATACTTAAGACAAGTCTCGATATGTAGAAATGGTGATTATGACATTATGTTAACTATGTGATGGACTTTACACTGCTTGATTCGGAACACGATATGGACTTAATATCATTTTCACACTATTATATTAAAACCTAAACGATTTAGAACGAAATCATTTTTACTATCGGAAAGAATGAAAAATGTATACTGTCACTTTTTGAAAAAAGTGGCCTCAATAGATTCTGGTTCTGGGATTCAGATATGCAATTGTGAATTTCCATTATTCATCGCATGGCACCTCCATGGTATTGGCACAAGACGGACGATATAGGCCCTAAAAATGGCCGTGTTACATACAGGAAAACCTAATAAGCCCTGTTTCTTTCCACAAACTCCGCAGACTCCCTCGAATCATGGAAAACAAGGGGTGTCGTTCCCCCTGAAAATCCGGTCTCCCATCCGAATGTCGGTCCAATCTTAATCGGCCGACGGAAATATGCTGCGAGATGCATAATGCTCCGTAGGAAATGACGTCATCACTCAGTGGAACGTTAGAGGGAGATAGGAAGACAGCGGTGGAGGTGGAAACGGCACGAGAAACTGAAGGGGTTCGGTACGATGGAGAAAGAGCCGGCGGAGGGGGTGGGAATGAAATAGACAGAGATAAATAGAAGTGTCGATAGGTGTGTGCGCGTGTGGCGGGAGGGGGGTTGCGCGCCGGAGACGGGATCGAGAGAGAAAATGCGTGGGGTGTGTGCCAGAGAAGGACGGAGAAGTACGGCGAGACAGAGAGAGGGAGAGAGAGGGAGGTTTTCGCGAAATCCCGGCAGGTAGCCTCGGTTGAGTTATGCTCGTATTTCCCGTCAACACATCCGATGATGTCTACGGTAATGTAACCGAAATGTATGAACGTTTCGTACTGCCACATTTGCACGTGTAAATGCCTACCGTTGCGTTGGCGGTTGCAGCCCCCCGCGAAACTCCTGCGTGGTAACTCCAATGGACGATCAGAAGTCCGTGTCACGAATCGTACGATTTACATGCCGATAAGCGTGTTGATTACCTTCGATCGGGTATTTTCGACGGGGGAGCACCGCGTTGAGCCTGTTCGTGTGTATATTTTTCCCGTTTTGTGAGAGCTTTTGGGACAGAACTGGGGCGGGGATTGTTCTACGAGAAATAATAAGTCCTAAGAATAATCCTATTTTGTGTCAAGAAATAGGAGTCTACATACATATAATAATATAAGGTATGAAAGATATACAACGTCTAACCAAGCGATATTTACTCTTATCTTCACATTGAGACCTGAGGTGTATGGGTCTTTAGTGACCCAGCGTCTGCTGGTTGCTGGCTAACATAAATGACTGTTTAGAAGCATTAAACGATTTTTTAAAGTGAATTCATTCATTATACTAAAATTTAATAGAACAAGATCATAGAGAATTTGTAATAATTTAGAACAAATGCTATACTATGTATAATGTTATGTAATTGTTACTCCTTTAATTTATACAATATAGTACATTCCATAAATTATACATATCGCCTGTATTCTTTTAAATAACAAAAAGAAAACGTTCGTGTATATAATTTATTTCCATTTCACTAAGCGAAAATATATATGCCACAAGTATCATAATAGTATACTAATAGTAATAATATATCTTGATATTAATCCACGACATTAATTTCATGTAATTCGATTAGCTTTCCTCTGGTATGTTCGAAAAAAATCATTCCTAGATTAAACTCTGCCTATCGATCTAGTTCCTTTGTTTCCCAATGAATTCGCCTACGATCGATAATTGATCCACATTCCATCCGCCTTACTTTTCCCCCTGTCGAAGCTTCCTCCGAATTCCGGCCACGGCACAGAGGGATGAAAACAAACGAGTCCAGTTTGATTCTCTTTCGACCCCCACTTCGTTCCTCCTGAAACACCCGCATGCGCCGTAAAAAAGCACGGCTGCCACGGGTTCGTTTTACTCTTCGGGCATCGTCTACCGGTTAGCCGATAAAAAAGCTCCGTCGCGAGACTCCCGTTCGACGTTGTGGTGGACGTGCTTGCTCCTCGTTTCGGTGCTGAATACCGTCGTAATCGCGTTTTCTTGGTGCCGGATAACGATTTCTACGCGTGCACGGAGGCAAGAAGACAGACATGACGGATTTCGAAGGAGCGTCGTTGGGGAAAAAGAAGAGAGGATTACGTGGGGGACGCAAAGAGGGCGAGGAGACACGCGACGGATGAAGACGGAAATTTTAGGGATACTACTTAATTATCCATCACCACCACCACCTCCACCATCTGTTCTGGTGAATGTTCTAGTCGGCGTCCATGGCGTCCACCGTCGGCTATAAGGGTTGCTTCTCCGTGGAAACCCGGGGGTGAGAATAGGAACAGACCACGCCTCTTGTCTAAGGTTACCCCCACCTAGATCCTCGAGCAGTCTCCCTCTGCCACCGTGCGGGAAACCTAAGATTTTTCCACTTCACCCCCTTCCAAACCTCCTTGCCCGCCAGTACCCTCTTGGCTGTGTTACCCCCTCCCTCGCGCCGCTTCTTCACCCTTTACGCTCGCCCCCTCTCCTCTAGGAGAGTATCAACCCCCCTTCTATTGATCCGGGTCTAAGGTTGTTTCTTGCACTCTAGGAGCAGGTTACTCAAATCCCGCTGGACCTGAAGAAAATCCGTCTTGCAGCGTTTTTTTTCATTCTTTTTCTTTCTTCCATCCGTGCGTAACCTTGAAAGTTCCCCTTTTTACCGGTCGACGTAATTTACGGTCCACTTTAACGGGATTTCTCCTTGCAGCCGCTACGAGCCGCGTTAATGTGTCCTACTTATCTTTTCACCTCGGGATTACGATTTTTCTACGAAACCGTCTGTATTCTTTTCTCCTTTAAAACTGTGATTGATTTGTTCTTACTTGAATTGTGTCCTTTGAAAAGACTATTCTGATGTTTCGTCACCATTGCGACTATCTTTATCAGGGGTCAAATGACACACCCATATTGGTGTTTCGTGTAACCGGTTCACTATTATAGCGTAATTCGCTTGCGTTCCTAATGACTGGTTACTAATTAAAGGTTTTCAATGGGTTAACTGAACGATGACGTTAGGCCGTAACCCTAAAACTTCTGATTGCTTTTTCTGTCTTATTTCTTTTCTATTGAATGCAATTTTTGTATCGACAACTTCGATTATTAATTATCTGGTATTTACTTGCCAATGTTTTAAATTTCTTGAAGTTCACAAATATCCGTATCGTGATACGTGAACGTTTCCCCTTTTTCAGAGGGAAGCAAAAACGTTCAGAACAGGTTTGTACATCTCAACTTATAACCGAACTTTCGACGTTAAACCGCAGCCCGGTATATAGGTCGTTTCTGATGTCGTAGCTGAAACAGTTTTATAGAATCTCTATTGGTTGGACTGTGCGTGTACAGAATGTAACACCCAGTCTATGTCCCATGGTGAATGAACGCGGTGGTTAAGAGAACGCGGGGGAGGGAAAACGGTGCTTTAGCCGGCGGCTGTTAAACATGGTGGGTCTTATCGGTAAAACTGTTCTCTACAGGACTACCACGTTCAGCCATTGGCTATGGGAGTAGCCTTATACTCCTTGTCTGCCCAGGTATACATGTCGGTACATTATACAATATTAATGCTTGTTCGCTGAAATCGCTCATGCAAGAGACTGGTTGTTAGACGGTAGCGGTGCAAGCAAGTTCGTTTTTCGTCAGCTGGGATAATGTCTGCTCCTGATCGGTCCATTCAATTTTACTCTCTTCTATAGTCGTACCTTTGTTTATAATTCGAAACAGTCACACTTTTAGTTTGTGGCTAAATTCCATTTCAATAACAGAAACAGGAAACGAACTACATATCATTTCAACTTTACAGTACCTATCGTTGAACAGCTATTCCATTTTCGTTCGATACGTTCGACTTCGAGAGCAACCCTATTGAGAACATGGCCTGGAGAAAGAAAGTTCAACAAGTATCCAACGAATTGTTCCAGTTTGGTCGATCGTTCCAATTCCAGAACCCGTGTTCTCGATACATTTACAGCCGCTACACCAGCCATTTCTACCAGTACTTTTCTAACCTCATGCGTGTTGCAATTCAGTGCTGCAACATCGAAGAACCATCGAACTGTTCTTCCCGACGCGAAACTGTTTACTATTTTAGCCCCACGGCCGCCACGAGACAGAATTCTCTGAAACATTAACAGTCTATCGAGGAATCCTTAGAGCCCAACATCTCTAGGGCAGGAACATCATTTAATTTGCATCGATATTTGTTGCTTCCCAGTTCTGCCCCGATAGATAGGCTTCACTATACGACTGGATACATAGGCGGGATCACTTATAAGCTCGAAGTACATATGTATTTGCGGTAGCCTTTCTCGGCATTAGGCAGACGGGGCTAGGGCCTTAGAGGTCTCCTGGCAACCAAGCCTATCAAACTATCTTACGGTCTAACCCTTACCAGTCATCCCTCCTGAAACCTTCCACAACCCCCGGAATCTCACTTAGAGCCTTTAACGACTGACCCCGCGGGAGACACTGTGAAATTGAGAAAATTATCCTGGCCCCAATGTTACACGGAGACGATGACTCGTTTCTCACGTACCCCTACAATCGCTATAACGCCACCCTCGAATCTAGCCTGTGGGCTTGTATTCGCACAAGAAGACCTGAAGGGACGGCGAAACTAAATGGCCGCCAGGACGACTGCCATCTTAGTTGCGAATTAAGAAAAGGGTGGTAGCAACCCTCGTGGATAGACCACCCCCCCCCCCTTCCATTACAGATGGAGACGCTACGTTTCATTATGTTTACCCTAGAGGCTTCGAATGCGCCATGATGCAAGCTATAATAGTTTTGCTCCATTCTTTATATTAGATTTTTTTAACAATACTGATTTTAGAGTTTACCCTTAAATATTTGTGTAAATTTGTTATTTCTTGATTGAATTCCTCTATTTCCAGGTTATTTAAATGTTCAACAACTTTTCGAATTTTCTCAATTATTGAATAGGTTTTTTTACTGATTTCAACGAAATAATGTGATATACAAGCATAATTTTATAATTTGCGTGTTGTTGTTCCATTTTATTGTTTCCTGTTTACAGATAATACCGTTTGTATGTGTGACATTTTTCTCTAATTTCGTATATATACTTTATAAGCTAGAAGTACTCACAGATGGACACTGTAAATTCTTTTTCTTCGTATTGAATTATAATTGTCCGTAATTCTCCCTCGGTTTAAATATTTCCTATACGAAATGTATTCAGTAATACTTATGATTACGTTGTACGCTATTATTTATGATCACCTTTTGCAACAAAAGTGCTTTTAAAACTGGAAACGTCGGATATAACGTTTTGCAGTTATATTTTTTAATTTCACGAGAAGTACAACATACGGTCATAGTGTTAAGGTGTTCTTGGCGTCATTCTGTTGAGGTAAATATCTATTTCTATTAATTGTTTATTGTAATAATTATTATACAATATTATAATTTAGATATAGATGTGTTCGTATTTCTTCGTAAAAAGTATTCAAATGTCTGATTCTGTCTTAAAATTTACCAATGCTGGAACTGAACTTACTAAAAGTAATATTTATTGGAAAGGGGACCGTCATCATTTTAGAAGAACAGAAAATTGTAAATAGTTACAAGGTTAATTGTATTAATTTATAGATTGGCTTCTTTATACTATACAGGGGGTGGTCGAAATAGTACTACAAGTTGGAGAAATATAAATTGTTTCACAAAATAAGTCAAAAATGGAAAATACAATTTTTTTCACACGATGCTTTGTTCCTGAAAAAAATGATTTTTAAAACTTTTTAGATACGCGTGCAATTGAATAGGACTTAATGTACTCAGCTTCACTATTATTTGTGTCGCACACTGTATATTTTTATATTACCGTCATTACGTCTCAAATTAAATCAATAATGATAAAGTCACTAATGGAAGTGGACACAAACTAGTACCTGATAGACTGCATTCAACATCACCCTTTCCAGGGATTAACATACAACATTATTTCTGAAGAATAGATGTTGATTTTCTCGATTGCATCAGTTTGAACCAAATTCCAAAATATCAATTATCCACAGTTTATCCATCCGATTGCCCCAAAAACAGTTATCTATTCTTTTTCAGCGCAAAGTTAATTCTATCTACATTGATCACGATGTTTATACCGAGAATTGATGGCAGTTGTTGATGTCATTAGTGCACCCGATCGGCAGAGATGCACTTCTAAGGACTAGATGCCGATTTTCACGGTTACATCAGTTAGAACTAAATTCCCAAATCTCAATTGCACAGAGTTTCTCAATCAGATTGCCCCAAAGTATTTCCTTATTCTTTGTCAGAGCATAGTTGCTCTTATCCCAATCGATTACAACATTTGTATCGGGTATTTGGATTTCTAAAGAATAGAAACCGATTTTCATACCACCAGCTAGAACCAAATTCCCAAATCTCAATTGCACACAGTTTCTCTATCAGGTTGCCCCAGAAACAATTACCTGTTCCTTCTCAGGGTGAAGTTGCTACCATCCCAATCGATCACGATGTTTGTGTCGAAAGATAATCGAGGATGCTATCAGTGCGCACTTGATTGGCAGAGATGCACTAAATTGTACGTGTGCAGTGTCAGTGGATACAAGTGTGCGGATCGTGGAGGGACACCGAGGGCCAAAGGGGTCGGTCTGTCGTCATTCTAGTTCGGTTACAGCGGCCGCGGAGCTTGACAGAAGTTGTAAACTTTATGGTAAACCGTGTCGGCGGCGCCGGCCACGGCCGGTAAATGGGGAAGGTGCCGGTGCAGCCGTGTGCTTAATCCAATCGGGAGTTTGTTCTTTCGACGATCGACGTAATCACCGGCCGCACGTAGTTTCCCAACCTGGCTTGACCGACCTAACACTTCGTCTAAGGTTGGACCTCTCTCCGCGCGTATGTATCTAATTTGTCGGTGTTTGTCGACGCTCGCACTTCCCGCGTCCCCGTGTTCCCTTAATTGCTCCCGATCGACGACTTTTCCGGACTGACGTCACGGAAGGATGTACGGATCCCATTGACTACCAAGGATGGCCATGAGCACGCGTAAAAGTCTTCTGCTCTTTCTAGGAACCTTGTGGCGCGAGAAGGAGGTTACCCTCAAGGACACAGACCCTGAATACTTTATTTATCTTTTGTTTATCTTTTAATTTAATTACCCTCAATTATAGCTATACCTCTTTTGAGGTTACCCTCAAGGACACAGACCCTGAATACTTTATTTATCTTTTGTTTATCTTTTAATTTAATAATTTTATAATTTAATGGCAGATAACTAGGACGAAAGATAGCATTGTTCAAGCAAAAAATTTAGACACGGAATACTTCTCTGTACCGATGGCGCACGGAATACGTTGCCTGTGTCTGTTAGGATTGATACAAACAAGCTGGGACGACCATTCGAAGGCTATAATTAGAAACTTGTATAGGATGAGTTAATTGAATAGTTGCATATTCTGACTTTGTAAGTGTTTCTCTTGATGAAATTTTAGCAGGCACATATTAAGGTGTACAAAGTTACAGTTAAATTTTGGGATAAAGGCAGTTTGAGTGGACATTTAGCATCTTGAGTACTATTCCAGCAATCATTAGAAAACGCTGCTAACAGTTTAGTCTGTTAAGCGTATAGTACAGATTTAGAAACAATAGTGTGAGTCGTGAAGAAAATAGTTGTATAAATATAGGAATCAGTATCAATTCAGCTGGTAATAATATAATTAAACTGATAAGTGTTGCAACAAATAAAACAATACCTGTGTTCTGTGTCATATTTTATATTAATTGAACTTTAGGTTTTAAGGTATACTTGAGTCTAAATTATTAACTGTTCAGTAAATATTCTTCTTTAAAATGTGGATTAGCATATAACTATTTTTGAAAGGATATGTATACGTTGTTTTCTATTATAAAATAACTAAACAAATATTATAAATTCAGGAATAAAATTTAATCAGTTTTTCATTTAGAGTGTCCAAAAGTACAATGCTGCATAAAATTCTGAATGTCCCTGTGAATTACGAAACTTTTTATGATTGTGTTTGTATCTACATGTCATATTATTATAGATCTGTTAGATTTGTTATTTTATAGGCAACATCTTAAATGATATAAAATAATGACTTCTGTTCAAAATGAGACGGTGCTTTTTCCTACAAATTAATTTTAATGGTCGATCGCTTTAAAAATTTTAATCTGAGAAATTACATTAAAATCATAGTCATATCTATACCAAATGAAAATTATTATTTGTTATCCGTTTGGTGTAAGGTTAGTTCGGAAAGATGTTGTAAGTTAAATTTATGAATGGTTAATTATTTCGACAAGATATTTCCTTCATACTTATTTTTCTCATTGCTGATTACTAGACTGTAGATTTATGACATATATGATTTTCTAAATTTTAGTATAGTAAAATATATAATAAAATTGAATGTGTTATTCACTCTATTTTGAATACAATAGAACCTCTAGTAGATTAAATAAAAAAAATCACATAAAAAACCATAAAAAAAATCACAGTCTACCAATTTTTTTCGAGTCAAAATGCAACGTAATCTAGTAAAATTCGAATAGAAGTCAATTGGACATAGAGTACATAAAGTAAAATAAGTAAACCTGTCTACTGAAATCTCTATACGATGAAGGTGCTATCTTAAAGAAAGGTAGCAGTACAGAATTCAAATTGATGAAGTTAACAAATTACTATTCGAAAAATTACAATTTCACAGGTCTCTCTCGGTAACTCCATAGAGAATCCATTTAGCTATGGCGACGGACTGCTTCTATGCGAGGGTGTTTCGCTTGGGACGCGATTAATTATGGGGTTCCTTTTGGGGCTGCGAAGCTCGAGGCTTTGAGCTCAGTTGGGGGCGATCCGCGGGGGTGGGAGGTATAAGATACGCTCACGGGCAACGTAGACACTCGGCTTAGCTTCCTCAGAGTATTAGATCAATAATTCTAACCTTAAACTGGCTCAGTCACGAGCATCGAGCACGGTACTCGATGTAACGCGATATTGCTTTGCGTCGAATACTACTCCCGAGCGCCTTTACTCCGCGCCGGTATATAATGTTTCGATGTAAAGTTCGATATTTCGTTTCCATGAAGTTGTTCCTCGCTACACAGTATACTCCAAACTCGCGAATTTCCTTCCGTCCATTTCGCTTCTTCGTTTATTTAATTAAATCGAAACTATTTAATTATTCCATTCGTAGAAAGTATCATATACAACTACAACAGTTTCGCAGAAATGGTAATTTAAACATAAAATTATTAAAAATACTCACCGGTTCAGTTACAACGATGTTCACACGGTCACCGAGGTCAGGTCCCACAAGAATGTTTACAGGACACACAGAGTCATTTCTACGCAACACGCTTCAAAAAGACAGAACAATTTCGCGACGACACTTCTTGGCGTTTCCGAAAGCAATAAAATTTTTTCACGAGCCTCAGGGTGTCTGCGGCACGGCACGGCGGTCAGGAACTGTCAGAAAACGTTGGATTATGACACATTGCTTTTACGAGCAAAGGGGATGCTACGTGGACCGCAGCATCCCCAGTACTGACCGACAGACCCAGATTTCCGTCAGTTGAAATACGCGAAACTGGTTCCCCAGGATATGATGCACGCAATTAGGAAGTGGAATTTTCTTCACGAAATTCTAAACATACCCCACTCCATGATCGAGGCCACTGCTGTTATTTTTTTTTTCTCGGGAACACGGAGGATGACGATTGGTCCACGACACCGTGAGAACTCGGGGTGGTCCAGCGCGTTCTCTCCCCGCGCGGCCGGAAGAACAGGTTCTTCTTCGTCTTCCGAAGACACCGTATAACGCAATAACGTGCAACTCGTTCCTGCTTGGTCAAGGGGAGGACCGGATGAATTATTTTGCGCGGTAAGATGCTGGAA
Source organism: Dufourea novaeangliae (assembly GCF_001272555.1). Lineage (NCBI taxonomy): Eukaryota > Metazoa > Arthropoda > Insecta > Hymenoptera > Halictidae > Dufourea > Dufourea novaeangliae. Next base: position 11,809,989 of record NW_015373923.1, read on the forward strand.
CATTCGTCCACGAGTACCAAAAGAATGTTGTCAGATTTATCGATGTGTGCAGGGTTGATACATGTAACTGCGTACAGTAGTGGCCAATAAAACTTCATCAGTTGTTATAAACACAGGTTGTTGAATATGTCGGGACATTGCAAACTTTGTACCTATCCTAAATTGTTTTAACCTTTAAAAGACGGGCAGGTTTTTTTTCATGACTTTTTATATTTTCAAGTTAGAACTTTTACATATTTGTCATAGTGTTATGCTACGAAAAATAAGCGACCTCTCTGGAACCTAAATATAGGCTTCCTGTCCTTTACAGGTTAATAATTATTGGGTATGAAAATTGTAGACGTAGCTTAAACGTAAAAAGGAACTTGAAGAAGTGATTAATCGGGTGTGGAATCACAAACTTGATAATGATTTCCTTAAAAAACTAGTACACTCGATGCACAATAAATGCAAAAGTATTCTACAAAGTACTAAATCTCAGTATAATGTAGAAAAGTTAAAAATAATATTTACTATAGTTAACAATGTTTAAAGCCAGAAAACTTTCGTTTATTTACAAATTTAATAAAGATATATTTATTTTGAACCATTTGTTGATTTATGGTAATAAATTAATATTTTTATTTAATGTAAATCAAACCTTGAATGCCCAATAACAGCGCATGTGAATATTAAACCAAAGATATTGATATTTTTTTGAGATGGTATAATTTCTGTGGCCACTACTGTGTGAATATTAATTTAAAAAAAATTTTTCTTTTCACTTGAATACCATCAAATGGAACCGTATAATAAGTTATAATCAGTTTTAGCGATATATTTGCTTTTGCAGTAAATTGATATTGTTTATGAAGCTTACAAGTGTTAAATTATAGTTATTGTTGCGATTGACAATTCGAACAAACAGTCGAAAATTTAGGATATTGCATAATGTTATAAAAATTGTTTGACGTAAAGGTAGTCAAACTTAATTTTTTAAACTTCTTTCTGTATAATAGAAATCGTCAGTAATATTGAAATATACTCATAAATATTTATACAACAAAAATTCCGAACGATGCATACAATTAATCACAGATTAACATTTAACTGATAGAATTGTTTATTTATCATTTGGGCTTGTATAAAGAAGTGCCATAACATGATTATTTAATGAACAGTTATTCTAATTTTTGCGATAGAAATAAATATTTATTTCTATAGAAGTTTAGTATGATCCTGAATACTACCCTCGATGATTTCTTCTTCACTAGAATTCCGTTTGCCGAAATTAATTTGATTTGCAATAAATTCTGTTAACTTCATTACATGTAAAAATATTTAAAGGAAATACATTTGACGATTTGTTATAACCATAATATAACAAAACAAGGAAAATATTGTTAAATTTTTCAGACGTAATTATTGCAGTATGAAATCAATATGACTGTACTATTCTCAATCCTTTTTAATATTTTTTTTTACATTTTTCAAGTATTCTCCAAGTGTTGTGTAGAGGTAAAAAATGAATTTTTTATTTAATCATCTTCGGTGCATTTGAATAAAGAACACCGTATTCTTTTTAAAGTATTATTAATTTTTAATTTTTAATATCTCATCATTCATTTTTCCAGTGTCCTATAAATAAAATATCTTCCTGCTGTAAAAATTCTAATACAATTGTCAAAGATCTGTGGGACGAGTAAAAATTGCAAGTTTTACGTGTTAACCCTTTAACTACGGGTATACAGTGAGAGTCAAAAGTGAGTGTACACTTTGAAAGTATGGGATTCATTCATATTTATTTCCCTCAATTTAGAATCTAACATTTCGCATAGATGCTCTATTAGATTGAGATCTGGTGACTGTGGAAGAGGACCAAACTGATTGAAAGTGTTTCCAGCAGACAAATTTTTAACCACCCTTGCTGTACATTTTGAGTTACTCTCTCAGCAAAAGTCCCATGATTGTCCTTGCAGCTGAATTTGATTTGAAAATATTTAAACATCCACATTTGTACATAGCACTATGAGTAAAAACACAACTGTTCTACATCAGAGGTTCCCATGCTGCACCGAACCATAATAGTATATTTACCATGTTTAACGATATTTACAAAATTTGGTGGTCATAGCTTCGAAATTCTTTTCCACGAATTTTTATCGCTGTCTAGTCATCCCGCGAATTATTAAGAAAATCATATCCAACTGTATTACTGCCATGACCTTACAATAGTAGGATTACCTTATGACATTACTCATTGTATATACATAAAATTGGCCGTTTAAACGCAAGAAACGTAGGTAAATAAGTGATACCAATAAAATATAATAAGTAAGCATATAAATATGCAAAGATTTAAAAAACATATAAATAAACACATAAATAACTGTAGCCAGACCTCAGATACCGAAACATAACTAAACAAAAGCAATGGAATCGTCAATAGGCAATCCAGCATCATAACGTATCATTGAAAACGCTTATGGACGACAGCCAGGTTTGACAAAATTTCCGTTTCGTTGTCTGTTGACGACAGCTGTAGCTGAACGGTTTAAGCAATATCAAGTAGTATTAGTTCAAGACATTGTTGTTTACTAAATAGCATTGAAATGATTGTCAAACCAGTTCCGACCAGTTTCGTTCTCCCGGTGGTGACTTGACAACGGTGGGTACGTGTAGTGCGTTTCTTTCGCGTCTCGTGAGATGACCACTGGTCAGACACCGTGAGAAAAGTACGCGGTCCAGAACTGCTCTTCGCCGAAACAGGTTCTTATGAAATCAGTTACGCAGTAGATATAATCCGGCGATCTTTCCTCTTTGGTGGACCTGTTCTGCGGAGTCTGGCGTCTATGATGGGATGCTAGAAGCCCTTTTCGCACGTGTGTGAAAATTTCTTTAGAATTGAATACTTGTGGAAGCAAGTAACGTAAATCATTCTTGTGAGGTATACTTACTTCTCTTAATATGTCCATGTGCCTGACAGATCGTACGAAGTTCAATTTTTGGGTCGTGTTAAAAAACTCACTATCGATATTATCTAATAATTCCAAAGCAAAGTTCAAGTGTCTCGGACTTGACTCTATTAAAAAACAATTAAATGTGACAGATAGATCTTCAAATTAAGTAGATCCACGAACTTTGAAAAAGTTTATTAAATAACGCTCTTTCGGTATGTTAGATCTTTAGAAATTTGAAGTTAGGAAGAAGGGGATTCATTTTTGAAAGTTTTAATTATATATGGAATGTCTTATGGATTTTCAAGTGTAATTTTCCGAAAAAGGTGGCACTGAGAGACAAGAAAAAAAAAAAAAATATAATATATATATAATAATACATAAAATTTTTAAATATTGTAAAAATTCTTTTCAGGAGAAAAATGAGTTCGAAAATTATTCGAAGTGTCTAAGGATGCACAGTATTGATTTGTAAAGATCAAATTCTTGAAAGTAAATATTATTCTTCCGTTGATTGAAAAACAAGGGAGTTATACGATCTTAATTCGTTCCAAGTGACAGTTGAAAATTCACAGGGTGTGTTATTTAGACGATTAAACGATTAAACGTACCCGAGGGGTAACATCGTCTTTCTCAACTTTTCACCTCCCCCTGAGTCCCTCTCGGCCACGATCCTTTACGGATTATACGGATCTATCGTTTGCAAAATCGCATAATACCGCGGCGGTGCTTAGGCGTGTAAGGGTTGAAACATAGGTTTAGGGTGGGCGTGTGCTGTAATGTTCGTAACATTAATCGAGCGTCAAATAACTTCGCACAAAATGGACCCTCATATTCAATGGAATTTTCCTTACGGACGAGTAATTCTGTTGAAACGCTATTGAAATTAGGTCGTTCTCTGTACGCGCCTCTTAACGTAATGAATAAACCTTAATACACGGAGTACTCCTTACAAAGTTAGTTCTTACCTTTCAAACGATAACTAATTTTTCGTCAAGGAATAACATTTTTCAGGATAATAAAATTCGTTTCAACTCCTTGAAGTATAGTGGTATAAAAAGTGTCCCATCCTTTTAATGCTTGAACGTACTAAATTTACTAAAAATAAAATTACTAAAAATAAAAAACGATTAAAATAAAACTATTTTGCCACATTTTATACAAAAAAAAAAAATGTTTGTACAACAAGGCATTGTTTTGTTGTAAATTCCTGTGCCTCAAAGAATTCAAGTTCAAATAAATTAGAATTATTCTGGTGAATTTCTGTACAAACGGGCAGATAGGGGAAAAACACGTGCGAGTATAATTGAATCTATTCCATACCTTGAATTTCATTTTAAAATTAATTTCGATTCCGCTACCAATTGCCCGGCGGTCTGTGCACTTAGCTTTTCATTAAATGTCTTATTCCACGATTATGGCGGTCTTCGTGATTGCATAACTTCAACTACGATTGCACACGAATTCCATTTCGAGTCGATTGCAGTCACGACGCAGCAGCAGCAGCAGCCATATTTGCATGGGTTAGGAACGGTAGTAACAGAGTCCGTTGATTTTCCGAGAAATTCGCGCAGAGAGGGGATTGTCGAAGACACAGACCGCAATTCCGTTTGTCGATATATGTTGTTTGACTTGAAGAACTGGATACCGAAAACATTTCCTGGGGGTTTCTTGTTTCACAAAAGACATAATTGTACGATTCTTCAGTTTACATTAAATATCAAAAAGAACTGTCATATGCTTGTAAACATATAATTATTTGTAATATAATTCATTCTATGAAGTAATTTTTCTAATTCCTCTGTAAACAGTTTTATAATTTTTTCATGACAAAATCATAGAATTTACATGAAGTATTTACGATCTTCTTCAAAGGTCAAGTTTAAAATCATACGAAATATTAAATTCCAAATAATTTTTAACAATAGAAATCTCTCAGACAAGAAAGAAGTATCTGTTCAACTCTTATGCCTGTGCATTACTACAAGAAACTGTGATTATGCATAAGAAGTAGCAATTAAGAAACACTTATGAAACATTCTCATAAAATTTCTCATATTATACTTCTTTACTATCATCGAATGTGTAATTACGCATCTACCACAATCTACTCTTTCGCAAAACCTTTCGCTCCGAGACGTTTATCAGTTAAGGGGGTAGGTACATGGGTATTAGACGGCCGAAATAAACGGTTTCTTTTGGGTTGCATTGAAGAGCGACTAATAACTCAAATCATTTTCTCAGCTCAGTTTCATAAGTGTTTACTATGGATGTAATACGTATTTTAAAATGCAAAACCTCAAAAATATTAAAAAGTAAGTGTAGTACAAAGCGTCGAATAGACGCTGTGCAACATGATTCGAGGGCGGCGAGTATGATTCCAGTTCAATGACTCATCTGAAAACAAAATCATAGTATATACACATTTACTGAGAGAATACTCTTTCTCTGATTGAAAATCTACAAGAAGGTACAATTCTCTCATTAAGATAGCAGAACTCTGAAAAATTTTATTGAACACATTTTTTACAGAATTGTTTACACGTTTATTGCATAATTTCGCGAATTTTCATAAAAATTCTTCAACAAATTTCAGCTTGGAGATTTCGAGTTACAGAATACTTATGTAAAACGACTTTGCTTTCGGATGAGTCATTCAATTACAATCATGTTTACCATTTGGACACTCGTAATGCGCACCGCCCACTGTGGCGCTTCGTACTACGCTTGATTTTTAATAATTCGAAGGTTTTTTGGTTTTAAAATACGTCTTATATCTACAGTAAAGAATTCTAAAACGTGCAAATGGTTCGAGTTCTTATTTGCTTTTCGATCCAACCCAAAAGAAACCGTTCGTTTTAGTCGCCCAATACTCATGTACCCCCTTAACTGAATACTTCCTCAGGAGCTGGAGGAGCTAGGTGATCGCGCAGGGGGTAACAAGAAGTACGCCGTTCATACAGAGTGGAGAAGAAGGCGGGAGGGAGAGGTAAAGAGAGAGAGAGAGAGAGAGAGAGAGAGAGAGAGAGAGAGAGAGAGAGAGAGAGAGAGAGAGAGAAGGAGTATCGACGTTGGTCGGTCGCGGAGCAGCGGAGAAATCGGGGATGGAGGTGCTGGAGGCCGTGGTGTTTGGAGGTTAGACCGCAGTTACAATATCGCTTGATTAGAAATGTACATAGCGTATATGCGCGCGGGCCGCATATCCAGATGGTAGGTGGTCGGGGGGGCTGGGTCGATGCCTGGGCAACTCCATAGTTTAATGCACGAACCGTAGAACTTGCAATAAGGAAGGGTTGAACGTTGGAACGGGGGGCTCGGTGAGGCGGTAGGCGAACAAGGGGGTGGGTCCTGTGAGGGAGGTGGGTGGCGGCGGTGTAAGGGGTCCCCCCAGTACGTACGGGCACACACGGTTTAACGGGAGTTCCAGTCTGCAACATAACGCGATCGCACTACTTGCAGCTTCGTTGTTGGCCCTCCAGAGAGAATGCTCGTGGTCTCGTATACCTTCGTATACCTTCGAATTCCCACGAAATGGTTCTGTGGTACCGTTCTGACGTCAACCACCTGGGGATGTTTCCTTCGAATAAGCTTTGTCAAGAGCAACTGAGAACTCGTTTGATTGGGGATTCGTTTCGGGAGAGAAAGGAATCTATGAACGATCAATTTAGGGGGGGGGATATGTATTTTGTATACGCTTCCTGACGAAAAATCCATATCAGATTCTGTTCAAGGAAAGGCAGGCAGAAAATCGAATTTCTATTTTGAGAGAGTATCTTACAAGTAGAGGGATTGAATAGAAACTTGTATATTCTTTAGCCCCTTAAACGTTATGGTTCATCACCACTGGCCTATACGTAGTTTTTAAAATTTGTGGTAATCATAAATTACTATTGATTAAATTAATATAGTTAATGTAGTCACTACATTATAACCATTACTTTGAAAAAATTGTACGCATTACGAGAAATATAGATAAAATAACACATTTTAGGCATTGTTATTTTGAAGGAATTATAGAAATGGGAAATTTATATTTAAAAAAAATTATTTATAAATTTTACATATTCCTGATATGTCCGTCATTCCCGCTGTGTATTGACGCTGGTCACGACGTATGTTGTCTACATAATTCTTTAAGATTTTACATAAGGAAAATAATATACGAAACCTTGTATTTCAGAAAACTTTCAGTAAAAATCTGCAGTCCAACTATCGCAGCTCGAACGATTCACTTAGAAGTGTATCAATACTTTCCTCTATTTTCTGATACCAGATTCATTGGAAACATTTGTTATGTATACCTATTAGAAATGGAGATTTGTTGCATTACTTTGTAGAAGAATTACTGAATTACGTAGATCTGTGGCCTTTTTTTTTAATATTTTAAAAGAAACCTATGAATAACAAATGATGCTCATTTAGTGCTAATCTAAACAGTATTTATTAGTTAAATTGCCCTCAGTTAATGAACTGTGCCACACGGTTTTAATTAATGTCTTTACTGTAAATAATTAAGACTTTCAGATTCTTTAAGCGGAAATGTTTTACATTTTTTTTTAAAGAGAAATCCTTAATGTGAGATGCATTCAAGTCACGTTAATATATCCTAGCAATATCCATATATCACAGCAAACTTATACAGATTAATAAAATGTAATTTTGTTTCCTTTCGCAATCTCCTTGGGCTCCTTATGTATGTTTATATAAAATTGTATTTGGTTGAGTTTAACGTGGCATTAAAAATGAAATTTTCAAAGTTATTATGCAATACAGCGTAAATAAAGAATAAAATCGAAGTTTACGTTATGCAGCTGCGATGAAAAACAAATGTTTCACGAATTTCTGTAAATAAAATAACCCGTATATATTTTGCAAAATGCGCGTTTATGGAACACGTGTGTACGAAGGCGGCTCTATATTAGTGTTATACCTTAGTTCCTAAATCAGCGCGCGCTTAGACGTCCATGCTAACGGCCAGTGGCGGTCCGTCCTCGAGGAATATTCAACCATTCCTCCTGCTTTGCCCTCAGCTTTCTCGTTTCTCGGTTGCTGGTTCCCTTCCTCTGTTGCTCTATCCTCGATTTGCCTAAAGTTTGGAGAGCTCGCGCTTGAGAGGAAACGCTGAACATCACTGCAATATCGCCTAATGTCCTCGAAGAAGATGGCGGTTGTAACGTTTGATACGTTCCGTGTGCACGGAATACACATGATTTCCCTTTAGACGCCATCCATGAAAATTGGAAGGAGGGTTAGAGGGACTGCACACGTCTTGTCTGAACGGGTTTAGCTGATAATTTAAAAGAGATACCTCCACACATTTTCTAGTTTCGTGCGTAGACTCGATAGCAGAATCTTAGGTTTGTCTAATTTCCTAACTCCTTAAGTAAAGTTCTTTTTCATAAGCATACACATTGAAGACTATCCGTGTTCCCAATAATTATAGAATTGTAAAGAACGTTCTAACTGTCTCTGGTTTCTCAGTTCATAAACCGAGGCTATAAAATCATTGATCAAACAGCAATTAGCCAATGCTCGATTTATCCCGATCCTCATAATTAAATATGGAAGATCAAAGCGGAAATTGGACTATCTTTCACGCCTGTTTGCTTATCGAATGTTAGTTCGCTCGAGAGTTTATGGAAACTCACACAGGCATTTTCGGTAATTGTGAAGATGAAACGAAGGATTACAAGGATAAAAAACTATTTCATAAACTGATTCGAGATTGCTGCATGTATACCTGGTGTCCGGAAATTATAGTATTCGGGAGACGAGACTTGAATATTAGACGAACAATGGACAGACCAGGTCTGTAATACGCGGATAGCCGGAATAAGCCAGTCTCGAACCTACGGCGCGGAGTGTCTCAGAGCAGTGGCGCAAGACAAACGGCGTTGTTTTCAGGGAGATACCGAAAACACCGGGAGGACCGTTCCCAGCAGTTAATTAGCTGAATAATGCAGCGTTAATCTAGTCAAAATTGCATGCATCTGGACCGCGCACGTAGTTTCGTTCTGGCAAACTCACGAGCTCCGCTGTTCCCTCGGCCAAAGTATACGTACACGTGTACAGACCCACACCATCGTTCCAGGCAACTGCAAGTACGGGCAACTTGGATTCAGTTCGGTCGAGTGCGAACAGCATCTTCTGTTCCGTTGAATATTTTAAGAATACCATTTGCTGCTATCCCTATATATGCGCCAAGATACAGCCGGCTTCGATAGTCGGGCTTCGCTGGCGGTGTAATATTTTGAACCTATTCGCAGTGTCATCGTTATTTCAGCTTGGACATGATTAAATAGTTGAGAATAGGTGTATACAGTAGAATAGACTATCAGAAGTAATAGGGGGACATAAGTGTTTAGATGACAAAATTTTTGGTAATAGGACGACAACTTTTATCGTGTAGACGATATCAATCTTAACTTTCCGAGCACGGAAACAGGGTCACCGGTCCCTGTGTCATTTCTGGCCCCACACCGATATTCTGTCATTATTTTTACACTCGTTCTATATATATTACACAACTTTGTTGTTGATAAATATTTATAAATTAAAATACTATGGGATTTTCTTTAAAATACATTATTTCAAATACGAAAATACATTTTAAAAAAGGACTTACAATTTTAGAGAAAAAAAATCACTATTTACTCGGCCTCCTGACTGAGCATAGCTTTTTAATCATCTTTTTACATTTCCTTTCTTCCTATCCATACATCATTTCGTGGATGTGCACAGTATTCCAGCGAAGACAAAGGAGCGGACGAGAGCAAACTTCTTCGTTTTGTTTACAGTCTCGAAATCCACGGTGGAATCTGACCATGCGATTGAAAGTAATTATATTAATTGCATTGCACATCCCCGAAGCTGTTGCGTGGTGTATTGGTTCGTCGCTTGCTCGGTCAATTTGGCCGTGTGCGTGTGTGTTTGTTAGCACGTGGGCGTTCCTGTGTACGCGGCTCACGTGCCACCGTGCACGCAAGTGTCGAAGGGAACTAAGTGCGCAATTAAATGTTAACGAATTAACGTCTGCCCGATACGTCGTCGCGGAAGGGTGACCCGTTAAATAAATGCCCCACGTTCGGTGAATGTAATTTGAAAATCTTAATGCATGACATTGGATTTACACGTTACCGTAGCCAATACTTTGTTATTTTATTATTATTATTCTCTTAAAGTAAAGAAATATTTTTATTATCTCATATTGCTTTTTGACAACGCATGTAAATATTGAAAAGTAGAAAAGTTTGAACTTTTTAATATAGGTAATACCGAATACCTGATTACTAAAATAATGACAATGATACACAAGGATAGTAGAGAGTCTAATGAGCCATAAGTAAAAGTTTATGCAAAGTCATAGTTTCATATTGTAATATCCAAAAGTTGAAATGGAGCGGAATTTTTGATTCTGTACTGGAGGCTTTACTACGTTAATAATAACACATAAATGGTATTAATCTTTATTAAAACCTTTATTTCATTGCATTTTACGAGTTAAAAGATGTTATAAATGCATAAATTTTGTTTCATATTTAAAATGCTTTCAACGTCATCTATAATCGTTTTACTGATATCCACTATACAGGGTGTAACAAAAGTGTTGTAGGACCCTGAAATGGGTCCCTCGTGAGATGATTTGGAACTAATTTTTCCTTAGTAAAAATGTTATCCGAGGTTTCGTAAATATCTCGTTAACAACGCCTCGGATAACATTTTTACTAAGGAAAAATTTGTTCCAAATCATTTCACGAGGGACCCATTTCAGGGACCTATAACACTTTTGTTACACCCTGTATATTTGTTATTTTTATAAAAGGAGGAATAAAGCGTGTAGAAAATATAATAATATAATTTACCTATTTAAAAAAGAAAGCAGTAGAATTGATAATATTACGAAATCTCTAGGAATTTCAACAGTTTGATTCAAGATTATTTCGAATCATTGTTTTTATTTGCCTTTTTGCAATCGTTAGATATAATGTAAAGTACAGGATAAAAAGTTTGTAGTAGTCTATCTACATAAACATCCTCTATCCCAAAAAGTAGAGATTTATTAGAATACTCTGTTCTACATAGCTACATCATTTTCTATAGAGATTATGTTGAAATCTTTTATGATAGCGAAACATGATGAAAACTATTCCAGTTTAATAGATATCAATTGTCTCGAAAGATCACGTTCATCCGAATGTCGATGATCGAAAATGCCGTTTATCCTAAATATCAATTACCATAACACAGAATGAGTCACAAATGATTTTCTGTACTCTTAAACGAGTTTCAAATACATTATGCAAGTCCTTAACCATCGGAAGGCGAACTCTTTTAACCCTCGTGCAACCAATACAGGGTCATTTTGACCAATCTATAACTGTTGCGACATTCTTTGTAATTATATGAAAATATGAACTTGAAAATATACATACAATTTTACGCACAGTTTCATCTTCAAACTTACGTATAATAGAAATTCCGCCATGGGTCGAACTGACCCTACATTCATCTGCAGCGTTGGTCCCACATCATTCGCTTACCGAGGGTTAATGTTCGTACATACAGCGGTCCCTGGGTCCGTTTGGACTATGCTTCCTTCTGTTCAAACATATTTTCCAAAGCAATTATTGAAGAGAATCTGCCCTCGTATATGACTTGATGTCAACAACTCCTAGCTTAAATGAGATTTATGAGTCAGATGGAGCTTTTGAAAACTCAGGTCCTAATGGACCCAGGCATCGCTGTCGGAAGGTTAATTGACAGTACAGTATCCTACTGGATTTGAGATACGTAAGAATAATTGTAGAAGAATATGATATTGTTTCATTTATTCTTATTGAAGAAAATAATGACAGCTGAAGAAATGGTCGTTACGTGACATTCAAAGATTTATTTCGGTATGTTTATGCGATCTTCTATGCAAGAAACATTCATCGTTAAAATACTTTATTTCTAACCGTTTTGTGATATATATTAGACTTTAGTTCTCCTGGACTAATTATTCGAAAAATCACTCATCTTAATGGATTTGCCTCCTTTTTAGTTCGGATAATCGATGGTCTACTGTATGCTCACCGACAATCGTTTTCTACGTTTCTTATCTTTCAATTGAGAATCTGGTAGAAATCACAAGGTACGTGGACCTAACACATTTTCTTTTATTTCCTTTACTCTCTTGATGTCTTCCTCGATAACGTTGTATTTCAATTTTCAAACAATGGAAAGGGAAGCATGACGAATGAAAACGCGAGTCCACGCACCAGTCTCAATGTTGGTCACCGCACAGGCAACGCCCGTCATTTCCTTATAATTACTCTATTTCCTCCTGCGCCTATAGTTTCCTTGCTAACCCGTAGGGTGGAATCGGCGGTAGAAAACGGTAGATATTGGAACGCAACGTACGATCGTGCGGGTGAAATCAGAGGTGGGGAGCAGCTCGTTCGTTTCAAGATATCGAGGAAATGAATGGGATTGGCTGCCGGGCAAAATTGCACTGTGATAATTACCTATTAGCTGGACTGTACCTGGCACCGTTCGCTATCTAAAGAACAATACCTGTCTTCCAAACGTGCAAATAATCGCTGAATTCCCGCCGTCTTGCTCGATACTGCCAGCTGGTCTAAGATGCATTGATCTGTCCTAATACGTGCTTGCAGAGGAGAGATATGTAGTATTTTTTGTGAAAGGAACATTTGATAATTGTTTCTAATTCTCAAGAAATTGTTCTCATTCCCCGCAAGAATATTGCACTTATTGTTAGGAAATAATTACTTCAAAGAGATCAAATTAATTACGTACTTATAGTATATATTTAGTTTTAGGAAACCGCTTTAGGTTTTATTATGTATGTAATACCATCGAAATGAAAAATATTTTTCTAAATTTTCACGGTGATCTCCGAACGTCACTACGTGATACATTAAGCTTTGTATACAAGATAACCTGCAATCAATAATACAATCAAGGAGAAAGTTTATCCACTTCTAAAAGAACAAATCGAAAATATAAAACACAGTTTTAATCTATAAAACTATCTTGCTTTTGTAAAAATCTACTGTCTCCTTATTACTCGTTACTTCCATTTCTAATAAGTATTCATAACTGAGAAGTATCTACTATTTATTTTTCATTGAACTTACAATTAGGGCACTGTTTCTAGTTATAGTAAATTATTGTTAACCTTTCAAATCGGTAGTTATGCACCAACAAATTTATAGCATAGGCGGTAATTAATATAGATGAATTCTTTATTTTGTTGTAATTTTTTTAGTAGTTTTATAAAACGAAAGCTACCTCTCTGATTAACTTCCAATTTTTGAGGCATATTAATCAAATACGTATCATCAATTTAATATATTATTACGTGTAACCCGATAGGTAGCATGTATTGTATAATGTTAAAGCGAGAGACTTCAGATTAGCGGCGTCGTTTTGGTAACCATACCCAAAACAGGGATAAAATAGAGTCGTGGTACGACTGTAGAACAGAAAAGACGTGTCAAGATAAGTACTCCTCTTCATTAAATAAATAATTTTTCCTTTTTATAAATATTGCCTTTATTTATTGAAACTCATCTTGCGCCCACGCAATAATATTTATTTTATATCTAACAAGCAAGACTTCATACTGGCGTACGTGTGTACGTCAAACCGGCGGAAGAGTTTAAAATACAATAGTGTTAGTATGAATATCTGCACGTATAAACGCAAGTACAGGACCAAATTAACCTTCACATGACGACCGTGAAAATTGATGGCAGGGTCGCACGTGACACATACCAGACACTGTACCAAGGTTCACATTGATTCACAAGAATTTGTAAAAAATAATATAAAATCTGCATTTTTGTAAAAATTGATTTTTGTTTATTCGCCAGACATATCCTCATCCCTCAAAACATCGATGCATACCAAACGAAGTGATCCGTACTACATAGACACTATGCAGATATTACGTTCATTTACAAAAACTTGTAAAAAATATGTACTATAAAATTTGCATTTCCGTAAAAAATTGATGTTCGTTCATTCGTCAGACTCATTCTCATTCCTCAAACCATCGGGGCATACTAAACGAAGTGTACAAAACGTGACATTAACGACCCCTTGGTAACCTGGAAAAAAATATCCTTAAAAAAAGAACAGGTAGAAGCTTAAATGGCCGATATTTTCACGTCGATCCGAACCATTGCATGACAATCTCCTAAGTATCCAGTTCCCGCTTAAAATTTTGAGAACGCGAAAGCCCCGCGTGTCGTCGATTCACGGCGCGTTAAGAACGCCTGGAGAATTGGGTCGCAGGCACCGGTACGGTTCAGCCTTTCAATCTTCATCCCCTCCCCTCCCTCTCCCGACCGATCGAGATTCCGGTCGGTGCTCGGTGTTTATGCGGTATCCCGGGCGGAGGTGTGCAGCAACAGGGTTACTGCGGCGTTCCGACCTCGTCTTTCCAGATAGAGAGACGTCTCTCTGAAGACTGGAAAGCCGCGATCCCTGGGTGCAGACCAGCCGAAATGCCTGGGGGTTGATTGATTAGAGGGTACGCCGTCGTAGAGAGAGACCCGTAGTCGGGGCAGAGTTCCACGGTGCGGGTTTAGTTCGGCAGGGACCCTAGGTTATTTGGGGGCGGTGTGGAGACGCCGCGTTGGTTCAGAACGGTGGACGAGAGGCGAGGCCGAGGCTAGAGAGAGGGGAAAGGAAAAGTAGGTGGAGGCGGAGGTAACGGAGGGCACCCGGGAGGAGGTCAGAGGAGAGGAAGAGAAGGAAAGCTGTAGGCGGTAGTTCGAGGTGCTACAGTTTATAATAGTTGCCACCGCCCTCGGGCCAACCGACCCTGTCCGCAACTTCCACAGAGTTGCTTAAACCTAACCTCCTCTACCGGACCTGGACGATCAAGTCTGGTCCACCGGAAAGGTCAAAGAATCCAGGATTACGCGACTCCAATCAGTTAAATTGACTTTCGTTTCGGTAGATTTGGTGAGGTCTGTCCAGAGGCATCTTTTCATTTTTGGGACTTGTACTGTTTATGATGGTTCGGTGTGATAAGAAGGATGGAAGTTTTCGTAGGGAGCCAATAGTATAGCAGGGAGCATGGGCACGCACGCTGTAGATTAGTTTGTAGTTGGTTGTTCAAGAAAAAGCTGAGTTATTAGTTGCGGCTGAGGGTCAGGGAACTGACGGAAAGATGACGAGGTCAGATGAGCTGGATTAGATCCCTACTGGCTCTTTCCGTCCGTGCAGTTTCTCGTTTTTGGTCACTGGTTTCTCCTTGTTCTGTTGTTCTTCTGCTAGGAATACAACACAATTTTATAGTGTTTTATCCGAGAAATATTGGATTATTTAAAAATGATAGTGTTTGAAAATTTTGAGGTTGCAGGTGCACAGAGTGTTGCAATATTTTCTGGGCAAACTATAACAGTAATTTTGTTTCTATACCTATGGAGGAACTGGTAGAAAGATAAAATGACATTTGGCAGAATTCGTCCAACACCAACGTGATCAGTTTCTGTTTCCCGTTTCAAATTGTTAAAATTGACTACTACAAACAATATTTTTACTACGAACAATAATTTAGCGAAACATCATGATGGGGTGGATGTTTCTCACATTTCATTTTTCAGATAAATGATTTAGATTATTCGTATACACACTTTTATGTTATTAGAAATGTTTAAATGAGAATCCGTTTACAAATATTTCATGGAAAAGGAATTTTTTAAGGATTGTGGATTCATTTTTACCAAAAATTTGTAATATTTCCTTTAATCATGTAAGAAATAGATTATGCACACTCCCGCTCATAAGTGTTAGGACATTTATCGAATACAAAGTACACGCGAATATATATTGTTAAATTATTAAAGATCTTGGAAAAATATTGTACATATTTATATGTGCAATACTGTATTTATAATAACATGAGGCAGCAAATTTAGTGCAAAGTATGTATGTATAGTTTTTCTGATATGACACGTTTTCTTTTTATACAGCGGGTGTTCCAATATTTATAAGTAGAGAGTGTATTTGTCTCAATGTCTGAAATCTTGGTATGTTAGCCTTTACATAATTTCTTCGCCTGGGTATAGTGAGTAATTCAGTTAATAATTGGCCTGTTTCTACGCGATTCACTTACGACGAAAGAAGCAATTTATACATCTATGAGCACACGTATATGCAAACCGTGAGGTATAGACCGTGCAGTTTCTCGGTCCCGCGACAGCAGCCTCCGTTATAATTCTCCGTTATCTATGGAAATTCTAAACCATACTAAACAACAATATATATCCCAAAACTATGTAATTCTCCGCGAGTGTGTGCACACTATACAATATGGAGTAGCGAAGGTTGCGAACTAATGTCGCAGTTTGTTTGCTTTCTTAAATTTCTTCGTATTTTTCTGAAATTTCGTTTCATTTCTACATTTTCTAAAAGAAAAACTTTATTTCTTTTAAGAAATATATGTGTATCTATAAATATGCCAATCGTTTTAACATCCTTTTAGTAATATAAATTACTACATATTCTTTGTTAACAAACAAAATATATTTAATAACATATTCAGTATATGTACAATTTAATCGTTGAATGACGAACATGGGTCACTTATGACCCAGACTTTAAGCCTACGCTAAAACACAGGCCAAAATTTTAGATAAAACGTTTACATAAGATTTCGATACGGGTCAAAATTGACCCGGCTCCGCCTTCCACGTGTTCCGTCTCCTGAGGGTTAATTCCAAAGCAAGTTAATTCAAAATATCTCATATCCCCTAATTACTCTAAAAACAATTCACTTCCATTTCGCAACTTGTAAAATTACCAACGTTTCAAGTCGATGCAACCCGAACGGCTGCAAGTTCACCAACGGATTCCTATTAATTCGTAGGAGTCCCGACGACGTTATCAAACGTACGACCCCTAATTAAATAGGTCCCGTGGACCGTGCGGTGAAGCTCTAATCAGGCGTCTCTAGGAGTTTTCACGGTAACTGGAGCACACCGCTGAAGACCGAAAAGACCCAGGACCGTATATGGTCAGAGGGACAGGAAGATGGATCGTTGCTCAGGTCCTGGAGCGATGTCCTTCGAAGCTGTCTGTGCCTTAGGACAGCACGTAATCATACCAGTCCGCTATTACTTCCTATAACGCTATCTACGCCAGGAAACGCCATTGCTCGCTCGTTCCTACGTAGGTACGTGGTCCAGGGACGCCGAGGATGATGAGATCTGCAGGCTTGCATCCTGATGAGACTATTAGGATGGCTTGATAAGTCCATAATATTCTGGTCGATGCCGGCCAGCACCGTCGAGTCCACCCGGTGTCCTCGCCAAACCGCTACTCCCACTCTTGTACCCCTGCATCACCTACCACCCTCCCAACCCCCCCCCCTTATGTCCAGTTATAGGTAGACTACCTTTCGGTCAGATTGACGACGGGATAACTGATGCTTCCATTGACTTTGTTAACCTCAAACTCCGATCATTCCTCAGCCAGAGAATCGTAGCTTTTGGTCGACGAAGGATTTTCCGGTAGATTTCGCATCGATTGTTCCCTTTACCGATTACCATCACCGCGCGTCATTCTATCGCTGTGTCGAAGTACTATTTACGGCGCCATGGGTTATTCTTTCGAAAAATGCAGTTTTTCTGGATCATTTTTTGTTCAGTGTTTATAGAAGGCAGAAAGTTTTCTTTGTTTATCTACTCAGGTGGTATCGAATTAAATACCATAGTTCAACGTGAATACGGTCTATTCTTTTCCTATTATTATTTTTTTTAAATACGTGGATATTTAGAGGTCTCATACTTCATTCATTTTCTTATTGTGAGTTTTAAGAAATTAATGTGTTTTACATCGTAATAAATGTTCAGGTTTCACATGTTTTTAAATACAATAATACTACCACTGGCGAAAAATGCGGTTTGCATGGAGTAGTGTAATCTAGGGTGAAACTAGGTAATACGCCTCGGTTGACAAAACGTTTCACTATTTTTTAATGCACGTAAGTACATATCGCTGCAAGGTACACATTCGAACCTGCCTCAGTTGTTTGCAAACGCTGCGAAAGTATAAGCGCCATTATTACGTTTCTTCAAAGAAATATCAAAAAATTCTGATTTTCAATGAAACAGTAGTGAGGTGTTTTGTCAACAATGGTGTGTTACCCAGTTTTATCTAGTTTATAAACTGAGTAATTTCATAACTTTCATTTGCTTTCTGTACTACTAGTTTTTTCTAAGATGATTCTATTATGTATTCGCCATTAGCGTCAAAGGACGATTTATATTAATTCGTTGATCTAGAATAGAACATAAGATTTTTCTGCAAAAATACATTTCCTCGATTTGCGCTGGAAGTGATTCACGACTCACCTCAATAGAGTATATTCCCTTACACAAAGTTACACCTTTTTAATAATGAAACACTGATTCTTTTTGTTTTATTATATTAACGATCAAAATACAATTCTATGAGCTAATTTGTTGGCTTCGGTACTGTCTACAGCGCCACGTATGGCGTGATGAGAACTCATCCATTGACAAGTCCTCTTTAACCATTATTAAAGTCTGCTAGCCAATGTTACTTCAGTCTCCTTCTTCCTCTGTGCTGTTCCAGTAGTCGATGTAATAAGGTGTTGCTCTGATTTCCTAACTTTTCATGATGTTTTATACTGCTTTTCTGTATTACCTCGTGGCTAAAGGGAATATTTAGGTCATCGGGAAAAGTTTGATTTGTTATATACTAAGGAGAATCTGTGATCATTCTTAAGATTTTTGATTGCATTCTTTGTATTATTGCTATGTTGGATTTGCTAGCATATCTCTATAGTTCCACACCGTGGTCCATACAGGTTTAATAACAGTTTTGCTACAGTAGTGTTTTATTCTCTACGTAGTGGAACCTTAAGATAGTGGAGATCTTATGGAGACTTTAAGTTAGTGGAGACCTTATGGAGACCTTAAGGTAGTGGAGACCTTTCTCCTGGTACCCAATTAATTTTTTTCACTTTATGATTTATCTGTTTCCGTTTGTTCACTACATCTACCTTCTAGGTAAGTTTCTTGTCTAAATTTAAACTTAAATATTTTGTTACTGTAAACTACTAATAGAATAATGTATGAGTCCATTAAGAATAACTTGAAGACAAACCTAAGTGAAGCAAACAACATCGGAAACGTCCTTCTCTTCTTCAAATCCATCAATCTACTCGACGAGCTGTAGATACAAGTTGTATTCCATTTATATTATCTTTGTAAGACAAGTGGTCGCTAATGACTTTACAGTTGATGCGACCACCCCAAATAAACCATAAAAAAACAGAAAAAAATAATGTATGAGAGAAATAATGTTGTATTTCCGTAATATTGATTCTACATTTTTTTTACCACGTTCTTCTTTCTCATGTACAGATGGTACCAATTTTCTAACATCAGGTTTTAACATTTTAAAGATGAATGTCTGAAAGGACAATTGTAAAAGGATGAAACATGAGAAACTGTCCGATCTTTGTTCTACCACTTGCGTATAGAACGGTCGGTGTCACCCCCTCGAAGCGGCTGGAAATTAACTTTGAGTATTACAGATGTCGAGGCGCTCCGCGGCGAGAAGCTAGCACCTTGTTAGTCTGACAAATTCGGTTTGTCCGCTCTCCCCCCCCCCTTTCCTCTGTCTTCCACTTTGCCGTATCAGCATTTAGTTCTGTGTCCGGAGAAACACTCGTAAGTGAGCCTCTTACGTTTTCGGTGTGGGAACCGGTTCCCGCTCGTGAATCATATTTTACTTCGTTGACACTAGAAACCTTAATTCACTTAGGTATTAGGTCGGTGGGGAACAAATGGACGACTATCATTCAAGTGAATAGTATCATAAGTGGACTGCAGATTTTTATGCAATTATAAAGTAATTCACGAAGACAGCAACAAAAGTGGAAATTTCTTTGTTCTTTTAAGTATCTTAATAGGTTAAGAATAAAATAAAAACCTCGTTATATCTGATAAAACTTTTATCTCTTATTGTACTTAACAATTTCTTCAATTTTAAGTCTGTATCGTCTGAATAGATGTTTATTACAATTCGTTTCAATTTCAGAGATTGTAATCTTCAACATACTGTACAAATAATGGAATATATTTTACATGTTTTCCTAATATAGCAGGGGCAATAGTAACTTCAACATGGTCAAACGGTCATTTATGTTTTACTAATCTCATAAAAAGAAATTTCATCTTGAATCGTGATTTTCATTTTGTTGCTTCATTTTTTCTAAAGTTGGTTAATACTAGTTCGTTTTTAAATTGTCCAAGAACAGTGAACATCGTTTTATCCTGCAATGGAACTTCCAAGTAAGTACTGTGACAAATACAAAGGAAAAGTATAAGATAGAATATGCTGCTTTGACGGGAAAGTAAAGTTGGTTTTTGGTAGTATGATAGCCATACATTCCAGTTAAAATCAGTTTTATGTTTACACAGATAACATGTATAATGACAACATAGTCAATAGTCACATATTTTTGATACTTATTTTGTAGTATTTTTCTGTAAAATATCGCACCCCCGCAAGGAAAGTATCAGAAGTTGAAAACATAATTTTTCAAGAGAACGGAAAGAATCTGGTTTATTATGTAACATCATGGACTGCCACATCGACACCACAGTGAAAAAGACTAACACATCGATTGCCACAGTGAAAAAGACTGTACGTAGTCAGACACACATTATTTTGTTTTTAAAGTCATAAATCGTTGAAAATGTATGCGTTTTGTTAATAGAGACTATAATATTAAATATTACGCAAAACTTTTATGACTCTGGGAAGGGAGGGGGAGGGGGCAAAATCCAATTTTTTTCTTGTAGGATGGGACAAAAGCCACTTCTTTTCGTCCAGGGGGGTGGCGGCAAGTGCCCCCCTTGCCCCTTGGCTACGCCCATGTGTACCATTAAACAAAGTGACACTAGTGCCATTTACGCATTAGAAAATATTTAATATAACGAAGTGAAAATTGAGCAAGAAATTGAAATTTTTTGACTCGTGACATTTTTCTCGCCGGAGTACGGTATTACTGATTGTGGTTTACAACATTGACGACTAAGATCAAAATCACCATTACGAAACATTATAAATTAATATTGTAGTATACCTTATAATTGTATATACCTACATTTATTGTAAATATATAATAAATATTTTGTGTTACAAATAGCTGCATTTATACGTTTTTTAAAAAGTCAAACAGTGTAACAAATCGAAAGTGCACTTTATCCTATTGTACACCTGATCGCTATAACAGCTTAATCAGAATTAATATCTCAGGTAACAAAACACATTTATCGAGAAGAGTTACGGATTGCATATTTGCAACTGTTCTCACTAGGATTATCCAAAACCGACACCATTTATCCACCAATCCAATTCACCACCAAGCAGAAGTATAACACCAGGTTTCACAATTAATTGTAATGGAATGTATTCTCCTGCCAAGATTTAATAATAATAATATACCAAAATTGAATATAAATAATTTATTAAATCGTTCTAAAGTAAAGTTTTATTCCTGCACCAACTGTGACGTCTGGTCTCACACTTTCAATCAGTCATACATATACGGCTTGTCCCAATAGTTTTCGAATCAAAGTTATAACAGCAATTTTTCGTATGATATTCGCACCTTCTCAAGTAATATATTGTTGATGATAATTACACACACATTTGATCTGTGTAATTATTTTCAAGATGGTAGAGAAAGTAGTCGTCGAGGCCCTGCGAATGCTAAAATGAGTTTTGATTGTCTATTCTTTGCCATCGTTTCCAATTTGGGTACTAGGAATCAGTTTGATGTAGCTGAAGTAGACAAATACGGTGAACAAAGAAATTACGACCGTAGTCCTATCTACCTTCTTGAAGAAGAATTATCAGAAGCATTTCCAGAGTTTCTGTTATTATTGTGAACAGTATGTCTGTTAGAAAGGAAACTATTTTCAATATTTGGCGATGAAGCTCATCATCAATTTTCTTAAAACTTTTATTTTAATTTCAGTTCTGAAACTTTTATCACACTGAACGCATAATTTCCATCGCAAAAAGGAAAACAATTTATAAAACTACTTATCCTATTTTCCAGCGAATAATTCACCTTAGTAATTCCGTGTTCCAAAAAGAAATGAAAGAAATCTCACTCTAATTTATTCCAATTGATGCATCCAAGCGACCTGGGGCGGCGGCAACTCGAGGAATGCCACAGGCACCTGGCCCCTGGGTGGGGCGGTCGTTCGAAATTGGCGAGAATGGAATCTCGAGCAGTTCCAGAAGTCACCATCCTTGGCGGAGGGTGTCGATCGTTGGCGGAACGATGCTTGCTCGCTTAATCGGCCAACCCCGTGCCCACCCTCCCCCTGCCCCACCCCATCGCGAGTTCCAGCCCTGGAAAACCCTTTCCGCTTTCCTGTCACGGTACAGCGAATGACTATCGGAAAGTGATATCGGGGATTTCCAGGGCTACACTTTGGTATTGCACGATTCCGTGGCACTTGCTTTGTTTCGTGTGCCCAGGCCGAAATCGAGGCTCGGGGCCGCCGTGTCCCGGGGGTTGAGAATGGGGGTGGGTGGACGGTGACGGAGACCGGGATGAAGCTAGGCCGACGACGCGTCGCCGGTCATCCGTAAGGGTAATAGAATTGCACGGCCGAGGAGTGCCAATATCCGGCGCTTGGCTTGTCGGCGGCGTTTAATTGCGTTAGTATTTCATCGCTGGACTCGGAGCAGAGCCGAGACTTTTCCGGTTGGACCTACACGAGATGGAATTGCTCGGTTCGACCCTGGAAGAGCGAGAGAAAGTTGAAAGATGTTCGATGATGTGGGAATGTGGGAGGTAGACAAGCAGAGTTGGGCACAATTTTATTTAAATAATACACAGTGAAAAGCAGCAGTATCTGAGAGCTTCGTCCTGATCTTGAAGGCCCCTTTCCCATTTAGCGACCGGGAAAGAAGGTGCATAGGATTTTTTGTAAAGGAAGCAAAGGAGATATGGTAGAAAACTTCCTGGCCATTTTTTTTTTTTCATATTGTTACGTGTTACCCGATAGGTAGTACGTATTGTATAATGTTAAAGCGAGAGACTTCAGGTTAACGCCAAAACAGAGACAGTAGAGTCGTGATACGACTGTAGAATAGAAAAGACGTGTTAAGATAAATACTCCTTCTCTCCAAATAAATAATTCTTCCTTTTTATTAATATTGTCCTTATTTATTCGGAAGTCATGCCGCGTCCACGCAACAATATATGCAAGTAAATAAAAAATGTTTGTTTCAGTACTTGTCCATTGTAGGTGATGCTAATTGTGTTGATTCGAAATTGCACTGTATGTATAAACGGTGACCATCGTGACGTATCTAAAAAATTGTTTATTAACCGATTTTGAAAATTCTTGTGGCATTCTTTTTGTAATTGAAACAGCTATCGTATGTCCTACTATTGATCATTTTTTGGTATAAATTCTTTTGTTATTCACAAGAATATAAATAAAATTTTCTCATTTTTTTGCATGTGTTTGTTAAGATACACATCAAATGCGGCCATTTTATTTTTTTTACTTCATCATAGGTTGTACGATAAACGTTGAAGTAACATTCAATAATCTTTTTTAAATTTTGATTTCGGCCGATTCCACATGAAACAAACAATTTTTTTATTTACTTGAATATATAATAAATAAAGGCCAGGATGTTTTGTATAGTATCATTTTGCATTCTTTAAAAAAGATTCCTAACAGCAGTGAAAGCTTAATGAAAACTGTAGCATATCTAAAGATTTTTACATCTTTCGATGCCTGTCACTCGTTTCTGTATTAACAGATTTCAATAAAAGTTGCAGCATGTATGTAACTGACATAAACCTTCGAAATGTATTTATTAAATTTTCATTACAGTCTCAGAAAAGTCGCCAATTTTTCTAAATTTTATTAACACATGATTTAGTAATCTAGTCCTTCTAACTTCACAAAGAAACTCAAGTCACTTGGTCCAAGTTTGACAGAGTTGTTTTGTTTTAAAGGGTGTACCAATACTTTTTTTACCCACTTTCGACCTGCAAAATGTGTAAGGAAATTTGTTACTAATCTGCGTGTTTTTCCTGCCTCGTCATTATTTCGAATGTAAGACTGAACTGATGACCGTAGCAGCGTTAAGGAATAGAGGGAGGGCGATAAGAAAATTGAAACGATATTCGATGATATAGGAATAAGGGACGTAGACATTCGCTTATTGTAAAGGGTGATTAAGAAAGAGTGCGTAAAGCGTTGCCTTCGAAAGAAAGGAACGGAAAGGACCGATATAAAATTTATTGATAACGGAACCCAATATTTTATATCCTATCGAAAGAGAAAATTAATGTTGTATTTTCAAACCGAACGTCTTCCGAAGAACGTAACATGAGGGTTAATCTGTTATAGCAGCTACATTAGGTGTACCAATAAGTAATCCGACATTCTCTTTTGTAATTGTAAGGCGATATATTTTAAATTTCAAATACCTCCTGCACCTTCCTCCGAGAAAAGTGGTGCAGAATTTTCGAAAGTCACTATGAACATAAATGAAACAGTACAGATCGTTGATCGTAATAGAAACGAAGACTGGTTTCATTAAGAAATAGTGGATTACTTATTAGTGCCCCTAATATAGATAATAATCACTGCGATGTCATTTCTTTCCGAACGCACTGCTACCAATAACGAAACTATAAAAATCTACCCTTGAACGATCGAAATATTCGATTTCCGTTCACCGTATGAAATATTTCGAAAGTTGCGGGACATCAGGAGAGATTTGAGAGTAACGATGAGTAGAAAGCATCGTCGAGAGGGTTACTGTCCGAAGAAAATGACGTGAAAGCTTATGGAATGGCGGTCTAGTCCGGCGAGATACCGATGTAGAGTGTGCTTTCACCTAGCACCGAGAGATAATACGACAGGGTAGTAACAGCCAGAGGTTTATCTTTGCAGAACCATAAAACTAACCCGTTCTACACTCGATGACGGGCGCACCATGGATACCAGTCTACAGCTCGTTTCAAAACTTATTCGGTGTTTCATCGTGTAATGAGGATGTTCTAGTCTGATTATACTATACTTTAATGCGTTCAACTGATACTGGAAATTTGGGAAAAAGCTTCACGCTATCGCACGAACACGTGTTTAGCATAAACGTTCCGTGAATTATGGCGATACTTAAATTCACTTGCTCTTATAGGAATTCCAGTGCGTGTGAATTATTTATTATTTACTGTTGATAGTATATTCATGTTCAAGATACTTTTGGAGGTGAATTTGAAATTTAAATTCAATCAAAATGTTGTTACTATTACCGCAAGAATAGAAGAAAGTTTCAATTTGATATAAATATTTCTTTTTGTGTATTTAATTTGGTTTTCCTATTTTCAGCTATCTGTCGATATAATCTAAAATATTAAAACACTACTTATTTTGTAGGAATATCTGTAAACAGTTATGTATAAAATAAAGATTTTTTAAATAAATTTAAACGACTTGTTTCAATGACGGGTATTCCTCTTAATTGTCATACCACCATGTTTATTGCATTAAATATGTTTAATGCTCTTAACAGTTGTACAATATATTTTTATAGGTAATAAGATTAACGATGATTGTTTATCTGTATAACAATGTTGCTAATATATTTATTGATTCTTTTAGGTCACAGACAAGCAAGCTATTATGTACACTATTATATAATATAATAATATAATAAAATTACATTTAAATAAATTAAATAAATTATGTATGACATGAATTTTTATAGTACATATTGATTCAGATTTTTTATACTTAAAATTATTATTTACAACTTATATTACATTAAAAATCATTTATATCTGAATGTTAGGTTTATGAACTGTAGGTATATTTGTTTTTGACTTTAACTGCATACATATATTTTTATTGATATTTTCATTTCTAATATACATATATTTATATATTGTACATACTGCACTCGTACACTTCATTTGTTTACATAATTATGTAAACATACTAGTTTCCGAAATAAATGTGTAAATAAAATAAAACATATTGATATTGATTTCGATGATCTTAAAATTATCGACTATTAATACAAAATTTTATCAGATTAAAACAAAAATGTAAAGTAGAATATAAATAATTATTTGAGAAATACAAATCAATATACAAATTAATATATTCATCTATATATTGCAAATAAAAGTTAAGAAAACCTACAGAAAATACACTGTTACGTATATATTCATTAGAGATTAGAAATTAGTAATCAATACAGAAACGGAAAATCACAATTTAGATTTCCCTATAGTATTTAATAAATTGATAAATAACGGTCCAATAATCGTAATCCTGCTACGGCCCTTGTTTCAAGAATACATTTGAAATAATAATAGGAAATAAGAAAACGCTTATTAGTAACAACTTCCATAAGGTCTTTTCAAGTATAAATAAATTTTCTACGAAACCAATACACGATCAGGTTCAGGAATACCAGACGGTCAGAGTAGTATAAAAAATATTAAAATATGATTCAATCGAAAATGATCCGAGGACCGTAGTAAGGCTAACACTTTGACTGCCACGTCACACAAATATGAATGACGCGTACATTGCAAGGAGGCTGAATTATTTAAACACCATTACAAAATTTGACGTAAAATTAATATCGCACTGTAATTTAAAATAAGACCAACAGTCTCTATTAACCAAACGCATATATTTTCTATCATTTATTAAAAAAACAAAATACAATGTGCCTGGCTACGTACGTCCTTTTTCACTGTGGCAGTCAACGTTTTAAGATAAAATTATACCTGTCAACGTTAGACGGGCACATTATCACCTTAACAACCACCGTATCACGTGATTCGGTTCGACTAATCGTTTCGGATGTATCTGAATAAAATGAGAAACGCTCCGTGGTCTTATCCCGCTCAAACGACACCCATATGTCCGACGTTGGTAGGGAATCTCACCTCTAGAGACAAGTAAACGTAATCTTTCGCGGCAAGTTGATATTTCGGAGGTGCGTGTACACGGCGATCGTAAATTGTAAAATCTATCAAGACCAACGCGGTCGACATAACTCAGGGGGTTGCTATCCTGGTGGTATGAAGCATGGCGGCCAGACTCGGCATAAATACCCCGGTAGCAGAACAGTGCAGAAGCAGGGAGCAAGCCCAGAGACCCGTTGTGGCGTGGCAACATCATCTATCTCGAATAATTTATTATCGCGCGACTACCGCGTCCTCGAAATCCGGACAAGAACGCAACTATAGGAACTGCGGACAGGAAACGAGTGTCGTGCATCGGGATTCCGTATAAGCGTCTCGGGACCCAGGTACGTGAACCGCGCCAAAACAGCACCTCTTTAACAGTTTGGATCTTTGAAACCTATTCTTTCGGATCTGATTATGCGGAATTATTATATTATTTTAAATAAATTGCAACAAGTATACTGCGGATGTTTATGCAGGTATAATATGTGGAAATATGAAAAATATATGCAATGTTAATATCGCTACTCTACTTTGATAGTGGCACAACTAAAAATAATGATTTTTTGCTTATGTTGCATAAATAAACTCCTCTGGTGTAGTACGTTTCTACTTAATCGAAATATTTAAAAAAGCAGAATGAATGTAAATAAATAATGAGATTGGTATTCAAATATTAGTCAATTAGAATTATTTAAATGTTCCCTATGTAAAATTTACATTTTTCAAGTTATGTCACTATCGCAGCAAAGCAGCGATATATCGGCGGAATGTTAATTACTTTATACTTTTGTTTATTATAATTTAAACATTCTAGTATGCTAGAATAGTTTTTTTCTATGTTATTGACTGTAATTTGACGCCTCTTATGTCTAGTAAAATTGATTTACATGCCAAAGAAGAGCATTCTACGTCATACGACCTGCGCGTCATTGGTGCATTTAGATATGAATAGGTATGGGTACTTCTATAACCCATACCTATACATATCTAAATGCATCAATGACGCGCAGGGACCTTTTGTGGTCTTTCAACATTTGCGCCCTTCGATATCTTACTAATTTTTTATATTGTATTAAAATTAACGTCTCGGTGCAATACAACTTTCGTCTTACGTGTAACCTTTTGTCCGTAATCACCTGGTATATTATAAAAAGTTTGTAGGTAACGATAGTCGCTAAATCTGTTGATTTTGTTACGGGTAATTCTACTAATCGACTGAATACACAATAAATATACGAGATGTATGTACAAAATATGCACACAATATGCAAACAATATCCAACATGCATTGTACAAGGTATATACAATAAAAAGTATATTAAAATTTGTTAGAAAAATTAGTGCACATTTCAATCCTTCAATATAACATTTTTTCTTTAGATGTTTCCATCGTGGTGAATCAAAATGAAAATAGCAAATACCTTCGATCTGATTGGAAATCAATGCTGATTTAGTGGGTGGATTGTAAGTATGAAACAGTGTGTAGTACATGACCATCTGTAAAATAAAAAAATTACTGAAGTTTAATCAAATTCTTATGTTTTGCTAAACATGAGGGGACCCTTAACAAAGTAAACAAGCTACTGTTTCATTCAAGTCTCTGTGAATTAGACCATAAATATCTATATTTGCATAAATATCTGTAGGTTAGTAGTAAGTAAACAGTGGATTTTATGCTTTTATAGCATACAAGCAATAATCTAAAATTTAGCTCATTAAAAAGTTCAATAAACTTATTTTCATTTTCTTTGGGACCTTATCGAACCTTCAATGCAGAAAAGAAATTTCTATTTATTTTTAGTTTTCGTAAATAAATTTAAAAATTTCGAAATTTGCATAAAGATCGACAGTGTGTTGATTCAAGTTCATATTTATTTGAGAAACAGGTATAAGGTCGTAAATTTTTTAAATATGTTCATATATTACTGTGTAATTATGAAATATAATATAAGATTTTGTGTTGCGACTGTTTGCAAATGAACTTTCTGAAAATAGGTAATTTGTATTTTGTGATTATACACATATTATTATAGAGAGTAACCTATTAAATGTTATTCCCTTGAACATGTCTAGAATTATGGAAATAAGAGAAAAATTGTAAGTAAAGGTGAATTAATGTAAAAGACACCATCATGTTAAACGAAAAATTATTTTCTTATTTCCATCGGTTTATTATTACACAAAATTAACTGAATAATTATTCATACTATCAATTTTAGTTTTATTTTGTAATTAGTTTGGTTATGAAAATATTAATGTAATAAGTAGTTGCTTAAAATGTATACGATGGAAATATTTTATTGAAAAATAAAATTGATGAAATAAAGAATCCCCTTTTATTGCAAGCTTTTTTTTCTTTAGTCGAGGCTGAAATGGTATTTCAAAACTTTTATGTAAGTGACAGAGAAATTGTTATATATTATACTTGCAATAAAAACACTGTATTTTTAGAATAATGTTTTTATTGTGTCATTAAAAGTTATGTAAAACGCTTTAGAATTTAATTTTCTTTATAGTCAATTTTCTCATTAATATTGTAATATATTAAATAATGTATGTACATATGATTCAAAACAATAAGTGAAATCAGTCAAAAATCAGTGAAGTGAATAATAGAATCTGAAATTAAAGTTAACAAGAAACAATTTTTAAAATGTTAAGATTATTACGTTTTATTTCATTATTGCATTTACAGTGAGATAAAAAGTATTTTATAAAAAATTCCTCCTGGCAAATATTTAAATATTTTTGATGAATAATTTAATGAATCAATATATTTGAAAAAAATTTGTCAAAAGATTCACAACCTTTTAGTTTGATGGGTTGTAATTAATGATCCTAAAAATTAGTAGTATCCCCCTCTCCAAATTACAGAATTGGGTATTAAGCAGCGTTAAGAGCCGAGCACGGCCGAAATTTAGTAGGATTATATCCTACGCGAAAGATTGTTCAATGGCTGGTTAGAGAGGCAGCGGGGCTTCCGAGACGTTCATCGAATGTAAATTAGTGGCAAAGGTCGTAGAGCTTCACGTGCAGGTAAAGAGGTCAAAGATGATGTATCGAAACTGAATCCGTTGAAGGCTGGCTATTTCGTAAATAGAGAAACTTAATTTATACATCTTTATAACCGAGGAAGGTCATAGAATTATATATTTAGAAATGTCTTCCTTCCAACGTGTGAAACCATTGTATGAATTTAAATGAAAATATTCTGTCTTTATAACTGTGATAATTTATTACTTTTTTATACGTGTCAGTTTATTTCATACTTATCTTTTGATTAGAAACCAGTATAGAATAAAGAATTATGGAATCTCAATTTACGGAGACGACTATATCCGTGTGTATAAATGTTTTAACTTTCTTATATTAAAAATTGTACTCTGCTACATTTGTGTATAAGGTTTTGTAAAATAAATTGAGCTTCCTGCATACCTTCCATGAAAATTCAATTCATTGTTGTTCCACGAATTATTATTTATTGATTTAACAAGGCATTGATGGATACGTATAACAAATTATTCCTTCATCCGGAAAGTTGTGCATAAAGATTATATGAAAATACATAATAAGTTTGTAATTTTCTTTCTAATTAGAAATTCTTTTTAAATCTTTTTCATTCTCTTCCTGTACATATAAATAATACATCCTCAAAAAAGAATGTCTTCTTGCAATATGTTTTGTGAATATTGTAATAATTTTTTGAAAATGTCTTTGATTAGTGAATAATGCGTATACGATCACAAATATTTTTTACAAAAGTGTTTCGGAGTTTATTGACTTTGATTTTAGTGACTCTCTATCGGGTTACGTCTGACCGTTGACCATCCTGTACTACTGCCTGTTAATACCGCATGACATTGGAACAGGACCATCATCTAGGAAACTCACAAAAGAGCAGGGGACCGCGCTAAAGTGCATCGTTACGCGTTCATCGTAAAAGTTAGCTAAATGCCTTTCTCATTAAAACTTTGTTAATTTCGTTTGACATCGAAGCACGAGGGGTTCCGAAAGGACGATGTACAATGTTCAACGAAACTACTACTAGTTTCTTTAATAATATATTCCACCTTAACTCTTATATAAAAAAAATAACTATAACATAAAATTTTCGAAGCTTAACAAAAAATTTCGTATTTTATAATTCTTTCATAAGTTGTACAACGTGCTGCCATCTACCGGAAGAACCCTGAACCCTCGTATATCCTGTGCGATCGAAGAGTGATTCGCTTAAAAAAATGACAACAGATGGCGCCAGTTGTCTCTCAGAAATACGAAACTGTGTTTTTTTTTACTTTACTGGAGGCCATGTTTTTTTTCAGTAAGCGGGTATTTTCAAGTTTTTAAACTGTTCACGGAACCCGCGTTAATGTCTCTACAAATCGTAATGAAGATAACTTTGTAAAAAAATTGTTTTATCCTTTTTACATTTTGTTTAATACGATTATGGCTCCAGTTTTTACTGATTTTTCGGCCCAATTGTGTTCTATATGTTCGGAGCGCGAGTGCACGAAATGTATCCGGCGGTCATTGATTCGACGAAAATGGCGTACCCGGGGCTGGATCGAACGAATCCAGAGCAAAATGGTTCATGTACGGCATCGCTTCCCCATCTTGGTATGCGGTTCAGGTGTAGACGTGGCGGAGGGAGCAAACAAGGGGCAGTACCCACGTTGGCGGGCAGATTTTCAAAAAACCGGAGGGGCTGCGCGCGCTTCGCCTTCATTGATCGGAGGGGTTGTGTCCGATGGCCACCCTCTCCGCGGCGCCACGAACGCGAACTACCCTCCTCATCGTCGGGCGGCTGGCCGAAGAGGGACGCGTTCGTCCACGACTTTCAGGGCGGAGCCCAAGAATCTCCGAGGACCGTCCGCCGGGGAAAAAATTTTGAAAAATTCGGCCCCGAAAAAAAAAAATAGAAAAAGAGGGAAAAAGGGAAAAATCGGTGAAATTTTAAAAATTCCGCCATTTCCGATCGACCTGCAGGATTTCAACTTTTTTCCGGCGGGACACACCTGGGGGAATTCAAATGTGTGGAAACTCATTGAATCTCTGTTTGAATCGGAAAATGGTTTTTATTTTACATTTAAGTAGCCTTAATCCTCTGCTACCATACATATGTTTCTTATTTGAAAAGAGGTCGTTCAGATTGCGCATGATTGAAAGTGTGCGACATAAAGTTAATATTTACTCCAGCCGCCCTTTCGAATTAAGATATGAGACTTTTTTTTCCGGACAGTATGGAACACAACTGCCTCTACGTACCTAGAATAATAGCGACCATCTCAGGAGAAATCGATCGTAACGTAAGCACGTAACCGTTAAAATGAAATTACAGCCAGGCCCGCAGGTTCATGATTATGCCCGGTGCTCCGAACGGTTCCCGTTCGCTGGTTGGTGGAAAATCGGCCGGCGAGTTTCTCATTACAGTTTCCGGAGGATTTCGAAAAGGACCCCCTTCTTTCCTCCCTTTCAGGAGTACGGACTGACTGGTGTACCGCAGCATTTTTCAGTCTACGGGACCAAATCCTGGCAGGTTCTCTGGATTCATTCGAGGGAGAGAATCGGCAGGAGGATAGATACGCGAAGGATCGGTTAAAGGTGGGGAGGGATAGGAAGGGAGCGCGAGGTGGACTGAGCAAGACCGGGATACCTGGACGAAGAAAGGAAGAGGAGGAGTGATGCGAAGCGGGAACGAGAATGTCCGTGTTTGAGACAAAGTCGACGGGTAAGGGAGAGAGGGATAGTGAGACAGAGAGAGAGAGAGAGAGAGAGAGAGCGGGAGAGAGAGAGAGTGTCAGAAGGGCGGGGGGAGACACCCCTCTAGTGTCCCACCCAGCCGGTGCAATTAGGAACTACCCCTTCTATCCTATTCTGCCTCTATCCTCACTTCCCTTCGACCTCCCACCCCTGGAGAGCAACGGGACCACGTGATCCGGCAACTACACTCTTGTTTTTAGGGTGGCGGCCCGGGTGTCGGTGGTAGCAGGCGAGGCAGCATCGGAGGAGGAGGTGGCGGCGGAGGTGGAGGAAGGGGACGAGTTGCCGGGTAGGAATACCATGTCCGCGTCGCCATGGCTACCGCGGGGGGTGGTTTATACTTGAAGGGTTACCCCCGCGGTACAGTCTCTGCAAAATCGTGAAAACTACGGTGAACGTGTAACGTCGTAGAGCGGAAAAAGTGCCGGCTGCGGTCACTGTACTTTTGGCCAAGCTTTCACCCAGGGGCTTTCCCTTTCGCGACCTCCGCTGTTTACATCGCTTAAACGTCTAAGACAATTAATGACCGGGTTTTCGGGGGTTTCCCCTGGTTTTTCGAGGCGCCTCTCTGTCTCTCTCACTCTCGCTCTGCTACGCCCTTGCTGACTGAGATTCGACATGGCGTGCACAGTTATCTAAGCGAATTCGCGGTAATTTGCGTCTGCATGGACATCAGGATTTCGATTTTTTGTCGATATTAGGATTGAGATTTTTGGGCATTTTTAAGATAAATCTGGGTCAGGTGTACATGAACGTGTCTTTCTATTTCACCGTTAATTATACATTTATCTATTATTCTTAATGGTATTATGCTTTTGTATTTATTTTATAGAACTGTACTGCAATAAAGATGCATTAAAAACATTTCATTTTTTACTTTATGATTAGCTCCCATTTGTTCTTAACGAATGATAGATTAATTCAATGAAAGTAGAGAGATAATAATGTCATCCCCCTTGATTGAATTCTGTAAGAACATATATTCTGGCTGTTATCTCTTTTTAACGGAAGTCATTGTTTGCTTAAGATACGCCAGAGAGCTTTGCAATGAGCAGTTTTGTACTGTGGTGCAGGTTTTCGGTAGAGCACGATTCTGGATGATGGTTATGAAAACGATTATGTTTATTATCCACGAATGTAGTAAAAACAAACGATATTACCTGCAGTGACGACATTCAAGGACTGCCAGTGTCGTTCGGTTCGCGCAATTTTCCAAGTCCAAACGCGGATTGCACGTACCACGACGTACTGTCCGAGATAAAGAAGAAGGATGGCAACTAGCCTTATCGAACTGAGAATGAAACACACTTTTTTATCATATTCTATCAATATCATATATGGATAAATTGTATTTTGTCTACAATAACATTCTATAATGACGTGTTTGTATACATAATTAAATAATTAATAAACAATTGAAATTATATATTGTATATACGAAGAATTTGTAATAGCAATTAATACAGAACATTGTCCATTTTCTATTGTTTAGGTTGCTTTTCTATGAATTATTTATTGTGTATAAATATACAATGTATTATTATAGATTTTTTATTAAAGGTACTGTTACTATGAACAGAGTTAGTAATATTAAAGATCTTGTCATTGCGTAATAAAAAAATTAATAATAAATACACGAATGCCGGGCGATTCGAAAAACTGTTTCTACTCAACATGTTGTGTGTTATTTGGGTAACCGCTAATTCTTTATCTTCAAATTTCAATTTTTGTATTTCACACTAATTTCTAATTAATTTAAGAAGTATACGCATGGATATACATCAGCTAGCAGCTTCGTTCCGTGGCCTGAAAGTTTCAGTTTTCCATTCCCTCACTTTGAAAAAGGAATATCGATCCTATGCCGCAATGAGATATCATCACGAATTCATGCGTGTTCCATCAGGAATAATGTAATTATTTTTATTAATATGTCGCCCTTTATAATTTTCTGTGCCTGAATTAATGCACACATAGATTGTAACTAAAATTGAAAAAATTCTTATGTCCACGAAATGCAAGTGTTTGAAAGATTCTCTTAATTACACGGAACTGTTCCTAACACATATCAATAATTACTAAATTCAGCGACCTAGGGTTCGGTTATTCACGTTTTTAATCAATCTTCCGTCTAGCATTTCGCCCGGTCAAATCGATTCCCATGGAACGTTCAGAAAATGCTTTTTATACATCTACTACCAATTACGTTAAAGTTACCTGCTCAACTGAATTATCGATCCACGCAACCGGTTCTCCGAGTTCTCCTCCTCATACGATATACTACATCCCGAAACGATTATCAAATTTCGTTGTTACCATAAATCTCTCTAACCTCGTCCAAAAAAAAAAGAAAACCGTTTTCGTCGATTGAAACCGTCAACGATTATCGAATTTTTACTACCCGAGTTACTGTCGCGAAGGGGAAGCGAAAAAATGGAAAACAGCGCGCGGAAGGACGGCCGTAATAGGCCGAAATCACAGCCAATAATTCAAGCCCGTGTCCCGGAGTTCTATCGCAAAATTCTAAACCGCCCCCGCGGTCGGCGTATCGTTTACGCGTAGCAGGTGCACCAAATGGAAATCTATCGGTGTGTTCTACTTGTTCTACCTGGCCGTTCAGGGTGCATTGGGTATCCTATTGGCGGAACGGGGGTCCGCTGCACCAGAAACGTATCCACTCCTCGGCCAAGAACACCTCGCGGTTTCAGATAATGCAGCCGAGCGGAGAGAGGCAGCGTGCCTTAAGCTCGTTAGAGTTACACGGCCGGCGCTAAAGGCAGCGGGAGAGGAGGATGCGGACTTGTCAACACTCAACGGACCGAATTCGCTAACGTGCTGAACCTAGTCGGACGCCTCGAGCACAAGCCACAATCTAATCATGGCTCGCCGCATTCGCAACCCCCCATTTTCCAGGACCTACAAAATACCGGCCACCTTCCATCGGTTGGACCTTTCCAGTTTTATCGCCGAGTGTCACCGGGCCAACGCTGGGAACAACCAGTATTCACATTCTGCGGTGAATCAACCCGCTGTCGTGTTGATGCTGATCGTTGAAGGTCGTTACAATACTTTCGATTCTTCAATGTTTTTTAGATGTAGAGTTCGAAGGCATAGTCTTAGAATCTATCAACGAAACAACAGCTAACTAATGCGAATGTTATAGAATATCTCGAAATTAGGGTATCGCAGCTTTAAATGGCCTTCCAAAGTGTGTTATTAATTAAACACCTGGATGGACCAGTTACAAAGAGTTGTATACATTTTCATTTAACGAAGTTAAATGAACGACGAGTTTTTCTAGCCGCAGGTCGAACGGTATTCCCCGCCGAGCCAGCACGGCGTTACTTTTCACGGTAAGCTGGCAGAAATGATGCACCCTGGGCGTGTTGAGCCGGCGTCGAGTCATCTACAGATGATCATCTGGTCCGGTCGTTGTAGTATCTAGGCGGGCGATCAACCACCACTATACCTACTAGATGAAGGCGGAGTCTACCCCCGTAGTAACATAGCATTAGGTAAGCTTTTCATTTTATTGATTTTTCGAAAAAGCGCGTGCGCGGCCCGAGCTGCCCTCCGCACTATCGTCTACGAGCTGCAACGTGGTCGTGAAAAGCGCTCTCCTCCCCTCCTTTCGTACTCGAAGAGTCCTATCAGGTTGCGCAGCTCTCCCTTCTCCCCTCCCCTTCTCTCGTTCGCTCGCGTCCTCCTGTTCCCGCCGCGCGTCTACGATTTTTGAATCTCGCGAGAAAAATTCCCGAAAAATTTATACCGTATTTTCCGTTGCTTAGAGACACAATAGCTTTTATCGGGATACTCGTGTGGCAACGTGATTCTTATTTTCTAACTATTTTTTTTGGACATGAAAATGATATTTTCGTAGGTAGTGATCATTGACTCATCCGATGGTAAACAGATTTTGTCTGCGATACAACGTGTATCCAACGATATTGCTAATGTCAGTGCTAGGGATGTATCAGGTGATTGTACGACGGGATGGTTTACATTCGAAATTAGGCGGGTATAATATCATTCCTTACTTATGCAGCATGTTACCATTGCTCTCTCAGTTACACGTTCATATTATCCTTTGATATTATTAACAAGTTTGTTTCGTACACTACTACTCTAAAAGCCAATATCCAGGTGGTATAATTCAGAGATGTAGTTTCACCATCCAGGGGCATCTAAGTCAGCTCGACCGATTGATCGCGAAAAACAGGGACACGGGAAGCACGGTTCAACATGCCCTCCAAGACCGCAAGTAAATAACGAATTAGCGAAATTAGAATGCGTTATGGTGGAAGGAGAGATAGACTGCGAGCAACGCGATTGGACCGGGTAGACGAAGATCCATCCGCAGGTTGAAGCAGCGAAAATGAAGGCTTAGCCGCCGGCAACAAACATTCATTATTACTGGACGCAAACCCTGTTCGTTCTCTTCCACCCCCCGTCATCCCACCCGGTCATTCTCTCCCTTGCTCCGTCTCTGTCCCTCTGAGGTCCGTCATTGCGTATTGTTGGTTGCCCGGCCGGCGAGTCGGCGTGCTGCCATTGGTCGACGCGGGGCTGCCGTGTTTTCCGAAATCATCGCCACTCGCGCGCGTACCCAGACAGACACACACGCACGCACGCATAAGCGTGCGTGTATAGGTGTGTGGCCCACCTACATATGAGTATGCATAAGGCGTTGTTCCACGGACACGGGACCAACACACCGGAACTGTCCTCGGCCACACTTACACGCCCGCCCTACCCATACACGGTCCCATGGCCGTAGTTTGCCGTCGTCATCAATCATCGAATGCCACCGGCAGCGCTGACATTTCCCGCAAAAAGCACACGCACGCACGCAGTCACCGTACGCACATCGTGTTCACTCCGTGTCGCCGCACGGCACACGGGCGTCTATACGTGCCGTCCTCGGAGAAAGGGTTTTCTCTTAACGTGTACCACCCTCCACCATCTTCCATCGCCGTGACGTCGTCGGAGGCCCTGCAACGTGTACGCACACTATCGTAGACGGAGCACACCGACATAGAGAGAATCGCTCCTTAAGCGGCGACATTACCATCGGCTTTTTCGCGTAACGCACAGATCAAACGAAAGAAGAACCGGGGACTGGTTGCCGCGTCGCGTAAAAACGCAGAACTGAATCCGCGGCCTGGCCACACGGACACAGAGGGGTACGCCGTGGCAACGTATGATTGGCAACAATCGGCACTCTGATCGAACGTTTGTTTCAGAACACATATGCATTCGTCTCGCTCTCTTCGCCGTCCGTGCCATCTCGTTCTCTCCCTCTCTGTTACCCTCTCTTTTTCTCTTTTCCTTTTGCCGCGTCACCCGTCTCTCTTCTCTGCATCTCGCCGATCCATTCTCCCTCCTTTGCTATCTATCGAGCCCGTTTTCCGTTTCTCGTCACGAGTCACTCTCTTCGTTGCTCTCAGCGACTCCTCTTTCCTCTTCTTCTGCCTCGTTCTCTGTCCGACTCGCGCACCGTTCAGTCTATCGTTACGTGCATCCCCTAGCTCTATCTCTCTTCATTTTGCCTCTTTTATCCGGCGTCTCTCTTCACGCCGATGGTTTCCGCTCTTTTTTCTTCCCCTGAATCTGCTACCCCGTCCCTATCGCCCCACTCTATTTCTCTTTCACTGGTCGACGGATTCTCTTTCGCCAATGTTTATATATCACGACAGGTTGGTATGCAGGGGCGTACATCATACGCGGTTAGGTGTGCGTCTCTACGTGCATAAGGTTGCGCGAGGACACACCGACGCGACGGGGGTGTACCTCGATACATGCGTGTGTACCTCCGCGCCCCCCACCCCCGCCTACTTCTCCTGGCCACCCTCTCGGGGGTGCATATACAAGGTAACATCCCGTGTACGTGTCTCTCTGAGCGTGTGCAACGACTCGTTCCGGTACGTGTGTACGCGGGAAATGCGAAAAAATGGGCGGATGTATCGCTCGGAGAACCGTCAGTGTGCGGGATGGCCACGTGTACACTCTGTATACCGCCGATGTACCG
Source organism: Dufourea novaeangliae (assembly GCF_001272555.1). Taxonomy (NCBI): domain Eukaryota; kingdom Metazoa; phylum Arthropoda; class Insecta; order Hymenoptera; family Halictidae; genus Dufourea; species Dufourea novaeangliae. The sequence goes on from NW_015373923.1 coordinate 11,848,741, forward strand.
AAACCTCCGCGCACGCGTGTACCACCGGGGACTGGGTCAGTGCAGGATCTTCCCACCTTTTCTTTGTACTTTCTGTTCCGTATCGGTCAGCGTTAAAATATGGATGATCGATTTTTAATGGACGCCTCGGAATCACCCCTCGGACGCTGTTGCGTTGGTCATTGATGGAACACGGTTGCATCTACCTGCTCGACGTCGGAGTGGGTCTTGGCGAAAGTGATTTCAACTTATCGTACTTTTCTCTTTATTCTAGCGTCCTGGTTGGTATCTACTTATGAAACCACATGTAGATCTGTAAGAGTATCAATTGCTCATTTTGAACGGATTTAAAGGGAAGGATTAGCGATGCCCTTTGATACTTTATTAGTCATGGCGGAACAAGCTTTTTATTTTACGCAGTCAAGAGTATAACATGCAAGAGTAATTGAGTATTTGAGGCCGGATTTACGGTTTGAGGACTTATTTTTGTACTACGTTTTAGTCGAAATATACAGAGTAAGGGACATATGGCTTACTTGTTGCAACCACGTATGTACCCAGACCATAAACAATTTAAGATATATATTTAGTCACACTTTTCAAACTTTAGAGGAGAGCAAATCAAAGGCGTTGAAAGAACCTTGTAATTTTGGAACGGTTCGGTGAGAACTCAACGGACAAACAATCGCTATCCTCGAACTATTGAATGGGCTGAAAACAAATCTCGATATGTAGAAATAGTGAACATTGTATTAAGTCCCATATGTGATGGACTCTACAGTGTTTGGGTCGGAACAAGGTATGGACTTAATGCATATCATGTTTACACTATTATATTAAAAATGAAACGACTCAGATCGAAATAATTTTTACCATCGGAAAGAATGATCAATTTGATACGACAAACATGTAACATGTCAGTTTTTGAAAAAAGTGGACCTGATACACTCTAGCTCTGAGTTCAGATATATATTTTCTTCTATTCCAACATATTTTGTGTACCTTAGTTTGTGTATATCCAGTTATTATTCTATAAGAATAGTTCAATTATGAATAATTACAATATGAATAATTGCAATATTGCAATTATGAAATTATTTAATCCTGACAAAATAGTGTTAACAAGTATGAAATACCTTTAATATTCAATTTCTCTTCTCAAAGTAACATACTTTCATGTCAAAAGTTTTCACGAATTAATAAGCAAATATCACATTAAGTATACAATAGGTGACACTGCAGACAAAAAGACATTGCTTTTCAAATCAAACTGAAATCGCACTAATTATGCAATTATAAATTACCTCACAAATTTCAATCAATTGCAATTACACCAGATTTGCATTTTTCCAAATTCCAGAAAAAAAAACAATTCTTCGTATTTTTTTCGCAACTTTATTACTCGCATTTCTTTTAAGTTGCTCATTTGGTAGTCGACGGTGGCGACCCTTACGAAATCGCCGGGAATTCGTTGCAGCCCCGCCTTACGGAGCCCGGTAAGCCAGTTCTCTTCCCCGTCGGAAGCAGTCGGTAAAGATGTCGCCCCTTCCCGCGAGTGAAATCCTGAATCGTAGGACAGGGAATCGCGGTCATCGGGAAACGAGAATTTATTGCGGCGACGAATTTATTGGAATTTAAACGTTTAATTGTTCGATCGTAGCTCCGCCGCTGTTTGGTTTTCTCGACCGGATCACGTAACGCCGCAGAAATGTCGGGTGTTGGCGAAAACAAGGACGGACAAAACTATAGCAGGGGGCTAGATAGATCCCCTTTTTTCCGTGACCGGAACGTTCTATTAAAGCATCCGCGTCGAGACAAACCGCACGTCGATTATAAAATCGTTCAACATCGTTTCTGCGCCGGCTGAATTTTCCCGGATAAACGGTTTTTTTCTCTCTCTCCATGAGGTTACCGGAAACCGTAGAGTCAGCCACCGGGAGCCATCATCATCAAATTTTGCTTCTCCCGCATTTTATGATTATGCGCCGCGGCCAGTGCATTAGCATCGGCCCTCCCGATCGTTGCAACAGCGATTCTGCGCTGGCCCCTTGTTTCGATCACATCATCGACGCAGCGCGCCCGCTTTCCTGTGTTCAGCGATGTGCGATGAAAAAAAAAAAGAGAGAAAACTGTCGCTTTGAAATAGAGGAAGGAAGCGCATCGGCTGGAGGAAATAGCTGCCCTTGCCTTATTGCCTCGCTGTGATACGATCGTCGGGAATCTGTTTTTTTCCCCTTACGTCTTCGCTTTTATTCCATCTACGATTCCACTGATTACCATTGTAAAATTACATCTGCTCTATATTGGATATACAAAATAAATATATAGATCAGCCTAATAATTTCGTGACAGTGTATGACATTAGTGTAGCTTCCGCGCACGAACCAAAAATTATTTAATGCTATGATTGCGCCTGGTTTTTAGATAGTAATATTTAATTAGATTTTTTACATTTCAGGATCATTTATACTTAGTGGGTTACTTATTGGCACGCCTAATATTTAATTAGAATATAAAAATAAAGAATAGTGTTAAAATAGGGTAGGTATTAGGATTATTTCGAAATGAATGTACAGTTTCACAAAAAATGGTGAACTACTTATTGGTGCATCTAATGCGCGATGTCTCAGGTCAGGTAGTACAACCGGATAGGAGGTACTTCTACAAGAAAAAATATGTCGAAAAAGAAAAAGATAAATGTTTTCCGTTTGAGGTTCCGTTTTCGAGAAAATTGGGTTTGAATATTCATCGAAAACGAGTGTATTCGTTTTGGCAATAAGTAGAAACTGCCTGCAATGAACAGACGCGCCAGCTAACAATGCAAGTCCTATTCTATTGTCCGTGTATCCAACAAATTTTCAAATTCGATTATCTCGAAAACGAAGCATCATCTTACAGAATTTTATTTTCTCTTTTTTCGACTTATTTTTTCTTTCTGAATCACTTTCTGTCATGTTGTACTATGCGAACTGAGACAGCATATTTTCTGTCATGAGATTGTTTGAAGAATCGAAGTTTAGTGTCAACATGATTGAGAAAGTAAACCAATTTGGTTCCGTAGTGAACTTGACAATACGAAAAAGTAAATACCATAAGTTGGTAGAAGTAAATGGTTCCATGGAGTATTCAGAAATATATTTAATCGTGAATTTGTCGACATTTTATCATAAATTGATATCCACCGCTTAGAATGTTCTCAATCGGTTCATTAAGAACCGGCGTATTCCGTCCCCTTTTCACGACTCCTCGCCGTTAACAGTGCCGTACGCAGAATTCTAAACCTTGGATACGTAGGATGGCGAAGTTCCAATGGGCTCTTCCCCTGCGAAATGGGCACTCAGCCATCTGACTGTATGCCCCATAAAGCCGCACGGAAAATCATCTCTTAGGATGAAACGACACGTGGATAAAACGTAAAATGTTAGGACGTAAAATCTTCTCCTCTTTTATTTTTCCCTCTTCTCACGGACCACCATCTCGTGGGCACCAGCTTTTCAGGCTGAATGAGGCACGCCAGGGGGAATCGTTCTTTTTGTACCCTAGGAATACCGCGGGACCTTAATATTCTCGCCCACACAAGGTCGTCAAAGTTCCGCGAAACCATTCAGAAGGCGCCGCGACATTTTTGCTTTTGTCGGTTTAATTGTGAATAGAGATCATTATCCTTTTATTTTATTGCGTATTATTCCGCGAAGATGTTAATCGACCTCGAGCAGAAGATAATGATGCGATGTTCAGATTAACATAATGATTTTTGTTACTTGAGACAGCGCAATAGAGTGCTTTAGGATAGTCTAGTATTTTGTGATAAATAACAGAATGTTGAGTTAAAATAACTCATTATATTGGCACGTGGAAATTTATTTTAATATTTCGAGGACAATTTTGTGTACCTTTATACTTTCTGGGTAAATCATAATATTAAGCAGTATAACGGGTAGTTAAAAATTCTTTTAAAAAAACAGGTGGCTCTAGAGAATATACTCTTAAAGAAAATAGAATTTATTATTAGTGCTTCATATTGGTATGATTCAAGAAACAAAATTACATTTTCTGTTTCATTTGACTAATTCTAAGGTGTGGTTTGTCTACTAGTATTATTGGGAAGTTCGTTAGAAACGCTATTCACTTATAATTATGTATAAAAACTATGTCTAATTTCTCTATACAAAGAACTCAAATTAAAAATGATTACTTCAAAATTACGTTCCAAACAATTTCATCATTGAAGTATACACACAGGGTATTTCCGAAATGGTGGTACAACCCGAAAGGATGTGATTGTACATGCAAAAATAAGTCGAAAATACAGAATAACATTTTCTTGTATGATGATTCGTGTTCGAGAAAATCGAATTTGAAAATCTGCTAGATACGCGTGCAATAATATAATTGAATAGAACTTGGTTAACGTGTCTGTTCATTGCATTCTGTTTCTCCTTATAGTCACTATAAATACGTACGCGTTACATGAATGTTGAGAACTGATTATCTAGGAAACGAAGCATTGCATGAAAAACCATATCGGAAGCATTCTGTGTAATTACATTCAATTCAATTAAGACATATTGAGGGAACTCGAAAAAATTTAATTAACGTAGTATTCGAATCATACGAATAATCAAAGTTATAATGATTACGAGTAACCATAAACCCAAATAAATAAAAAAATCCCCTACACAAAAATTGGATGTAAAGAAAAAACAGCTACAACTACAAAAAACTAACCGTTTAATGGTAGTACTAACTGGTAACGACCACTTTAATAGAAATTAATAATTATCTCCAACCATTACCATTTCCTCGAGCATGTTCCTCATTACGTCAAGACGCCTTTCGTCGAGGTGCTATTCTAATTTCGAGTATAGAGGACAATTCGATTTACTCAATAGCAACGCACAGCTATTTGTACCGTTTCCCGCGCCACATCGACCTGCCGCTAATCGATTTCCTCGATGTAGTCGCGTGCAACACAGAATTGCACTTTTTAGATTGGGTGTCGCACGTAGCCACGAACGTTACCCTTTTTTTTGTGTCGGTCGGAGCAAACAAAAAAAAAAAAACACAAGCGACCGAGCACCAAGAGGAAGCGAGAAAGAGATAGGTATAGTATCAACGTTGATGCCCATTGTGGACGCGCGATCGGGCACTTTCTGAAATTATTAAAAAACCGTCTGTTTCGGGTGGCTCTGCTTGAATAGAGCCCCGGCTAGCCGGAGCCGGGGTCCTCGATATTTCAGCATCGGGGAGACCGTGCCATTGGAAGGACGCAATCCTCTCGCCTGATTAAACACCGCCGCTAATTCGGCAAACTCATACATCCTGAAGCGAACACACGGTAAACTGACATCGTGTAAACAGGACACCCGTTGAATCCTACGAAAATATTGATTGGTGGTAGAGTTCCGCAGATATGCCTTCGATTCCTTTGTACGTGTGACAAATACACGTCGGAGTCCCGCCTATTTAGGATCGTTTCCTAGATTAATCGAAAATCCACCGGGCGGGGGCGAGGCAAGGGTACAACGCGTCGTACAACCGACCGGGATTTTGACGGATCGATGGAAAATTTCATCGATTTCGGTCCTGACGCGTCAACGGGAAAATCCAGCCGGTTTTTGAAATTGGCGTAGCTCGAATCGGCCGATGAATGCCTGAAATAGACACATAAGATTGAATTAATGCGCACTGTGGCTCGCGTAAAAGGTTTCCCATTTTCTCTTTGTGTGTCAACGGTTTGAGATCATTTGAGAGATCATTAATAACTGATTTTGGTGTTCTTGCTGAGTCGTTTCTTTGTATGAACGGTGAAAGTACGAGATACGGGTGAAATTTCGCGATGCAAACGGAAGTAATTGAGGAAAAACGAGTTTGGAAAAAAAAACTATGGGGTTGCATGACCTCTCTGTAACTATTTACTTTTCTTCGGGGTCTGGAAAAATTGACAGTGATTTCGTTGGGGAAAAATGCAACAGGTTTTTGGTAATCTGTTTGTTTTAGTTAAGAATGTACCAATTGACGGCCTTGGTGTTCCGTGAATTTACACCAGTGATGGGCAACTCAGCGCCCGCCAAACTCACTAACGGGCAACAACGTGCAGCATGCGGCATATGGCAGTGGTGGGTGAAATGTGTGAATGAGAGCACGTATCTATCATTTTCTTTACACACAAATATGTCGTGAATCACGACTCGTGACTAGTGATGTGTCCTGCTTCCCAACCCCTCCACAGGAGTCCGACGTCTATCGTATGTCCCCAAGAATGAAAATTTCGACGACAAATGTATGAAACTATTCCATATGAAGCTTTGAACATCGTACGGGAGATTTACAAGTTACAGAACAGGCAATTATTTTTATTGTTATAAGTCTGAATAATATTTAAGCCATGTTTTACTGAATTTATTCACATATTGTTACAAATATATTGTAAACACGTATATATATAAGTAGTATTTAAAGCAATTGTTGTGAAATTTATTCAAATACTATTGTAAATTGTGTATTTTCATCAGATTTTTTCAATAAAAAACAGTTAAGTGGTACATATGTGTTGTTTATTAAGCCTATCACTACGACTATCTCATATTTTCCCATAAATGTCCCATAAATTCACAAATTTAAGCGGAAAATCCTACACGTTTGTGGCGCCCCCACCAGTTGGTGGCGGAAATTGAAACTAATTCCAGAACTTAAAAACGTGTGGGTTTTTCCGCCAACTTGGATTCAGAAAAGTGCCGGAAAAATTTGGGAATTTATGGGACATTTAGTGGCGCCCCCACCACGTTGGTGGCGAAAATTGGAACTAATTCCAGAAATCGTAAGAAAATATACAATTTACAATGGTATTTGTATAAATTTAATAACAATTGCTTTAAATACTACTTATACATAATGCTACTTAATATAAAGGCACCATTTTCGCGTGGCCGACAAAAGATCAGGTTGCTTATATCTGTTTTGAATAAAAAGAAACAAATGATTATTAATCTATACGAGTGAAACGCTAGTTTAGATTAAAATGTGTGAGAAAGGTCAAGGAATCCCAATACGCAAATATGTCGTTACGTTTCCTGTCTCGCGTCGCCTTCACAGGAGCCCGCGGCTGCCCGCCACTTGCCCGTGCGGGCAACATGCCCCAACGGGCTCGGTTGCCCATCACTGATTTACAGACTTGAATAGCCTGTTAATTCTATGGTGTATAATGTAAATTCTTACCTACAATAATTGCGTCATTGTTTTCTTCTTGTAATAAGGGCCTTTCGAAGACTTGTAGATTAATTATTTTTTTGTAGTGAACATAATGAGTATTGCCTGTATTACCTACACGATGATACATGAAACAAATTTCGGAGATTAGTTTTTAAGTACACCTCTCCATATCAGTTATTACATTTTTGATGTATTCTGTTACATCTATATTTATATAATTATTAATAATAACTGAATAGAAATAAAAAACTGTATAAGTAATATACTACTTAGATATGTTATCTCCAATTTTAATTTTCTACCAATTAATGTTCTATGAAATTCTTATTCTGTGTACACACTTTTCTACAAAACCTTTTACTTACTAACCGTATCTTTGGGTTATAGAAAAATTACTATGTTTAATTTTGCACTAGCTTGTATAAAAATGAAATATTAAATAAATTCGACTGAAGTTCTACAGTTATTAACACTTACCTGTCTCCGGTAACTAAAAAAATTCTCCCATCCAAATTAGATAGTGCTGTAGCGTTAATCGAGTATCAAATATTTTCTGTAACAGCGACTGAAACATGAAATTCCGTTAACGTAATGTTAGTAATCGTAACCGTTATTCAAGTTGATATAAACGTCATTTGGTTTACAATTATCTGACGTATGGTCCATTCTGCGGTTTACAACGTCCGAGAACTATAGGTACGCTATTCCTATCCATTGACAAAGCGGAACTTTCACGTTCCATCTTCTGTTCTCCTGCACGAGAATCCCATTTCCCTGTCTGTGTCACTTGCACGTCCCTTCGGTCCTTGCTTTCCTCCTTCCTCGTGTGTAAACAGATCGATGTGGTACTGATATACATATTAGCCTTGTTTATTAAGAATATTGGCAATTGAAGAACAAAAAAGTTCTCTTGTTCGTCTGAAGTAAAAAATTCGAAAAATTATTTTCGACCAAGTACCAAAAACGCGGATACGAATGTGAATAATTTTACTAAAGAAATAATAACATCGATTTTCAAAGTGTGACACGTCTATTAATTTCGTAGTCCACAATTTGTGTTTTAAAATTGTGTTTCAGTTATGAGTTATAATTACGTTGGACCATACAAGCGCCATAATTTTTGGTTACGTTCACCAGGTTCGTTTGTCGGATCTACTAAACTTGTTTTCCATGTGCTTAAGTCTATACAAATATTTGCGAACGTTCGATTATTCGGTATATACCCCGTGGACGCGTTTCATACCGCGTCCCACGTAATTTTCTACGAAAATATTATCACGCCCTTCTAACGTCAAAAGTTTAATAAAGCCATCGTTCACGTAGATCGCTCGGCGAGACGAATGCGGCTTTGTTTGATAGGACGTACTTTTAATTACGTTCAAACTAAAGTACGTCCCATCAAACAATGCCGCACTTGTCAAATTTTGATTTCCGTTAATTAGGTTGCAATTCAATTTTATTGTTTGTTCAGAAGATTTCATGTTTTTTCGTGTTTCCAATTCATAAAGTACATTCACCCTTATTCAACTACTACGTCAATTGACTGTAAATAAAATAAAAGCATTATTTTAAATGATTGAAATTAATCTCTGCAAGGTCAATTATAATTTTAAAAACTGAATTATATATTATGAACTCCCAGACAAATTATATATTAATAAAGTCCTACATAATGTAACGTCTTAAATGCTGATACCATTTCTTTGAAAATTCTTTAAAAATACTCCTTTTTCGATAAAGAAAGGTATGATAACATTCCACATAATCATTGTAAACCCAAGCATATTAAAATATTATAGAGCCTGCTATTGTTAACTCTTGCACTGTCCCCGAAATTTTATCGTCATAAAAATTCTTCATATAAAAGTGTGCTCGAAATGTGATCATCTGGTCAATTTGACCCCATCACGCGACGATCATTCCTATGTGCAAACATTACCAAAAAGGAGAGTTCTCGTTCCCCAAGTATCGACTGCAGCTGGGCAGGCCGTTGCACAGGCTTTGACGTTTTCGTCAGGCCGGGGGAGCAAAGTAAAACTTGCTCGTCCCATTTCGAAAGTCCTCACGTACTGACGTTTCGCCTTTCTCTCTTCCCCCTGCTCCACCGTCTGCTCGTCGCTTTCCGCATACAGGTTTGAGCAAACTGCAAACTGTCGGGACATTCCGCGGGAAAGCCTCTCTCGAGTGTGTTCACGGTGGACGTTCTTCAGCTTTGACTTTGCATGGGAATGTTTTTCATTTCCATGTAACATAGAAGAACGTGGGTACGTAGCGCGCATACGAAAAAGTCCCTGCCCCTCTCCCTCGAAACGTGAACAGTCGTAACGGTTCTGTTATGTAAAGCAGCGCCCGCCCGTAGTAATCAGGCCCACCCTCTGCCCTCCTCCACCCACCCTCACCCCCATCCCCATCGCACCTGTGCGTTCGCCAAATTAAAAATTGCAATTCCCTATTCGTTACGCGCCGGGTAGATGCGTGCATTTAATAGTCGAGGGAGAGAAAAAAAAATGTTCGCCTGGTAAAAAATAATTTACCCTGAGGGATAAAGAGCGCGCGGCGTAGAGGCGGCGAAAGAAATTTAGAAGGTCGTCCGCTAGTGCATTTCGCCCGATTCGGAATGTGTATCGATACGTCCTTCCTCTCCCACGTACTCCGTGACCTACAAGTGCCGAGTTCTCAATGTATCAATGGACAAAACAGAGCGTCTCGCATCGCTCGTATCTATGCTCACCCCCACCCCTGGCCGTGGCCATCCTCTTTCTCTCTCTCTCTCTCCCTCCGTTTATCACGTGGGGTGCGTGCGCGAGCTAAACTGCCGGCCGGTGCTGTTCCATACTGGGAGGGGCGGGGGAAGGCGAAGGGAGGGGAATTCCATCGTGACACACCGAACATCTCACAAATTCTGCCTTGTTTTTCGGAGGGAGAACGAATGCCATTTTTCCTTTCCGTCACGTCGAACCGTGAGCAAGGGTGGAGAAGGGTAGGGGCGAATTACAGAAGCGGAGGTATCCAGTGAAAGAGAGATAAAGATAGAGGAGAAAAGTGTAGGCAGGGGATAACGGGATGTAAGGGACGAACTGCGCGGGAAAAAGAGATTGTCGGTGGTACAACAGAGAAATGGGGAGGAGCGAATGGGAAAAAGAGAAATGAAAGTGTCAAGAAGGAGTGAAAGGGGGTCGATAGAGTATGCAGGTAGAAAAGACAATGGGGAACAGAGAGGGTCATGAAAGATGATGTGAATAAAAAAAACACAAGATCGATAAAACGATAAATACACGAAGGTATGCAAAGAACAGAAACGGGGTTGATGGAAAAGGAAAAACGTAAGGTAGGTGAAAAGGAAAGGTTGGCTATACATATGTATGAAACGAGAGTGAAAAACGGAGGAGATCAAAAGACAGTCACCCTAGGTGGATAGTCAAAGAAGGACGATGACGGAGGCAAGGGTGAGAAACGCCGAGGGAGGCTTAAGGGACGCGGAGCGAGCGAGAGAGGGTCGAGGAATTAGGGTTTGTCTCCCCTAGCGGGCAGCGGTGGTTTCCTCCGAATTTGGTCGGAGGAGCGGGATCGAGTTGGTCGGTTTTCCCCCGCGCGCTATATTCGTGATACGTAACGTAGCATAATACCGACGCGGCCGGCGGCGCGTCGGCCGTGTCGGCGGCCGCGTCGGTGTCAGCAGGCGACGGGGGTGCGGCGGCGGCGGCGGCGGCAGCGGCGGCGTCGGCAGGCGTCGTCGTGGACGAGCTGCCGGTCGGCCGACGCTGGCCCAGGCTGTGTCTCTCATTGATTACGCGAGAAAGAGGGAAAATTCCGGCCGTGGTGCGTGCCTAGAAAGGTGGCGTAGGCGTGGCAACGCGTCGGCGTCACGGCGCCTTATTCGTTGAAAACTTCGCGCTAAAGCACCGCCCTCGCGCGCGCGGACGCCGTGTCTTCCGGCACGTGTGCGTGGCCCCAGCTGGGGCTTTCGGCGAGGGCCTCGGTCTATTGTATGTACGTACGTACGGCTCGCATGCGTACGTATTGGAGGAAAGAAGAACACAGGGAGAGGATGGATACATACCACCCGACAACCACTCTCTCTTTTCGCCGCTGGACCCTTCTCTCGGCTGGCGAGCCTCTTCCACACACCACCACCACTCCATCTGCACGGCCGACCCTCGAAACTTTCCTTCGATGTTCTCTCTTCTACCGTTGGCCTCTCGCCCTTTCCTCTCTCCCTGGCTTTCGCTTCAACCACCCTGTCCCCGGGTCTCCTCGTCTGGTCTGCGCCCCGCCGTTCGCCGTTCAGGCTCGCTATCTCCTCTGAAGGACGGAACGGGCCGGGGCCCAGGGAAGGGATTGTCTCCGGTTGGAGGAGGACGGTGTACGCAGGGAGAGCGCAATAAAGAGGGTAGAACCCCTCGAACGGCACGATAAACGACGAGAGGAATTCTCTCCGGCGGCGTCGAGACGCGGGGTCGATTTCCGTTGGTGGGAGTTTTTTCGGGTGGAGAAACAGAGGGAAACGCGACGGGGGGCGAGGCGGGGGATGCCATCGCGTCGTCTCTGCCTTTGCCTGGTTTTTCTTTTTGCTACTCTGCAATTGACGACTCTATTACTTCTGCGAAAGGGAGGCACGTCGAGAGGAACAGAGATGGGAGGACGCGAGGAAGGGGAGGATTGGAGAGATAAAGCGGCTTCGTCTTGCTGGTAACTGAGGACAGGGGTGAACGCCGTGGATGGAGGGAAATATTTTTCTTTGTTGTAAACGAGAGTCGTAACGCAGAGACGATTACTGTTGGTTTCCCGGGTGTGTTTCTCTTGCAGGCGCGTTTAAATACGATTGGTAAGCTTTGAACATTTTGTAACATTTTTACTGTGTACCGAAAAGGAATAGCGCGGGGTAATAGAACAATTTTATTTCCAACTCGTTCAAATTTCATTACCGGTATTCTCTAATTCTAATTTGTATCGAATTTCCGGACTACACCCTTCAGACGTTATCAGCCGAATTTTACGCAAGCTGAATTGCATTGTGCAAAATTGTCGTCTATATAAGAAATAAGTTTTATATTTAATAACACCTGTGAGTAGACAGCAAATTTTATGCGTCTAAATATGTGTCACAAAGTAGAAATCTTAATAAGGGTTTCATATCATTTTTGTTACATGAGTTTCCTTTAAAAATTCTCAATAAAGGAAATAACCTCCTTCTTTGTGCCGGTGTTTGTCAATTATTATATCAAAATATGAGTCTACATACATTCCGACCCTACTTATGGCTTTTAGTTGTCTGGAAACTTATTACATTATTTCTCATGTCATTTAATCTTACAATACTTCTTTATTATCAATAGACTGCGGAATTTATGCATTCATAGAATTCTTCTTCTAAAATTCAGTACACTAAAAATTTGACAGAAACGTTATTAAGGTATTTGTTTCTATTTCGAATCTACAGCCCTTAACAGAATAAATCAATTTTTCTGTACGTTCAGTTTCGAGAAATTGATCCAGAAAATTCAATATTTGCATAAACATCGGCTAGTTTAGTTATCATTATATGTTACGGATAAATAAGGATATAATAAAACAAAAGAAATAAAGTTTCAATAAAACAAAAATTTGAATAAAGTGCGATATTATTACTAATGCAGCGAAGCTTACAGTTCAGAATTCAAGATTCTGTCAAATTTTAATTTTTCAATATTCCCATCCAAAATTGTGAATTTGCATAAACAGACGCAGTTTAATTAACAATAACCTAATATCCCAGCATCTTAGCTATAACGATGTGATCGAGTTATTGCTGGCCACGCACGTGCTCGAATTCCAGAGAACGCGTGCGCGTATTGACACGCGTGGATCGAACCACACTGACACTGTCCATCACTGAAGCAGGACCAATACGACGGGGGCTGCTCTCCTCTGGGTTGCCCCGACCACGTGTCCGAGCATTCACCAACGAGCTCCGGAACTTGGACGGGGTTAATAAGTGGTCGTGGTCGTCCAGCGTGGTCCGTTCCGTGCTTCGAGCGTTGAAAAATTAGGCTCCTTAGAAAAAGCACGACGAAATAGGGGGGAGAGGATTTTCCAACGGGTCCGCCGGAACGAGCGACAACCGTTGTACGCGGGTATGCCAGCAGGTAGGGAGGGGAAGGGCGGGAAACGGAATGAAAAAGTTACGGGGACGAGGCGGGAAATCGAGCAACGTAAATACGAAGCACGTTGCTATGCGCCGTAAGCATCCCGCCCAGGCGGCCTTTTTACAAAGGGTGCCCCGAAAGTACGGTACGTGTTAGCCAAGCGGAGTAGAAAGGAACGAATGAATAAATTAGCCTACGTCCGTGTGACAACGGTCAGCGGCGAAGGCGGAGGGAAACGAAGGGTCGGGCCGTCGCCGCTGCCACGTCGACCGCGCCATTTTGGAGAACCGGGGGCCTCCCTACGGGAAAGAGAACAAGGGTAGCGAAAGGTTTTTCTGCTCGTGTGTAGCATTTTACGTAGGTCACCCCGTGTTTTTAATCGTTTTACATATCTTCCTTGGAATTATTGCGCCCCCGCCCCTGTTGTCCCGGGGCCTCTTTAATTTCCGGTGAAGCTCCGCGCACGGGGGAAGGAACGGAAGGCGATGTTGGATCTTGAGATTAATTTGGAAACCGGGGAGTGGAAGATTAATTACAGATTGGCCTACTGTTTCGAATGCTTTCGTCGAATACTAATTCTCGTGTATATTATCAGGTAACTAAAAAAGTTCGTGCTGTTTTAATGAATAGAAATAAATGATACATTAAGTGGATCAAACAATACTTTAGTCCGAAAAGTAATCATCTTTAGCTTCTATTACCTTTTCCCAACAATATCTAACAATTTTTCTATTCCTCATTTTTTAATAAAAGTTTTCCTATTATATGTGTCACACCAGTATTATAATTCCCTTTTGACGTCTTGGCGATTTTAGAATCGCCGAGTTTGTAAATGCTTGTCTATAATTTTTTAATAAAAGTTTTCCTATTATATGTGTCACACCAGTGTTATAATTCCCTTTTGACGTCTTGGCGATTTTAGAATCGCCGAGTTTGTAAATGCTTGTCTATAGATTACCGTATCATCTCCGCATACGAAGGATATTTCTCGAATAGCCTCTGAAGCCCTGATGCCCAATTTGAATTCATAAAGTAAACAAGCCCGAATAATTGACATTGACACAGTCATACTGAGATCATTTTTTGAAACATTTAAATGATTAATTTCCGTAAGTGTTACACACCGGTAAATTCTTTACTAAATAAACTCTTGTTTAAGCGTGCATAACTACACTTTGAATTGATAAAGTGTGCGTATGTACTGTCTGACAATGACAAAACGTAGTAACGTCATGAACTTCCTTGGTTACCTGATATAAAGAATTATATATTTTTTCATACAAGTTGTATCGTTTTCTAAAATGGCTTGAAGCATTGAAATCGATCATTCATCGGTATGTATGTCGAATGGGGGACACCACGTCCGATGACTATTGTGGAATTCGAACAAAGCAATTCGCTCGGAGTGCGAACGAACATATCCGTAATCTTCGCTTACCCGCGGACTGTTAAATATTACTGATTCGATCGGCAGTAATGGCTCATCGCGAATTCGAAATGTTAAATAGCAATAATTAAATCGGAAGTCGAGCGAATTCTGCACGTTGCGCCGATGAATTCCACATAATCGCCGACAGATTAACCAATAGCGTCGCTAATCACTGCCGGACACGACGAGCTCGCGTTAGTTGCGTTTTAGTAATAAATCGTCCCCCTCGCCCATGTGGGCATCGATTATATGCCCTCCACCTCCCGGCTCTTCCAAGGAACTTTGCATTTCTCGAAAATGGCACACGCGAATCGATGCGTTGCACAAAACTCGAGGTAATAATATTGTATGCTCGATACATTTGTAACCATCTGTACCTATGTATGTACGCATACAGAATTATCGATGAACCTTAAGTGGTGTAATGGAATGTTTTTGTCTGACTACTGACCTGTTTCCTTTTAATGTGATTAAGTAATTGACGGATATTGGACGAGTTATTTCGATTGTTATGCAGCAGAAACAAATATAATTATTTCCATAATAGAATGCAATGTTTAATAAACCATGGCTATTATTAATTGATACTCCATTAAAGGAAAAAAAATTGTTTTAATATGATGAAAGAACTATCAAAAAAAGTTGTTAACAACTTACGATATATACTATTCTACAGTCATTAATGGATGCTAAAACATGGAAATAGAATATTATTATAAATAATTGAAGCTTCGATATCTCGACGGTGGTTGGAAATAATTTATTTAAAAATATATTTCAAATAACTTGGCATATTAATGTCTTATACTAAGGTAACGGTAAAACAATTAAACAATTTGCGGAAATAACTTTTGAAATTAATCATTTAAGAATCTCAATGTTTTAAAAAATATATCTTACATGGTACATAAATATATTGTGCATATATTACCGTTACATAAATCTTAATTTTCTAAAAAATTCAGATGCCGTTAAAACGGAATAAGGCTCGATTGACGGAAATTGACGTGGTATAAGTTAATTCAGACCATCAATTATAAAAATCCACCTCATGGTTAACACACGTCGCAAAACAACGAGCGCATCACATAAAGTAATTACTAATTATAAAACGCTCAGTTATTAATATAATCGATCGGTTACCGGACACCATTAAATAATTGCATAGAATTATGGCTACGATTTGATTAATGTCAGCGTATCATCCATAGATAATTATGATTACGTAAACGAAATAATCAACACGTTAAGTCGTTCGTGAATCGTTTTTTTTTTATCGGTGGAAATCAAAGCACCGAATCACTACCGGCAATTGACATTGGAGAAAGGGATGCAGCGGCAATAGGTTGGATGGGGCA